>NC_041384.1:547491909-547496149 GCF_002162155.2 Triticum dicoccoides
CCCAACGCTTCACCCTCTCTCTCCGCCCCGCCCCGCCACCGGCGCCGCCGCTATTCTCCGGCCGCCTCCTCACCGCGCAGCCCTCCCGCCGTCCGTACCAAACCACGTCTCGACATGGCCGCCACCACGCCCGCGCTTCCGCCGTAGTTTTGGTCGTCGATCAGAGGAGGTTTGGCCCTCGCCGTCCTTGCCGGTGGCAGAGGGGACACGACTGCCGGCGACGTACCACGGCGGCCGAGGCAGATTCCCACGAGAGCTCCAGAGCGGCCTGTACCCGGCTGGCAACCACCCTGCTGCGTCGAGGTGATCATCGCGGCCTCTTCGTCACCACGAGCGCAAGGTGTTCGACCTTTTGCCAACAAAGGTATGGACAGTGGAGACGAGTTTTTCTACCATCACTTCCTTTGTTCATCGGACGATTCATCGTCGGATGATGACGATCTTGTGGTGGCTGCACTGGTCGTTCACGACCATATTCAACAGCAGCTTCCTCGGTACAGGGGGTCAGTCCCTGGCCGTGCTCCCAACCTGAACCGCAACAGGGAGAGAGGCCACGCCCTGCTCTATGCAGATTACTTTGCCAACACCCCACTCTTCAGGCCGGATAAATTTCGTCGCCGTTTTCGTATGGCCAGGCATGTGTTCAATCGTATCCGAGAGGGAGTGGTTGCTCATGACCCATACTTCGAGTGCAAGACGGATGCCTTTGGCAAGCTTGGATTCTCCTCCTACCAGAAATGTACCGCGGCCATCTGCATGCTCGCATATGGAATTTCAGGCGATCTGGTGGATGAGTATGTGCGTATGAGTGAGACAACATGTCTGATGTCAATGTACAAGTTTTGCCAGGCTGTGATCGAGGTCTTTGGCCCAGAGTACTTGAGGCAGCCAACTGCCGCTGATACAGAGAGATTGTTGGCGACCAACGCAGCTAGAGGCTTTCCAGATATGCTTGGCAGCATAGATTGTATGCACTGGGAGTGGAAGAACTGTCCATTTGCTTGGCAGGGCCAGTACAAGGGGCATGTTAACGTGTGCACTGTCATATTAGAAGCGGTGGCATCACAAGATCTTTGGATATGGCATTCTTTCTTCGGCATGGCAGGTTCTCACAATGATATCAACGTGCTGCAGCATTCTCCAGTCTTCGCGAGGCTTGCAGAAGGCCACTCCCCACCTGTCAACTTTGAGATCAACGGCCACCATTACAACAAGGGATACTATCTAGCAGATGGTATATATTCTTAGTGGTCAACTTTTGTGAAGACAATCTCGAAACCCCAAGGTGAGAAGAGAAAGAGATTTGCCCAAATGCAAGAGAGTGTTAGAAAGGATGTGGAACGTGCTTTTGGTGTGCTTCAATCCCGGTGGGGTATCGTTCGAAACCCTGCACTGTCATGAAATGAAAGGAAGCTTTGGGAGGTGATGACTGTTTGTGTGATCATGCACAACATGATCGTCGAGGACGAGCGTGATGAGAGTATCTTCGACCAAGGATTTGATTATCAAGGTGAAAATATTGAGCCCCTGCACCAAGACCCGGCCACATTTGAACAGTTTGCCCAATTCCACCGTGAGATGGGTGATTGGCACACTCATGTGAATCTTCAAAATGACTTGGTTGAGCACGTGTGGGATCACGTTGGTAACCAATAGATGTATTTGTCCATTTTATGTTGGGTTGTAAAACTATTTTAATTTTCAGACAAATATTTGGGTTCGAAACTAGTTTTAATGCAAATTTGGGCAATTCTTGACCCTGACGGATAGGATGGGCAAAAGGATGCGGCCGCGCGTTGGCGCACGGCCACCGTATCCCAGGACAGGCCCGGACACGACTCCAAATCCCTATCCAAAGGGACAAAAACAAGACAAAACAGACGTCCGTTTGGGGTCGCACGGGAAGTTGGCCTCAGAGAACGAGCTTAATTTCTGACTAGTATATGTGTGACCACACACTCATTCTGTCGCCGTGTACCTTGACTTCTGCAACCAATCCATTGATTCATTTCTGCTCCTATTCTGAACCACCACCGTCGGACTTAATTGATCCTATTTATTGACATGTTTCTTTGAACATCGGCGGGGGAGAGGATCACCGCCTGAATATTACTCTGAAGGGGTGCTCGGAGGCAAGTTTACAGTGTTTCCCTAGGGCACGAGGAGAGGTAAAATCACCATGACATTGGCAGCGTCCTTTTAGAGAGCTACAATTGTTCCTAATGGTTGTAGCGGTGGAGCGGTTCTCATTGCGGAAGACATGTGCATTCAGAGTCCTAAAGTTTTCACAAGACGAAGAGAGCAGCGAAGTTCTAGATGTGGTCGTCGAGGTTGTCCGAAACATGAGCATCCCAAATGAGGTTGATGAAGTGGGGGGTGGCCAGACCGAGAGCCATCCACATCTGTTCCGCATCACGGCATTGGAGGAAAATATGCACGCCATCCTCACAAGCAGCACCACATCATGGAGAGGTAGCGTCATTATCAATGTTATAAGATGGTCCTTGAATAATAGAGCTTCGTTGGAACGAAGGATCCCCAAACACTAGTGCATGAATGCCTAAGAGTGACAAAAGGCCTTCAGTGGCGGGCTTTGCTTGGGTAGGTGCCCGCCACTGCTAATAGTCCAAGAGTGGTGGGCAGGGAGCCCGCCACTGCTGCAATATGTTCCAGTGGCGAGCCTTTGGTAGCGCCCACTGTCGGTGTCAAAACCGGCAGATCTCGGGTAGGGTCTCCCGAACTGTGGATCTTGGATCGATGAGGAACAAGGGACGCATGTCACGATATTTACCCAGGTTCGGGCCCTTTCTAGGAGGTAATACCCTATGTCCCGCTTGATTATATTTCTTGTGTATATGGGGTTTACAGAGTTGATCTACCTCGAGATCAGAGGAACTAAACCCTAGCTAGTAGGATGGTGATTCTTCTCCTAGCCTCTACGGACTAATCTCTCTGGTTTATATAGACACCAGGGATACTAGGGTTTAGAGGTAGTCGGTTATATCAAGGAGACGCCGGATCTTCCATCTTGACTTGGGGTACACACCAAGGCACAAAAGGTCTTCGGTCCAGATACGGTGCGGCCCAACAGTCCGACCCATATGAAATGAGCCGGCACCCCGAGGACCCCTAGTCCAGGACTCCCTCAGTAGCCCCCGAACTAGCCTTCAACGCCAGCCTCCTATATCCCCCATGACTGCAGACTCTGGCTTGCAGGCGAGTTCCTTTCTCTTGAGTATTCGAAATAATCCTACTCTAATGAAGTCTTCAAACGATGCTTTGATCCAATTCGGCCATGCACCAAGCCGTATCCAGATTCCGAACTATCTGTTTAACTTAGCCTTGAAGGTCAATCGTTCGAGTGCGAACAGTATCTTTAACTGACTACTTTTGATGAAGGGTCGCATCCGGTCATAAACATGAAGACTCGATGCGTGGCTCGAGGCCGCCCCTTTGATGACACGTCCCTTCGAGGTGGAGATCGTGTCCCATTTTTAAGGGATTCGGTCAATGATTCACAGCACCCCACCCGCGCATAACGTCACGAGTATATCGGGAAGAGGCGAGGCTGGTGGCGCCTTTACAGGACTCTTGGTATTACGACTTGTTATAAAAGAGAGCAGCCACGGTTTGTCCCCATACGCCTTCTTCTTCCTCTCGCCACAGCCTTCCCAATCTACAGAGCTCGAGCACTCCAATCCATCTCCCGCGAAGTCAAGTTCGACAATGGCCGGATCTGGAGCGAAGGGCAAGTGGGAGGCCTCGTGCATCACCAACAATTACAAAGAGAACCTGAACCGGGCAAGCTTCATTTCCCCCAACATCGGTCATCGGGCCCCCAAAGAGCGCCAGCTCGTGCCAACGCCCCACGTCGGCGAACGGGTGGTATTCGTTCCCCACTTCATCCGAGGGCTGGGTTTCCCCCTCCACCCGTTCGTTCGAGGGCTGATGTTCTACTATGGGCTCGACTTCCACGACCTGGCTCCGAACTCCTTCCTCCACATATCCGCCTTCATCGTCATTTGTGAGGCCTTCCTCCGGTTCCAGCCGCACTCCGGCCTATGGCTGAAGGTTTACAATATTAAGCTGCTGATCATCGACGGCCAGCATGCGGACTACGGGGGCACCATGGTGAGCAAGCTTACCAGACTCGGCTGGCCGGAGGGCGTGTTTGTTGATACGGTCAAGATCTGGCACTAAGAGTGGCTCTACATCACAGAGCCCGTGAGGCGACCTGGGC
>NC_041384.1:547496422-547521215 GCF_002162155.2 Triticum dicoccoides
AGAGGCGGGGGTCACATTAACCAACGTGGTCCAGATCATGCTCCATCGTAGTCTGCTACCTTGCCAGTTCCGGGCTACCCCGATGTGGTGCTGGAAGCCCGAAGGCCACCGTTCCATGCAGTATTTCCACGGAACCACCCATGAGAAGTTGTGGAGAGCACTATTCAAGCCTTAGGAGACTTGCCCAGCCAAGAAAGAAGAAGGAAGACGTCGGACTCAATGCCTAACACCCCCCCCCCCCAAGGAGGTAATGTGATACCATTCTCCCTTATGCTTGGATATTCGCTTTTCCATTACGGCTCACAATCCCATGTTTCTTATTCCTCTAGGGTTGGCTGAAGAAAGATGTGAAGATGGGCAGTCCGGCCCCGCTTCCTGAAGACCCCAGGTCTTCCCAACTGATTGAGATGCTGATAGTGGCACCTTACAAGGCACTAGAGAAGAAGGAGAAGAAAAAGAACCCCACAAGGGGGGCCAGGGAGGGCCTTGATGACCCACAAGTATAGGGGATCTATCGTAGTCCTTTCGATAAGTAAGAGTGTCGAACCCAATGAGGAGCGGAAGGAAATGACAAATGGTTTTCAGCAAGGTATTCTCTGCAAGCACTGAATTATCGGTAACAGATAGTTTTGTGATAAGATAAATCGTAACGGGTAACAAGTAAATAAAGTAACTAAGGTACAGCAAGGTGGCCCAATCCTTTTTATAGCAAAGGACAAGCCTGGACGAACTCTTATATAAGCAAAGCGCTCCCGAGGACACATGGGAATTACTGTCAAACTAGTTTTCATCATGCTCATATGATTCGTGTTCGCTACTTTGATAATTTGATATGTGGGTGGACCGGTGCTTGGGTGCTGCCCTTCCTTGGACAAGCCTCCCACTTATGATTAACCCCTCTCGCAAGCATCCACAACTATGAAAGAAGTATTAAGGTAAACCTAACCATAGCATGAGACATATGGATCCAAATCAGCCCCTTACGAAGCAACACATAAACTAGGGTTTAAGCTTATGTCACTCTAGCGACCCATCATCTACTTATTACTTCCCAATGCCTTCCCCTAGGCCCAAATAATGGTAAAGTGTCATGTAGTCGACGTTCACATAACACCACTAGAGGAAAGATAGCATACATCTCATCAAAATATCGAATGAATACCAAATTCATATGATTACTTATAACAAGACTTCTCCCATGTCCCCAGGAACAAATGTAACTACTCACAAAACATATTTATGACCAAGATCAGAGGAGTATTGATTATCATTAAGGATCTGAAAATATAATCTTCCACCGGATAAAGCAACTAGCATCAACTACAAGGAGTAATCAACACTACTAGCAACCCACAGGTACCAATCTGAGGTTTTGGGACCAAGATCAAATACAAGCGATGAACTAGGATTTGAGAGGAGATGGTGCTGTGGAAGATGTTGATGGAGATTGACCCCTCTCAATGAGAGGATCGTTGGTGATGACGATGGCTTCGATTTCCCCCTCTCAAAGGGATGTTTCCCTGGCAGAACAGCTCTGCGAGAGCCCTAGATTGGTTCTGCCCAGGTTCCGCCTCGAGACATAGGCGCTTCATCCCGAAAGCTTCCTTCTGATTTTTTTCCAGGTCAAAACACACCATATAGCAGAAGATGGGCACCGGAGGCCTGCCAAGGGGCCCACAAGGACGGGGTCGCCCAGGGGGTAGGGTGCACCCTCCACCCTTGTGGCTGGCTGATGGCCCCCCTCTGGTATTTTCTTCGCCCAATATTTTCTATATATTCCAAAAACATGCTCCGTGAAGTTTCTGGACTTTTGGAGTTGTGCAGAATAGGTCTCTAATATTTGCTCCTTTTCCAGTCCAGAATTCCAGCTGCCGGCATTCTCCCTCTTCATGTAAACCTTATAAAATAAGAGAAAATAGGCATAAGTATTGTGATATAATGCGCAATAACAGCCCATAATGCAATAAATATCAATATAAAAGCATGATGCAAAATGGACGTATCAACTCCCCCAAGCTTAGACCTCACTTGTCCTCAAGCGAAAGTCGATATCGAAAAATATGTCCACATGTTTAGAGATAGAGGAGTCGATAAAATAAAATACGGACATGAGGGAATCATGATCATCTTTAGAACAACAACATATAATTCCATATAATTTCTTATGCTAAAGTAACAATTCATTCACAAGATAAAGTATGAATCAGAAACTTCATTGAAAACTAAGAAAATATGGTCTCAGTCATTGAAGCAATTGCAGTTTATCATAACATAGGAAAGAGTCAATTAAAGAGCTTTTAACCAAGTCCATATACTCAACTATCATTTAGTCTTTTATAATTGCTAACACTCACGCGATACTTATGGGTCCAAAGCTTCAATTGTACACAGAGAAAGATAGGGGCTTATAATTTTGCCTCCCAACTTTTTACCTCAAGGGTAATGTCAACAATAATACTATATGAAAACCTACATCCGAGTGGATATATATATATATATATATATATATATATATATATATATATATATATATATATATATATATATATATATATATATATATCCGGATATCTCCAACATATAGTGCTTGCCAAAGGAAAAAGTATAAAAAGGAAAGGTGATGATCACCATGACTCTTGTATATGTGTAGCAGATAAAATTAAAAGATAGGCCATTCGCAGAGGGAAGCAGAGGTTGCCATACGCTTTTATAGTTGGATGCACAAAATCTTAATATAAAAGAACGTCACTTTATATTGTCGCTTGTGATAAGGGCCTTTATTATGCAGTCCGTCGCTTTTATTTCTTCCATATCACAAGTTCGTATAAATCTTATTTTCTTCACACTAATAGATCATACATATTTAGAGAGAATTTTTATTGCTTGCACCGATGACAACTTACTTGAAGGATCTTACTCAATCCATAGGCAGGTATGGTGGACTCTCATGGAAAAACTGGCTTTAGGGATGTTTGGAAGCACAAGTAGTATCTCTACTTGGTGCAAATAATTTGGCTAGCATGAGAGGGAAATGCAAGCTCAACATGTTGGATGATCCATGACAATATAACTTCTATTTGGATATAAGAAAACATAACCTATTATGTTGTCTTCCTTGTCCAACATCAACCTTTTAGCATGTCATATTTTAATGAGTTCTCACAATTACAAAAGATGTCTAAGATAGTATATTTATATGTGACGCCTCTCTTTGTTTATTACTTCCTATTAATTGCAACAATGACCAAAACTATGTTTGTCAACTCTCAATAACTTTTATTCATCATAGTCTTTATATGTGAAGTCATTACTCTCCATAAGAACAATATATGATCCCTTTACTTCTTTTTATTCTTTCTTTTATTTAATTCCCTCAAGATCATAGCAAGAAAGAAAAGCCGTCAACTCAAAACTACTCTTTATTATATAACTCACGGACTCGATTACATAGATAGAGATCGAAACAAAACTCAAAGCTAGATCATACTAAAAAATTTATTCTACTAGATCAAGATATAACCAAAAAGGATCAAACTAAGAAAAACGATAAAGATAAAGGTGTGATGGTGATACGATACAATACCGGGGCACCTCCCCAAGCTTAGTAGTTGCCAAGGGGAGTGCTCATACCCATGTATTATGTCTCCTTCTTTGGAGGTGGTGATGAAGGAGTTGTTGATGAAGCGGTGTCGCACATCGAGTGTAGGAGATACTCCAATTTGCGAATAATGCCCTTGAGTGCGGCGATATGCTCTTGCAACAGAATATTTTCACGAGTGAGATATTTATTTTGCACACAAACTATTTCAATGATCTTGAAAGCTTCAATTTCAGCAGGGGTAAGGCGATTGTAGTATGGTTGAAGGATGTCTTCTTCTTCTGCCGCCGAGACTTGATCATCCGCTGCCTTCTTGATCCTATCACCCTCATTGATCTCCCCAAGTTCATCTCTCTTCATCTATATCTTCATTAGCCAAGCATCGTCGCCCGCGTTGTTGGAGGAGGGGGATGACATGATGCCTGGCCTTGCAAAATCTGCCAGAAAACAGCTCGAAACAAAAACAGAGGATTTTGTCGTGGTACGGTGGTCAAAACTTTCGGGAGATTATATAATGAATTTTTACCGGCCATAAGAAGTATTGTGTAAGAAAACGGAGTCCGGAGGACACACGAGGTGGCAACAAGGACGGGGAGCGTGCCCAGGCAGTTGGGCACGCCTCCACCCTTGTGGTGGCCTCGTGTCTCTTTCGGACTACTTTTAATTTTCCCAATTTTTTAAATATTCCAAAACGGAGAAAATTTGCTATTAGAAACGGTTTGGAGTCAGTTTACTTACCGTACCACATCCCTATTCCTTTTCGGAGTCTGAAACGTTCTGGAAAGTGTCCCTTATGTACACCTCCGGGGTTATGATATCAATTATATTGGTCTCAACATTTATGGGAGTACCTGAGATATAATGTTTGATTCTTCGACCATTTACCACCTTCGGATTCTTTGACCGAAACGATAGACCTCCTCGATAATGGAAGGACCTTCCCATTTAGAGAGAAGCTTTCCTGCAAAAAAAGTCTTAAACGAGAGTTGTATAGCAAAACATGATCACCTATATTAAACTCATGCTTTTGTATCCTTTTGTTATGCCAACTTTTAACTTTTTGTTTAAACAACTTGGCATTCTCATAGGCTTGGGTTCTCCATTCATCGAGTGAGCTAATGTCAAATAACCTCTTCTCACCGGCATGTTTGAAATCATAATTGAGATCTTTAATAGCCCAACATGCCTTATGTTCTAGTTCAAGAGGTAAGTGACAAGCCTTTCCATAAACCATTTTATGCGAAGACATACCCATAGGATTCTTATAAGCAGTTCTATAAGCCCATAATGCATCATCAAGTTTCTTAGACCAATTCTTTCTAGATCTATTAACAGTCTTTTGCAAAATTAATTTAAGCTCTCTATTACTCAATTCTACTTGACCACTAGACTGAGGATGATATGCATATGCAATTCTATATTGACATCATACTTAGCAAGCATTTTACGGAAAGCATCATGAATAAAATGTGAACCACCATCAGTCATCAAATATCTAGGGACTCCAAACCTCGGAAAAATAACTTCTTTAAGCATCTTAATATAGATGTTATGATTAGCACTACTAGTTGGAATAGCTTCTACCCATTTAGTAACGTAATCAACAACAACTAGAATATGTGTATACCCGTTGGAGGAAGGAAAAGGTCCCATATAATCAAAGCCCCAAACATCAAATGGTTCAATAACAAGTGAATAGTTCATAGGCATTTCCTAACGTCTACTAATATTACCAATTCTCTGGCATTCATCACAAGATAAGACAAACTTACGGGCATCCTTACAGAGAGTGGGCGAATAGAAACCGTATTGCAATACCTTATGTGCAGTTCTGTCTCCAGTGTGGTGTCCTCCGTAAGACTCAGAGTGGCACTTGTGTAGGATCTGTCCCTGTTCATGCTTATGTACACAACGTCTAATAACACCATTTACTCCGTTTTTTGCTGTCTACACTGTATGGCTGACGGCAAACTGCTTTCACTGACGGCAAAGTCTTTGCCGTCTGCCCGACAAAAAGCTGACGGCAAAGTTTTTCTTTGCTGATTTATGCTTCGCCGTCTAACTTTGCCGTCAACCAGCTGACAACAAAGTCTTTGCCGTCTGTATTTCTCTCTTTGCCGTCTGTAATCGCTAGACGGCAAAATTGCTGATTCCTGTAGTGGATGCGGGTCATCCCAAAAGTAATGTCTCAAATCATAGAAAAACTTTTTCTTTTGCTGGTATGTGAAACCAGGTGGTATAAAATTAGCAACAATGTAATTAGCATAATCAGCATACCATGGAGTGTTGCGAGAAGCATTTATGACATTTAATTGTTCATCAGGAAAGCTATCATCAATAGGTAGTGGGTCATCAAGAACATTTTCTAACCTAGACAAGTTATCTGCAGCGGGGTTCTCAGCTCCCTTTCTATCAATAATATGCAAATCAAATTCTTGTAGCAAGAGAACCCATCTAATAAGTCTAGGTTTAGCATCTTTCTTTTCCATAAGAATTTAATAGCAGCATGATCAGTGTGAACAGTTACTTTGGAATCAACAACATAAGGTCTGAACTTATCACATGCAAATACAAATGCTAAAAATTCCTTTTCAGTGGTAGCATAATTTCTCTGGGCATTGTCTAGAGTTTTACTAGCATACTGAATAACATTTAATTTCTTAACGACTCTTTGTCCTAGAACAGCACCAACAGCATAATCACTAACATCACACATAATTTCAAAGGGTAAATTCCAATTAGGTGGCTGAACAATAGGTGAAGAAATCAAGGCTTTGTTAAGTATTTCAAATGCTTCTACACAATCATCATCAAAAACAAAAGGAACATATTTTAGTAAGAGATTAGTGAGAGGCCTAGAAATTTTAGAGAAGCATTTAATAAACCTCCTATAGAAACCAGTATGACCAAGGAGACTTCTTATACCTTTGATATCTTTAGGACACAACATCTTTTCAATAGCATCTACTTTTGCCTATCAACTTCAATACCTCTTTCAGAAACTTTATGTCCCAAGACAATACCTTCATTAACCATAAAGTGGCACTTCTCCCAATTCAAGACAATATTAGTTTCTTCACATCTCTACAAAACTCGGTCAAGGTTGCTTAAGCAATCATCAAAAGAAGTTACGTAAACACAGAAACCATCCATGAAAACCTCAACAATCTTTTCACAAAAATCAGAGAATATAGCAGTCATACATCTTTGGAAGGTAGCAGGAGAATTGTGTAAACCAAAAGGCATACATCTATAAGCAAAGGGTACCGAAAGGGCAAGTAAAAGTGGTTCTCTCTTGATCATCTTCTGACACAGGTATTTGAGAGAAACCAGAATAACCATCTAGAAAGCAGAAATATGTATGCTTGGATAATCTTTCTAGCATTTGATCAATAAAAGGTAGAGTGTAATGATCTTTTCTAGTAGCTTTATTTAATTGCGAAAATCAATTACCATTCTATAACCTGTAACAATTCTTTGAGGAATCAATTCATTCTTATCATTAGGTACAACAGTAATACCTCCCTTCTTAGGGACACAATGAACATGACTTACCCATTGACTATCAGCAATAGGATAAATTATACATGCCTCCAGAAGCTTTAGTATTTCATTTCTTACCCCTTATTTCATCTTAGAGTTTAACCGTCATTGATGATCAACAACTGGTTTAGCATCTTTCTCCAATTTAATTTTGTGCTGACATAGAGTGGGACTAATGCCCTTAAGATCATCGAGAGTATATCCAATAGCGGCATGGTGCTTCTTCAGAGTTTTCAATAATTTCTTTTCTTCATGCTCTGAAAGGTTAGCACTAATAATAACAGGATAAATCTTTTTTTCAACAAGGTAAGCATATTTCAGAGTATCAGGTAATTGTTTAAGCTCAAACACGGGATCACCCTTAGGTGGAGGAGGATCTCCAATGATTTCAATAGGCAAATTGTGTTTCAAAATAGGCCCTTGATTAAAGAATACTTCATCTATTTCCCTTCTTTCATTCATAAACATATCATTTTCATGGTCTACCAAATATTGTTCTAAAGGATCAGTAGGAGGCATGGCAATAGAAGCAAGACCAATAATTTCATCCTTACTAGGCAATTCTTTATCATGGGGTTGTCTACGAAATTTAGAGAAATTAAAATCACGAGACATATCCCCTAAACCAACAGTAACAATATGTTTCTCGCAGTCTATCTTAGCACTAACAATATTCAAGAAGGGTCTACCAGATATAATGGGACAAAAATTATCTTGTGGGGAAGCAAGAACAAGGGAATCGGCAGGATATTTTATCTTCCCACACAAGACTTCAACATCTATAACATTCCCAATTGGTGATATAGTATCTCTATTGGCAAGCTTAATAGTAACATCAATATCTTCTATCTCAGCAGGTGCAATATCATTCATAATTTCTTTATAAAAGGTATAAGGAATTGCTCTCACACTAGCACCCACATCACATAAGCCATGATAACGATGATCTCCTATTTTAACAGAAACAACAGGCATGCCAACAACAGGTCTATGTTTATCTTTCATATCTGGTTTAGCAATTCTAGCAGCGTCATCACAAAAATAAATAACATGCCCATCAATATTATCAACCAAGAGATCTTTAACCATAGAAATACTAGGTTCAACTTTAATTTGCTCAGGGGGTGTAGGTGTTCTAGTATAACTCTTACGAACCACGGTTGAAGCTTTAGCATGATCCTTAATCCTAACAGGAAAAGGTGGTTTCTCAATATAAGCAGTAGGAATAATACGATCAACATTATAGGTAATAGTTTCTTCTTCAACTTTAATAGGTTCTACTACTTTAACTTAAATGGGAGGTTGATATTTAAACCACTTCTCCTTAGGAAGATCAACATGAGTAGCAAAAGATTCACAGAAAGAAGCTACCATCTCAGAGTCAAGTCCGTATTTAGTGCTAAAATCACGAAAAGCATCGGTATCCATAAAAGATTTAACACAATCAAACTTAAGGTTTATACCTGACTCTTTACCTTCACCGAGTTCCCAATCTTCAGAGTTGTGTTTAATTCTTTCCAATAAATCCCATTTGAATTTAATATCCTTCTTCATATAGGAGCCAGTACCATAAGTATCGAGCATGGATTGATCATTATGAGAAGCCGAGCATAAATTTTTTGAATAATAATTTCTCTTGAGAGCTCATGATTGGGGCATGAATATAACATTGACTTAAGCCTCCCCCAAGCTTGAGAAATACTTTCTCCTTCACGAGGCCAAAAATTATATATATAATTCTGAATGAACCAGATGCATAGGATAAAACTTCTGATGAAATTCCAATTTCAATCGGTTGTAGTTCCATGATCCAATATTATCCAATAGCCTATACCATGCCAATGCCTTTCCCTTCAAAGATAAAGGGGAGACCTTATTATTGACAACATCCTCAGGCATACCTGCAAGCTTAAATAAATAATCCACAAACTTCATACACATAGATTAGGTGCATATCAGGATGTAATGTTCCATCTCCTGCATAAGAATTAGCTAGCAGTTTCTCTATCATACCCAAAGAAATTTCATAATAAATATTTTCAGTAGGAGCAGTAGGTTGAGGAGCAACTCTTTGCTCTTCCAGTCAAGGTGAAGATACCCTGAACAAGCCCCTCAAAGGATTATTTTCCATAGTAACAAGTGACAATAAATTTCAGCACACTATATAAATGTTTCCTTACCAAATTCCACTTACCAAAGGCGCTTCACTCCCTGGCAATGGCGGCAGAAAAGAGTCTTGATGACCTACAAGCATAAGGGATCTATCGTAGTCCTTTCAATAAGTAAGAGTGTCGAACCCAACAAGGAGCGGAAAGAAATGACAAGTGGTTTTTAGCAAGGTATTCTCTGCAAGCACTGAAATTATCGGTAACATATAGTTTTGTGATAAGATAAATCATAATGGGTAACAAGTAAATAAAGTAACTAAGGTGCAGCAAGGTGGCCCAATCCTTTTTATAGCAAAGGACAAGCCTGGACAAACTCTCATATAAAGCAAAGCGCTCCCGAGGACACATGGGAATTACTGTCAAGCTAGTTTTCATAATGCTCATATGATTCGCGTTCGCTACTTTGATAATTTGATATGTGGGTGGACCGATGCTTGGGTGCTGCCCTTCCTTGGACAAGTCCCCCACTTATGACTAACCCCTCTCACAAGCATCTGCAACTACGAAAGAAGTATTAAGGTAAACCTAACCATAGCATGAGACATATGGATCCAAATCAGGCCCTTACGAATCGATGCATAAACTAGGGTTTAAAATTTTGTCACTCTTGCAACCCATCATCTACTTATTACATCCCAATGCCTTCCCCTAGGCCTAAATAATGGTGAAGTGTCTGATACGTCTCCAATGTATCTATAATTTTTGATTGTTCCATGCTGTTATATTATCAATCTTGGATGTTTTATAATCATTTTATAGTCATTTTATATCATTTTTTAGTACTAACCTATTGACATAGTGCCAAGTGCCAGTTGCTATTTTTTCCATGTTTTTTACATCGCAGAAAATCAATATCAAACGGAGTCCAAATGCCACGAAACTTTATGAAGAATTTGTATGGGCCAAAAGGAACACAACGGGCCCTGGCTGCACCTGGGGGGGTGCCCCGAAGGGGCACAACCCACCAGGGCGCGCCAGGAGGCCCAGGCGCGCCCTGGTGGGTTGTGCCCACCTCGGGTGCCCCCCGGGCCGCCTCTTTGCTCTATAAATACCCAAATATTCCCGAAACCCTAGGGGAGTCGAAAAAATATTGATCCAGCCGCCGTAGTGTCCAGAACCACCATATCCAATCTAGACACCATCTTGGATGGGGTTCACCACCTCCATTGATGCCTCTCCGATGATGCGTGAGTAGTTCTTTGTAGACCTTCGGGTCCGTAGTTTGTAGCTAGATGGCTTCCTCTCTCTCTCTCTTGATTATCAATACAATGGTCTCTTGGAGATCCATATGATGTAACTCTTTTGCGGTGTGTTTGTTGGGATCGATGCACTTTGACTTTATGATCAGATCTATCTTTTTATATCCATGAAAGTATTTGAGTTTCTTTGATCTCTTTTATGCATGATTGCGTATAGCCTCGTATTTCTTCTCCGATATTTGGGTTTGATCATATGGTGCTTGATCCCAGTGATAGAAGGGGAACCGACATGTACGTATCATTGCTACTAAGGATAAAACGATGGGGTCTATCTCTACATAGATAGATCTTGTCTGCATCATGTCATCGTTCTTATTGCATTACTCTGTTTCTCCATGAACTTAATACACTAGATGCATGCTGGATAGCGGTCGATGTGTGGAGTAATAGTAGTAGATGCAGGCAGGAGTCGGTCTACTAATCTTGGACGTGATGCCTATGTAATGATCATTGCTTGGATATCGTCATGAGTATTTGAAGTTCGATCAATCGCCCAACAGTAATTTGTTCACCACCATTTGCTATTTTTCTCGAGAGAAGCCACTAGTGAAACCTACGGCCCTCGGGTCTCTTTCTCATATTATTTGCCTTTGCGGTCTATTTTCCTTTGCGATTATTTTCATATCTATTAATCCAAAAACCCAAAAATACCTTGCTGCAATTTTTTCTCATTTATTTATTTGGCGTTCGATCTATCAATCTACTACAAATTTACCTCACGTCCGTTTGCCTATCTTGAGGCGCCGTACCCCGGAAGGGATTGACAACCCCTTTAACATGTCGGGTTGCGGGAAGTTGTTATTTGTGTGTAGGTGTTGTTTATGTTGTGTTGCTTGGTTCTCCTACTGGTTCAATAACCTTGGTTTCATATCTGAGGGAAATACCTACCGCCACTGTGCTGCATCATCCCTTCCTCTTTGGGGATATACCAACGTAGCTTCGAGCGACATCAAAAGGAATTTCTGGCGCCGTTGTCGGGGAGGATCTTCAACATATACCAGGTTTCTAATCACAAATCTCATCTCCGCGCAATTTACATTATTTTTCATTTGCCTCACGTTTTCCTCTCCTCCACTTCACAAAAATTTGCCGTTTTATTCGCCCCTCTTTTTTCCGTTCGCCGTTTTCTTGCCGGATCCGTCTTTGTGTGCAACCCCATTTGTCGTTATTATCATTATGGATAGTTCTTCCTCTATTGCTTGCACTCCCGAGAACAAGGTTCTCAACTTTAAACAAAGGGGAGGAGGAAATTTAAAAGATGCTTCGTATAGGATTTTCAATGCTCATAATAGATCTACCCATAAGCAATCCACCGTTGTTCTTCTTCATTGTTTTTATGTTAGCATCACCACTTGGTAATTCGTCCTTGATACGATTACCGGTGGAATTTTTTTGATGTGTCCTTCTCTTAATGCCTTTAATGCTATGGGAAATTTAGTGGGCTCATCACCCCTCATGATTAATGAAACAACTTTGACTCTTGAGCATGTTATGGAAAGACTAGATTCTATTGAAAAGAAAATGCTCACCGAAGATCATATGGAAATTATAGATAAAAAGATGCATAATTTTGCCACCAATATTGGGTCAAAAGTGGGAGATATTCTTAAGTTGTTAAGGGAAAAGGGTACCATAATTCATGAAAGGATAGAAGAAGGCCCATCTCGGATTGATAAATTAGAAGAAATTTTTAGTAATCTAAGCACGGCTTTCGCTTCTGCTAAAACTATCGAAAAAACTCCCGTAAAAATTGGTAGAGCTTCCAAGAACAAGGGTGCAACCTCTAGTAATAGTAATAAAGAAGATCTTAAGATGATTGGTATTCACCCGGATTTTGTTGAAGTGATAAGAGATCCTTTTTGCAAGAATGAAATCTTTGGATTTATTCCTAGAAGTGTTTTTATTGAAAATCTTTATTCTAAATCTTTGAAGGATTCTAAGTGTTTGATTGAAGAGTTGGACAAAGATGACAAAACTTAGATCCTTGCTTTATGCCTAGCTAAGGGCGTAAAACTATAACGCTTGTTGGGAGGCAACCCAATGAATAAAATTTATTTTTGCTTATTGCTTCCTGTTTTTGAGTGTTAGCACAATTATGCTACTGTTACGACTATGTTTTTATGTTTTAATTAGAGTTTGTGCCAAGAAAGCCTTTAGGATCTTCTTAGGTGATAGTTGTTTGATCTTGCTGAAAAACAGAAACTTTTGCGTTCATGAAAATAATTATCACTACCAAAGAGCGATAAAATACTCATTCCACTTGAAGTAGATCAATATAAAAATTTCTCAAGTTGTCCTAATTTTTCAGAATTTTTTGAGTTACAGAAGTATTCGAAATAGTCAGATTGCTACAGAATGTTTTGTTTTGACAGATTCTGTTTTCTTTGTGTTGTGTGCTTATTTTGATGGATCTATGGTTTTCTTTGATGAGTTTTTTCCATACAGAAGTTGGAATACAGTAGATATAATGCAAGAACAAAATATGAATTGGTTTGATACAGAACTTATAGTAGTGATTTATTATTCTTACACTAACGGATCTCACAAAAGTTTTGTTGAGTTTTGTGTGATTGAAGTTTTCAAGTTTTGGGTTATCTTACGATGGATGAAGGAATAAGGAGTAGAAGAGCCTAAGCTTGGGGATGCCCCGGCATCCCATGCTATTATCCAAAAGTGAGCAACCAAATAAGCTTGCGGATGCCCCCGAGTGGCATCCCCTCTTTCTTCTAACGACCATCGGTATTTTACTCGAAACTATATTTTTATTCGTCGCATACTATTTGTTTTGCTTGGAGCGTCTTGTATGATATGAGTCTTTGCTTGTTTTATTTTGTGTTTTAAGTCTTGATACCTTGCTAGACACACCTATTTGAGAAGCCAAAATTATTTCATGACTTGTTAGAATTGCTCTATATGCTTCACTTAAATCTTTTATGAGCTATTGACTTGCTCTAGTGCTTCACTTATATCTTTTTGAGCACTATGTGCTTACTATTTTTGAAGAAATGCTCTCTTGCTTCACTTAGATTTATTTTAGAGTTAGTAAGATTTTCAAGAAATTCTCTCTTGCTTCACTTAAATTAATTTGAGAGAAAGAAAAAAATATGGTCATGATCTTCACTTATATTTGTTTGAGCTTGTCAAAAGCAACACATGAAAATTAGTCCCAAATTGATAGGTATCCAAGAAGGATATAATAAATAATTTCATGAAGATCATAGGACAAAATAAACTTGATTCTTAGTAATAGTTTTGAGATATGATGATGTGATATGTGAGTCATCTTGATGAGTAATTATGCTTTAGTAAGAATATTGGTGTTAAGGTTTGTGATTCCTATGCAAGCACGAAAGTCAATAGTTATGCAATGAAATTATATCCTACTTATGGTGCATTATTCATTGTTAGTTATGCTTAATTCTCACTTATGATATTATTCATTTCTTGGTTGGTTTCTTCTCAATCTTTTGCTAGCCTTCATTTCGCACTAAGTATGATCACTACTTGTGCATCCAAAAACCTTTAAACCAGTTTGCCACATGAGTCCACTATATCTACCTATATGCGGTATTCTTTTGTCGTTCTAAGCAAATTTGCATGTGCCATCTCTAATTTTCGAAAATAAACTTCTCTTTTGTGTGTTTGTTTTGCTCGCGGAGTGGTGAGGGGTGGCTAATATTTTCCATGCTAGATGTGTTATTCTCGAGATGAGTGTTTATTCACTTGTCATTGCACGAGAGTAAGGCAAAGGTATTAGGGTGCCCAGTCCCGAAATGAAAAAATGAATTTACTTTATGTTTTCAAATAATAAATTCCTTGGAAAGTGTTGGTATGGAGGGCAACCGTGGATACGGCTAGCCATGGAAAGTGAAAGTATGGTGGAAAAAGGGGTAAACTTTATTTTTTGTTAGGGAACCGCCTATGATATATCTAAGCATGGAAAGTATTGGGAACTCTAAGTAATTTTCGTTGGTGGGATGGACACACCTCCCAAAATGTTTTTTGTCTCTAAGTTTTCCGCTTTGAGCTCTGGCACCTCTACAAATCCCTACTTCCCTCTGCGAAGGGCCTTTATTTTACTTTATGCAATTTTTATTTTTGAATTTGAGTCTCCATCTTCTCTTATAAAAGCACCAACTAGGAGGCAATATGATCGTACTTGAGTATTGGATGTAGCTAATATGCGAGTATGTTTCATGAATGGATCAATGGTTGAGCATGATGGGCTAGGGATAACTTATTTTAGCGATGATATTTTGAAAGACATGGTTGCTTGTTGATATGATTGAGTATTTAAATTATCATGTCAAAACTGGACTATTGCTTTGAACAATATAAAAGTCCAAATGTCCATGCTACAAAGAAAGAAATATGATATGACATGTTAGGCAGCATTCCACATCAAAAGTTCTGTTTTTATCACTTCCCTACTAGAGGACGAGTAGGAGTTAAGCTTGGGGATGCTGATATGTCTCCAACGTATCTATAATTTTTTATTGTTCCATGTTGTTATATTATCAATCTTGGATGTTTTATAATCATTTTATATCATTTTTTGGTACTAACCTATTGACATAGTGCCAAGTGCCCGTTGCTATTTTTTCCATGTTTTTACATCGCAAAAAATCAATATCAAACAAAGTCCAAATGCCACAAATCTTTATGGAGAATTTTTAAGGGCCAAAAGGAACATAACGGTCCCTAGCTACGCCTGGGGGGTGCCCCGAGGGGGGCACAACCCACCAGGGCGCGCCAGGAGGCCCAGGCGCGCCCTGGTGGGTTGTGCCCACCTCGGGTGCCCCGCGGACCACCTATTTCCTCTATAAATACCCAAATATTCCCGAAATCCTAGGGGAGTCAAGGAAATATTGATCCAGCCGCCGTAGAGTCTAGTACCACTAGATCCAATCTAGACACCATCTCGGATGGGGTTCACCATTCCATTGGTGCCTCTCCAATGATGCGTGAGTAGTTCTTTGTAGACCTTTGGGTCTGTAGTTAGTAGCTAGATGGCTTCCTCTCTCTCTCTCTCTCTTGATTCTTAATACAATGGTCTCTTGGAGATCCATATGATGTAACTCTTTTGCGGTGTGTTTGTTGGGATCGATGAACTTTGAGCTTATGATCAGATCTATCTTTTTATATCCATGAAAGTATTTGAGTTTCTTTGATCTCTTTTATGTGTGATTGCTTATAGCCTCGTATTTATTCTTTGATATTTGTTGGGGAACGCAGTAATTTCAAAAATTTCCTATGCACACGCAAGATCCATCTAGGTAATGCATAGCAATGCTACCTATTGAGCATTGCGTTGGTTTTCCCTTGAAGAGGAAAGCGTGATGCAGTAAAGCAGCGTAAGTATTTACCTCAGTTTTTGAGAACCAGGTATCAATCCAGTAGGAGACCACGCGCGAGTCACCTCGTACCTACACACACAAATAAGAACCTCGCAACCAACACGATAAAGGGGTTGTCAGTCCCTTCACGACCACTTGCAAGAGTGAGATCTAATAGAGATGATAATAATAAGATAAATATTTTTGGTATTTTCATGATATAGATTGAAAGTAAAGATTGCAAAATAAAGTAGATGGGAAACTTGTATGATGGAGAATAGACCCGGGGGCCATAGGTTTCACTAGTGGCTTCTCTCAAGATAGCATAAGTATTACGGTGGGTGAACAAATTACTGTCGAGCAATTGATAGCAAAGCGAATAATTATGAGAATATCTAGGTATGATCATGTATATAGGCATCACGTCCGTGACAAGTAGACCGAAACGATTCTGCATCTACTACTATTACTCCACACATCAACCACTATCCAACATGCATCTAGAGTATTAAGTTCAGCAGAATAGAGTAACGCCTTAAGCAAGATGACATGATGTAGAGGGATAAACTCATGCAATATGATATAAACCCCATCTTTTTATCCTCGATGGCAACAATACAACAAGTGTCATTTCCTTTTCTGTCACTAGGATCGAGCACCGCAAGATTGAACCCAAAGCTAAGCACTTATCCCATTGCAAGAAAGATCAATCTAGTAGGACAAACCAAACTGATAATTCGAAGAGACTTGCAAAGATAAACCAATCATACATAAAAGAATTTAGAGAAGATTCAAATATTTTTCATAGATAAACTTGATCATAAACCCACAATTCATCGGATCTCGACAAACACACCGCAAAAGAAGATTACATCAAATAGATCTCCAAGAGAATCGAGGAGAACTTTGTATTGAGATCCAAAGAGAGAGAAGAAGCCATCTAGCTACTAGCTATGTTCCCAAAGGTCTGAAGTAAACTACTCACACATCATCGGAGAGGCCATGGAGTTGATGTAGAGGCCCTCCATGATCAATGCACCCTCCGGCGGAGCTCCGAAAAAGGCCCCAAGATGGGATCTCTTGGGTACAGAAGGTTGCGGCGGTGGAATTAGGTTTTCGTGGTGCTCCTGGATGTTTGCGGGGTATATGGATATATATAGGAGGAAGAAGTACGTTAGTGGAGCAACGAGAGGCCCACGAGGGTGGGGGGCGCGCCCAGGGGGGGTAGGCGCGCCCCCTGCTTCGTGGCCTCCTCGATTGTTTCTTGACGCCCACTCCAAGTCTCCTGGATCACGTTCATTGAGAAAATCATGTTCCTGAAGGTTTCATTCCGTTTGGGCTCCATTTGATATTCCTTTTCGGTGAAACACTGAAACAGGCAAGAAACAACAATTTGGGTTGGGCCTCTGGTTAATAGGTTAGTCCCAAAAATAATATAAAAGTGTAAAAATAATCCCATAATCATCCAAAATAGATAATATAATAGCATGCAGCAATCAAAAATTATAGATACATTGGAGATGTATCAGCATCCCCAAGCTTAATTCTTGCTCGTCCTCGAGTAGGTAAATGATAAAGAAAAGAATTTTTGATGTGGAATGCTTCCTAACATATTTCTCAATGTAATTTTTTCTAATTGTGGCATGAATGTTCAGATCCGAAATATTCAAGATAAAAGTTTAATATTGACATAGAAATAATAATACTTCAAGCATACTAACTAAGCAATCATGTAGGAGCAACGAGGGGCCCACAAGGGTGGATGGCTCGCCTAGGGGAGTAGGCGCGCCCCCCAGCCTCGTGGCCTCCTTGATTGTTTGTTGACGCCCACTCCAAGTCTCCTGGATCACATTCGTTGAGAAAATCACGTTCCCGAAGGTTTCATTCCATTTGGACTCCGTTTCATAATCCTTTTCAGCGAAACACCGAAATAGGCAAAACACAGCAATTTGGGCTGGGCCTCCGGTTAATAGGTTAGTCCCAAAATAAATATAAAAGTGTAAACATAAGCCCATAATCATCCAAAATAGATAATATAATAGCATGGAGCAATCAAAAATTATAGATACGTTGGAGACCTATCAAGCAACGAGAGGGGAAGATTGTTTGTCCACGTACCCTCATAGACCGTAAGCGGAAGCGTTATGACAACGTGGTTGATGTAGTTGAACGTCTTCATGATCCGACCGATCCTAGCACAGAAAGTAGATCTCTTCCGTGATCTACACACGTTCAGCTCGGTGACGTCCCATGAACTCTTGATCCAGCTGAGTGTCGAGGGAGAGCTTCGTCAGCACGACGGCGTGATGACGGTGATGATGAAGCTACCGAAACAGGGCTTCGCCTAAGCACTGCAACGATATGACCAAGGTGGATTATGGTGGAGGGGAGCACCGCACACGACTAAGACAACTATCAACTTGTGTGTCTAGGGTGCCCCCTGCCCTTGTATATAAAGGAGCAAGGGGAGGGGGCCGGCGGCCTCATAGGGTGCGCCCCAAGGGGGGAATCTTACTCCTACTAGGAGTAGGTTCCCCCTTTCCTAGTCCAACTACGAGAGGAAGGAAAGAGGGGGCCGGCCCCTAAGCCCTAAACCAATTCGGTTTGGGCCTAGGGGGCGCGCCCCACAGCTCCGTTGCTGCCCTCTATTTCCACTAAGGCCCATTGACACCCCGGGGGGTTCCGGTAACTCCCCGGTACTCCGGTATTTATCTGGTGACCCTCGGAACCTTTCTGGTGTCCGAATATAACCTTCCAATATATCAATCTTTATGTCTCGATCATTTTAAGACTCCTCGTTATGTTCGTGATCTCATCCGGGCCTTCGAACAACCTTCGGTACATAAAAACACATAAACTCGTAATACTGATCGTCATCGAACGTTAACCGTGCGGACCCTACAGGTTCGAGAACTATGTAGACATGACCGGGACTCATCTCCGGTCAATAACCAATAGCGGAACCTGGATGCTCATATTGGTTTCTACATATTCTATGACGATCTTTATCGATCAAACCGCATAACAACATACGTTGTTCCCTTTGTCATCGGTATGTCACTTGCCCGAGATTCGATCGTCGGTATCAACATACCTAGTTCAATCTCGTTACCGGCAAGTCTCTTTACTCGTTCCGGCAAGGCTCATAGTGATGTGCATTACCGAGAGGGCCCAGAGATACCTCTCCGACAATCGGAGTGATAAATCCTAATCTCGATCTATGCCAACTCAACAAACACTATCGGAGACACCTATAGAGCATCTTTATAATCACCCAGTTACGTTGTAACATTTGATAGCACACTAAGTGTTCCTCCGGTATTCGGGAGTTGCATAATCTCATAGTCATAGGAACATGTATAAGTCATGAAGAAAGCAATAGCAATAAACTAAACGACCATAGTGCTAAGCTAACGGATGGGTCTAGTCCATCAAATCATTCTCTAATGATGTGATCCCATTAATCAAATGACAACACATGTCCATGTCTAGGAAACTTAACCATCTTTGATTAACGAGCTAGTCAAGTAGAGGCATACTAGGGACACTTTGTTTGTCTATGTATTCACATGTGTACTAAGTTTTCGGTTAATACAATTCTAGCATGAATAATAAACATTTATCATGATATAAGGAAATATAAATAACAACTTTATTATTTCCTCTAGGGCATATTTCCTTTAGTCTCCCACTTGCACTAGAGTCAAAAATCTAGTTCACATTGTCATGTGATTTCACACCAATAGTTCGCATCTTTATGTGATTAATTAGTTCACATCTTCATGTGACTAATACCCAAAGGGTTTACTAGAGTCAATAATCTAGTTCACATCGCTATGTGATTAACACCCAAAGAGTGATCATGTTTTTTCTTGTGAGAGAAGTTTAGACTACGGGTCTGCAACATTCAGAACCATATGTATTTTGCAAATTTCTATGTCTACAATACACTGCACGGAGCTACTCTAGCTAATTGCTCCCACTTTCAATATGTGTCTAGATCGAGACTTAGAGTCATCTAGATCGGTGTAAAAATCTTGCATCGATGTAACTCTTTACGATGAACTCTTTTATCACCTCCATAACTGAGAAATATTTATTTAGTCCTCTAAGGCATTTTGACCGCTGTCCAGTGATCTACTCCTAGATCACTATTGTACTCCCTAGCCAATATCATGCTAAGGTATACAATAGGTCTGGTACACAGCATAGCATACTTTATAGAACCTATGACAGAGGCATAGGGAATGACTTTTCATCCACTTTCAATTTTCTGCCGTGGTTGGGTTTTGAGTCTTTACTCAACTTCACACCTTGCAACACAGGTAAGAACTCCTTATTTGACTGTTCCATTTTGAACTACTTCAAAAACATGTCAAGGTATGTACTCGTTGAAAAATTTATCAAGCGTCCTAATCTATCTCTATAGATCTTGATGCCCAATATGTAAGCAGCTTTACCGAGGTACTTCTTTGAAAAACTCCTTTCAAACACTCCTTTATGCTTTCCAAAAAATTCTACATCATTTCTGATCAACAATATGTCATTCACATATACTTATCAGAAAGGTTGTAGTGCTCCCACTCACTTTCTTGTAAATACATGCTTCACTGCAAGTCTGTATAAAACTATATGCTTTGATCAACTTATCAAAGCATATATTCCAACTTCGAGATGCTTGCACCAGTCCATAGATGGATCGCTGGAGCTTGCACACTTTGTTAGCATCTTTAGGATTGACAAAACCTTCTGGTTGCATCATATACAACTCTTCTTTAATAAATCCATTAAGGAATGTAGTTTTGATATCAATTTGTCAGATTTCATAAAATGGGGCAACTGCTAACATGATTCGGACATACTTTTAAGCATCAATACGAGTGAGAAAATCTCATCGTAGTCAATACCTTGAACATGTCGAAAACCTTTTGCGACAATTCGAGCTTTGTAGATAGTAACACTACTATCAGCGTCTGTCTTCCTCTTGAAGATCCATTTATTCTGAATGGCTCACCGATCATCGGGCAAGTCAATCAAAGTCCATACTTTGTTCTCATACATGGATCCCATCTCAGATTTCATGGCCTTAAGCCATTTCGCGGAATCTGGGCTCATCATCGCTTCCTCATAGTTCGTAGGTTCGTCATGGTCTAGTAACATGACTTCCAGAACAGGATTACCATACCACTCTAGTGCGGAACATACTCTAGTTGACCTACGAGGTTCGGTAGTAACTTGATATAAAGTTTCATGATCATCATCATTAACTTTCTCACTAATTGGTGTAGGCATCACTGGAACTGATTTTTGTGATGAACTACTTTCCAATTCGGGAGAAGGTACAATTACCTCATCAAGTTCTACTTTCCTCCCACTCACTTCTTTCGAGAGAAACTCCTTCTCTAGAAAGGATCCACTCTTAGAAAAAAAGATCTTGCCTTCGGATCTGTGATAGAAGGTGTACCCAATAGTTTCTTTTGGGTATCCTATGAATACACACTTCTCCGATTTGGGTTTAAGCTTATCAGGTTGAAACTTTTTCACATAAGCATCGCAACCCCAAACTTTGAGAAACGACAGCTTAGGTTTCTTGCTAAACCATAGTTCATACGGTGTCATCTCAACGGATTTTTAGACGGTGCCCTATTTAACGTGAATGCAGCTGTCTCTAATGCATAACCCCAAAACGATAGTGGTAATTCGGTAAGAGACATCATAGATTGCACCATATCTAATAAAGTACGGTTATGACATTCGAACACACCATTACATTATGGTGTTCCAGGTGGCGTGAGTTGTGAAACTATTCCATATTGTTTCAAATGAAGACCAAACTCGTAACTCAAATATTTGTTTCCGCGATCAGATCGTCGAAACTTTATTTTCTTGTTACGATGATTTTCTACTTCACTCTGAAATTCTTTGAACTTTTCAAATGTTTCAGACTTATGTTTCATCAAGTAGCTCAAATCATCTGTGAAGGTTAGAAAATAACGATACCCGCCGCGAGCCTCAACACTCATTGGACCGTGCACATCAGTATGTATTATTTCCAACAAGTTTGTTGCTCGCTCCATTGTTCTGAAGAACGAAGTCTTAGTCATCTTTCCCATGAGGCATGGTTTGCAAGCATCAAGTGATTCATAATCAAGTGATTACAAAAGTCCATCAGCATGGAGTTTCTTCATGCGCTTTACACCAATATGACCTAAACGGCAGTGCCACATATAAGTTGCACTATCATTATTAACTTTGCATCTTTTGGCTTCAATATTATGAATATGTGTATTACTACGATCGAGATTCAATAAACCTTTCACCTTGGGTGTATGACCTCAGAAGGTTTTATTCATGTAAATAGAATAACAAATATTCTTTGACTTAAATGAATAACCGTATTGCAATAAACATGATCCAATCATATTATGCTCAACGCAAACACCAAATAACATTTATTTTAGGTTCAACACTAATCCCGAAGGTAAAGGGAGTGTGCGATGGTGATATTATCAACCTTGGAATCACTTCCAACTCACATCATCACCTCGCCCTTAACTAGTTTCTGTTTATTTTGCAACTCCCGTTTCGAGTTACTACTCTTAGCAACTGAACCAGTATCAAATACTGGTGGGTTGCTATAAACACTAGTAAAGTACACATCAGTAACATGTATATCAAATATACTTTTGTTCACTTTGCCATCCTTCTTATTCGCCAAGTATCTAGGGAAGTTCCACTTTCAGTGACCATTTCCTTTGCAGTAGAAGCACTTAGTTCCAGGCTTGGGTCTAGCTTTGGGCTTCTTCATGGGAGCAGCAACTTGCTTGCTATTCTACTTTGAAGTTCTTCTTTCTTTCCCTTTGCCCTTTTCTTGAAACTAGTGGTCTTGTTAACCATCAACACTTGATGCTATTTCTTGATTTGTACCTTCGCTAATTTCAGCATCGCGAAGAGCTTAGGAATTACTTTCGTCATCCCTTGCATATTATAGTTCATCACTAAGTTCTAGTAACTTGGTGATAGTGACTAGAGAACTTTGTCAATTACTATCTTATCTGGAAGATTAACTCCCACTTGATTCAAGCAATTGTAGTACCCAGACAATCTGAGCACATGCTCACTAGTTGAGCTATTCTCCTCCATCTTGTAGGCAAAGTACTGTCAGAGGTTTCCTACCTCTAAACATGGGCATGAGTATGAGATACCAATTTCAACTCTTAGAACATCTTATATGCTCTATGACGTTCAAAAACATTTTTGAAATCCTGGTTCTAAGTCGTAAAGCATGGTGCACTAAACTATTAAGTAGTCATCATACCAAGCTTTGTCAAACGTTCATAACGGCTGCATCTGCTCCTGCAATAGGTCTGTCACCCAACGGTGCATCAAGAACATAATTCGTCTGTGCAGCAATGAGGATAATCCTCAGATCATGGAGCTAGTCTACATAATTGCTACTAACATCTTTCAACATAGTTTTCTCTAGGAACATATCATAAATAAAACGGGGAAGCTATATGCGAGCAATTGATCTACAACATAGATATGCAAATACAATCAGGACTAAGTTCATGATAAATTAAAGTTCAATTAATCATTTTAATACATTATAACTGTGCACCTTAGGAGCTCTCTCAGGCCATTAGCATTCACAGTCGTTAGATCTTGAGGTTTAATGCTTTTGGCCGTTCGATAAAACTCTCGCGCGGCACTTCCCGCAAACTGAGCTGGGCAGCTGCTCCCGTGGCAAAACTGGAGCCGCGTGGTTGATTGGGCCCTCGCCAGCACGAAGGCCTTCGTGGGCCGGATGTCTTGCATCTCCAGAACCAGGAGCCCGAGGCAGCGAAGCGATGAAGGCCGCCCCCTCCCCTCTCCAACCGTGCGTCTCTCTCCCTGTCTCCCACAATGTGTCCCGTCGTGCGCCGCTGAATTTCCAGTTGCCGGAAGGGAGAAGGAGAGTATGTGCTTTCCGCGGAGACGACAGGCATGAGGCGCATGCGACCTGGGCGCTCTTCTCCTTGACGAGACCACCTCCACGATCTCTCCTTCGTCTCTATCAAACGGCGAACATGTGGTGCGCCAGCATCGTCGTGGTGCTTAAGCCGGAGAGATCTGCGTCTTTCCTGCCCTTCGCGGCACCGATTCCCTGTGCCGCCACAACGCTGACCACCTCCAGGTCTTCATGCCACACACAAGATGGGCGGTGCTGTCACAGCCCCAGATCAGTCCTTGTTTGTTTTCGCTTTAGCATCCATGCATCATGTTTAAATTTTATGAAACTTGAAATGGGGATTGCCTAAACCCTAGCATTAAAGGAATTCAAATAGGTTCAACCAAAAATATTTTTCAGTGAATTCAAATGGCTTTAGAAAATGTTCATCATTTCTGGAAAAATGCTTTAAACTAGAACCAGAGGTGCTGCACATTTTTCATGTCACATTTGGTCACTGGATTAATTCATAAGTATTTGAATTTGGACATTTAAATTTTATAATATTTTTTAAATGTCCAAATAATCCTGAAAGTACTTGGGGGCTATTGGAAATAATCTAAATAGTGCCCACAATTTTTGTCGGGATTTTATAAAATGAGTTAGTATTTTTACTAATTCAAAACAGAGTAATAAAAATAGAAAACTAAAACAAATAAAAGAGAGAGAGAGAAGGACTTACCTGACGCTTACCTGAGGCCCACTCACCTGGTGGCCCAGCAGAATCAGCCCAGCCCACCAGGGGCGCCTTGGTCTTCTTCCACCTCTGCCAGTAGGCAGAGGCGTGTCGACGCCAGCGCGCCCGAAGCCTCCACATCCTCCCTCCCAGCCTGCCTGGCTCCTCCTCGACGCCCCGGTGACGCCACGCGCCTCCCCGACCCCCTCTCACTTCTCCCTCG
>NC_041384.1:547521573-547566728 GCF_002162155.2 Triticum dicoccoides
CGCTTGGTGTTGCCACGGCCACCAGCCCTCCCTCGCCCATCCAGCGTGCTCGAGAGCTCCGCCACATCGTCCCCGACCTCTCCTCCAAGACAAGCATCGCCGGACGCCCCGCATCGCCGTCCCTGCCATCGTCTTCAAGCTTCAGCACCGGCGCTCGATTTCGTCGATCCGCAGCAACCCGGCCGTCCCCGACCTCGATCTAGCGCTCATTGGACTCGCTGTGAGCCCCTGGCCCGAACCCCTCTTCTCCCCCTCGCGTTTGCATGCTCTAGCCCCATTCCCCGCCATGGCCGAGGCTCGCCGCCGCCGCACTTCTTCGCCGCAGTCGTTTTGCTTAGCGCCATCACGTCCGAGCTCATAGACGAGCTCCAGGTGGACCCAGGAGGCCGTAGAACACCACCTCCGGCCTCCCAGTGCCTCACAGCCCCGCGCCGCTCAAGGCCGCACTCCGGCCGCCGCCACAAGCTCGCTTCCGGCGAGTTTAAGCCTCCCCGCGCCCTCCCGTGGCCTCCTCTGGATGCGCCCGACCGTGGGCTACGCCTCGGTGCCCTTCCCCGCCGCTTCCGTGGCCTTTTGGCGCGTCTCCGCCGTGCCCAGTGGCAACCGGCGGTAAACCGCCGGCGTGGCCGGTCATTAGGGCCTAACCACCCCGCTAACCCAGGCCTAGGGCCACTGACAGGTGGGCCCTACCGTTTAATTAACCCGGCTAACAATTTAGTTAAGTTAATTAAACTCTGTTAAATCACTGTGCAGCTGACATGTGGGTCCCGAACGTCAGGTTTGACCCAAGTCAACCTTGGTTGACCTGCTGACGTCATAGCGCGGTCATGCTGACGCAGTAGAGGTTTTCTGGAATTTAAATAAATCTTAAATGATTTATTAATTTTAGAAAATGTCCTAAACTTCTAAAAATCATAGAAATTCAACCGTAACTCCAAATTAAATAATTTATATATGAAATATTATCAGAAAAATTCAAGGAATCCATCTGTACCATTTTCATGCATGTTAGAACAACTCATAGCTGCTGTTTAGCACAAATCAATTAAATGACATTTGAATAATCACATATGGAGTTTGAATTTGAATCTTGTATTCAAACCAACTTCATTTAATCTGTTGCTAGTTGCATTAGCCCAAAACACGTTCATATTGCCATGTCATAGCATGCATCATATTGTGCATTGCATTGATCGTGTTTCTTCTGTGTTTGCCGGTAATTGTCCCCTCTCGGTAGACGCTGCTCCGACGCTGTGATCGATGACACCGATGAAGAGCTATATTATCTTCAGAAGTGCCAGGCAAGCAAAACCCCCTTGTTCATTCCGATACAATCCTACTCTCTCGCTCCTGCTCTCTTTTACTGCATTAGGACAACAACGATTCAACTGTTACTTGCTGCGGTAGCTGAACCCCTTTATCCTCTGCATGACCTGTCATTGCCACAGTAAATAGATGAAACCCACTAGTATGAGTAGGAGTTGTTTGAGCCATGTTGTGCCTACTCATTCATGTTTGTTTGTCATGCCTGCTATTGCTTAGAGTTGAGTCAGGTCTGATTCATCGGGGATGAATCAGAGGTGTGTGAACATGTCCTACTGTGTGTGAGCGAAGTGGTGAACACGATTTGGTAAAGGTAGCGGTGAGAGGCCATGTAGGAGTACATGGTGGGTTGTCTCATTGAAGCCGTCCTTAGGAACTGAGTTCTGTGTTTGTGATCCATGATTCAGCTACTACCATACATTGGGCCCTGAAATATGACCCCGCTCGACTTCTTATTCACCCAAGTCCTCTATCCAGGAGTTGCAAGTAGTTTCTGGTGTTTGTAGTATGCTGGAGGCCGTGGGCAGCGCTGACCGGAGGGGTGGGCTGTGATGCGGTAGGCACGTGGCACGGTGTACCGGGCGCCCGTTTGGTGTCTCGGGAACCCTGTTCACATCGTTTGGGGCTGTGAGCGAAACTCCGGCCGGATCTCCTCATGGATGGAACCTGAATAGGCGATAAACCTGGACTAGAGACTTGAGTGTTTAGGTAGGTCATGGTCTACACCCACGTCAGGTTTCGCTTGAAGTCTGCCGAGCACATGTCGTGTGCAGACGCTAAGTGGTGGAAACATGTATGAAGAAGTACACCCCTGCAGGGTTAACATCATCTATTCGAATAGCCGTGTCCGCGGTAAAGGACTTCTGGGTTGCCTGTACAGTTCATAGACAAGTGAAAGTGGATACTTTAAAATGCGCAAGATAAGCGTGAGTGCTATGGTTGGCGTTCTCGCAGGGAGACGGGAGCGGATCCATAGTGGTGTATTGATATGGTGAATATGTGGACTCGTGTGCGCCACCTCAAAAGAGTTACTTGCAGTCGTAGTTCAGGATAGCCACCAAGTCAAAGCTGGCTTGCTGCAGTTAAACCCCACCATCCCCTTTGTTGATAATGATGCATATGTAGTTAGTTCTGATGTAAGTCTTGCTGGGTACATTTGTACTCACGTTGCTTAATTTATGTTTTTGCAGAGAGACTTCGGTCTCGCTAGTAGTTCCGCGTGGACTTCGACGTTTAGCTTGTTACCTCAGCTACGATCTTGTGCCCTCGGCAGGATCTGGTAGATAGTCAGGCTTCTCAGCCTTTTTCATTTATAGATGCCTGTACTCAGACATGATAGCTTCCGCTTGTGTTTTGATTTGTATGCTCTGAATGTTGGGTCATGAGACTCATGTTTGTAATATCTCGCTCCTCGGAGCCTATTGAATAAAATACTTGAGTCGTAGAGTCATGTTGTGATACCATGTTGTATTTGCACATATCGAGCATATTGTGTGTATGATATTGAAATGCTTGGTATGTGTGGGATCTGACTATCTAGTTGTTTAACTTTAGTATCCTCTCTTACCGGGAAATGTCTCCTAGTGTTTCCACCGAGCCATGGTAGCTTGCTACTGCTCCGGAACACTTAGGCTGGCCGGCATGTGTCCTTCTTCGTTCCTGTGTCTGTCCCTTCGGGGAAATGTCACGCGATGAATACTGGAGTCCTGTTAGCCCGCTACAGCCCGGTTCACTGGAGTCCTGCTAGCCCAGTGCTACAGCCTGGATTGACTCGCTGATGACCGACACGTTCGATGCTGGGTCATGGATGCCTGTCCCTGTAAGTTTGTGCCACTTTGGGTTTACGACTAGCCATGTCAGCCCGGGCTCCTTATCATATGGATGCTAGCGACACTATCATATACGTGTGCCAAAAGGCGCAAACAGTCCCGGGCAAAGGTAAGACGACACCCGTGGGAATACCGTGCGTGAGGCCGCAAAGTGATATGAGGTGTTACATGCTAGACCAATGTGGCATTGAGTCGGGGTCCTAACAGCGTTGGTATCAGAGCTTGACTGCATGTAGGATTACCAAGCCAAACTGGTCGAAGTTGAGTCTAGAAATTCTTTAGCTATATAAGGGAATTGATTGTGGGATGGAACGTAAGGCTCTTTTTACTCCTTATACCTCATGCCCTTCTGATCTGAGTCATCTTATCTTTCCTACGGGGATTAAGAACTAGGCTATCTCTTCTCTCTATCAGGATCACGTGTTACTAATCCGTAGTCCTATAGGATTGATGGTTCTGAGCTTGAGTTAAGTTCCTACTATCTTCGGTATGTTCATAGTTGATCTCAGAACCTTGATATTATGATGATCGAGTGGTTATGCCACCATTTTTGTGATTGTCTCAAATCTTTTTGAGCATTTACAGCCGTTATGCTGTCCGAGTCATCCCAGGTTTCTAAACAATCTGATGCACTTGCAAGTCCTTTCCCTCTGGTTTTTATGTTCCTTGGGCCAGGTTAATCACACTAATCGGTGAGTTGAGGTACTCTGTTGCCTTGACATATATGTTGGAGTTCTTATTATGACCCTAGGTGTCTTAGGGGGTCATCTAATAATTTAGCCATAACTTGTGTTCCAGTGTGATGATTCTGGCCTTTCTTCTCGAAAGCATCCCGTGATGCCACTTAGTAGTAGGTATTCTACTTTTGGGTTTCTGAACCCGAGATTCACTCTACTTACTTCATGTTGATAGTTTTTGCTAGTTCCTTTAGGATATTAGTAACTTGCGATAGTCCTCGAGGTCCGTGGTATTTCCTTCTTTCAAATACTATGAACCGCTTATGGCAGATGTTTATTGGATCAAAAGATCACAATCAGAGTACTCTTGAGAAGTTCTCCATTCATAAATCATGACTCTGCCAGTCCTACTTCCTTGCATGGGTTATCTGGAAGAAACCTGTTGAACTTGGTTCGACATATTAATCTATGCATACACAACTCGAAAGGATATATGTCCCCTTGAGTTGTCCCTCTTCATTCGTATTCCGACCTTCGTCTATCAATGGATAGTCAGGAGTAATTGTGCATTCGTGTTATCGATGCTTATTATTCTTGTGGTCTGTCAAGCCATTCTATCGCGGAATGACTAGGAGAAACAAACTCCAGTACCTCTTCCATATCTAGGATTGGGTCAAGAAGTTCTGCTCCGCAGAACAAATTGCTAATCCAGCTTTTGTTCTGCTCTACCTTGGAGTATTACCATCTTTTATATCAAGAATGTCATGGGAATTGCACACCATCCTATGAACTCTTGGTACAGTGATACTTCTTGCCATCATTGTTCATTCCTCGGTTCGTGTGTTATTGTAACCGGAATGCCGACAAGTGAATCGTGGTGTGTGAAATCAATACTGCTAGCAACTCTGTTGCTTGGTAGTTAAATGGACAACAACCTCATTCTTAGCGTGCTGATTATTGAGTCATCATTCTAAGATTGATCATGCTACCTAGTCCTTATTTCTGGTGCACCCTCTGATCAATGAGTTAGGATTGTGTCAATACCTTGCTCTGTTGATCATATCGTCTTGCCCTAAAAAGCAAGATTGTTCTCAAGCTTAGTAACATACCGGTGGTTCGTGATTTTCCGAATATCTTCTCAAAAATATCACCAGGTTGTCACCTGACTGTTATGTTGAGCTCGTGATCAAGTTGGTTTATCCTGTAAACCACCCTTTCTCCAAGAATTTGTGTTGGGTACCCCTGAGCTAGTTGGCTAAGTTGAACAACAACTTGGAGAGTTGGAAGATGGAAGCTTGTCCGATTTAGTTCATTTTAAGGGATATCTTGTGTGTGTGTGTGTGTGTGTTGAAGATAGATGATATCCTTATTGGTTGATCCTCGTGATCAATTGTTGGATCTATTATCTTACCTAAACCTTTGATTTGAGTATGGGCTATCGTCAAATCAAATCAGAACCAACGATATTCGTAATGTTTTCTTACTCGTGGTTGTTCCTCGAGCATACACCATTATATCTTTCGGGTCTGACCAATGCTATCACCTTGTTCACATAATTGTGGAATTCCACTAATATGGGAACCTGGATGAATTGTTGTTGAGCCCATTGACAACATCCTTATCTCCTCCATGATTTTTGTTGAACATTAAGCTAGTGTTGGAAACTTGTGTAAGCTTTATCTTCATGACTCGTTCGTGAAGCATATGTTTGGACAAAAGAAGTGAGTCCCTCTAATTCATGTGCACTTGATGCAAGTTGCCGCCATGAATTTGAGAAGGCTTGTTTTACCTCCTTTGGAATCATCCCAAGTCAGTCATGCACGTGCAAAGAATTCTGTGGTCTGTTAGACTGATCATCTTCATTCCATATGTATATCCTAGCACACTAAGCCACTGATTGACTTGTTCAAGGAAAAGAAGTCTATGCTTGGGATCTAATCCATGGACTTGCGTAAAGACTTCGATATCCTCGATGATGGTTCCCCACCTGAACTCGGTAGTGTTAATTATAAGACTACTACGTGGCCATGCTTGTCTCGGACAACGTGTTCATATGTTTGTAGCAGAACCAGCTCATGTTTTGGAGCTTGCTATCGTAATTCATTCCCGAGAATCTCGCAACGTCATCTCGTCGATTTGTGTTGCAAACTTTCATTTTTCTTTCTAGACTTGATGAGTCTGGAATATCCTGACACCAACCAGATCTGAATCTCAGGCAGATGTGATGGTTGGAACATTTCCCAAGAACTATAATATTGGTCTCTCGATAACCGGCAAGGTGGATGTCGTGGCCAACACACCCATCCGGTAGACCTATTATTATAGTATCTTGTTTGAGGAAGTTGGCCACCTCCCCATAAGGACTTCGTAGGATTTACCCCCTAGCTATGCCTTATGATTTTAGTGTTTCCGAAGTACGACCTTTACCTGATGTTCTAGATACCAGACCATTTCAAGGAATGGGATACGCTAGTACATCAAGGAGAACATTAGAAGCGGAGTGCTAAATGTCCCTCGGTCGATCATCCAGATTTCGTCCCCTTGGCCTCGCCAAGGTGAAATCTGGGAAGGTGTTATCTTCTTTTGCATCTGCATCGTCCATCGCTATTCATCATGGTAGTATGTTGTGTTGTCAGCACCCTTGTCATGGATGTTGGTAAAACCCTGATGATTATGGAAATGCTCAAGTTCTTGAGAGCACGCACAAGCGCTAGGTGTTATCATTGACACTAACTGGGATGCTCTCAGTTCCCTCGGCAATGCTATGACCTTTTCAAACAGTGAATTCACTCTCTATTGTTGGGTTCTTCCCCAGTTACCAGAATCATTCCTTGCATTTGCATTTTGTTCCCAGCTTGCACCGCCACTGTGCCATTCTACCATGGGTCTCTTCCATTTCCGGTGGTAAGCAAATTCATCCATTACGTTGTCTTCAACAAGGTAATCCACATCATCCAAGTCTGAGTATGCCATTCTACCGACCTCCTTCAAATGATCGATTGTGATTTGCCTTAAGCTGGTATAAAGAGTTTCAATGATCCTGAATCAAAGGTAATTATTTTTTGCCACTTAAGGGGATATATCTACGAATCACCCCCCCCCTCCAGGTGTCTCGATATGGTATCATGGCAACCCAATTCCTCGCTACGTTGACAATCGTTTACCACCGTTTTAAAGTATGGAATTGTTGTCTACCTAGCGATCCCTCGTCATCTGTCTCACTCCATTTCCTCAGATGTATGCTTCGTGTCTCAGCTCGAGAGATGTGACAATGTCTCATCCCATGAGTTGATCCTGAGTTGTTCGGTCTTCGAGAAGATAGATTCTTCTAGAGTTTTCCTTTCCTCTTCTCGTCATGTTAGTTGGAGTTCCCAGAGCAAGACGCCGAGACAAGATGATGATCGAATCAAGGTTCTTATGAAGTGCAACCTGGATCATGAAGATAGTGATAGTTTTGTGACTCCCTTTTCCTCTTACCTCACGTCTTTAATCTCGGGGCGAGATTCTTGTTTAGTGGGGGTGAGCTGTCACAGCCCTAGATCAGTCCTTGTTTGTTTTCGCTTTAGCATCCATGCATCATGTTTAAATTTTATGAAACTTGAAATGGGGATTGCCTAAACCCTAGCATTAAAGGAATTCAAATAGGTTCAACCAAAAATATTTTTCAGTGAATTCAAATGGCTTTAGAAAATGTTCATCATTTCTGGAAAAATGCTTTAAACCAAAACCAGAGGTGCTGCACATTTTTCATGTCACATTTGGTCACTGGATTAATTCATAAGTATTTGAATTTGGACATTTAAATTTTATAATATTTTTTAAATGTCCAAATAATCCTGAAAGTACTTGGGGGCTATTGGAAATAATCCAAATAGTGCCCACAATTTTTGTCAGGATTTTATAAAATGAGTTAGTATTTTTAAGCTTCAGCACCGGCGCTCGATTTCGTCGATCCGCAGCAACCCGGCCGTCCCCGACCTCGATCTAGCGCTCATTGGACTCGCTGTGAGCCCCTGGCCCGAACCCCTCTTCTCCCCCTCGCGTTTGCATGCTCTAGCCCCATTCCCCGCCATGGCCGAGGCTCGCCGCCGCCGCACTTCTTCGCCGCAGTCGTTTTGCTTAGCGCCATCACGTCCGAGCTCATAGACGAGCTCCAGGTGGACCCAGGAGGCCGCAGAACACCACCTCCGGCCTCCCAGTGCCTCACAGCCCCGCGCCGCTCAAGGCCGCACTCCGGCCGCCACCACAAGCTCGCTTCCGGCGAGTTTAAGCCTCCCCGAGCCCTCCCGTGGCCTCCTCTGGATGCGCCCGACCGTGGGCTACGCCTCGGTGCCCTTCCCCGCCGCTTCCGTGGCCTTTTGGCGCGTCTCCGCCGTGCCCAGTGGCCACTGGCGGTAAACCGCCGGCGTGGCCGGTCATTAGGGCCTAACCACCCCGCTAACCCAGGCCTAGGGCCACTGACAGGTGGGCCCTACCGTTTAATTAACCTGGCTAACAATTTAGTTAAGTTAATTAAACTCTGTTAAATCACTATGCAGCTGACATGTGGGTCCCGAACGTCAGGTTTGACCCAAGTCAACCTTGGTTGACCTGCTGACGTCATAGCGCGGTCATGCTGACGTAGTAGAGGTTTTTTGGAATTTAAATAAATCTTAAATGATTTATTAATTTTAGAAAATGTCCTAAACTTCTAAAAATCATAGAAATTCAACCGTAACTCCAAATTAAATAATTTATATATGAAAAATTATCAGAAAAATTCAAGGAATCCATTTGTACCATTTTCATGCATGTTAGAACAACTTATAGCTGCTGTTTAGCACAAATCAATTAAATGACATTTGAATAATCACATATGGAGTTTGAATTTGAATCTTGTATTCAAACCAACTTCATTTAATCTGTTGCTAGTTGCATTAGCCCAAAACACATTCATATTGCCATGTCATAGCATGCATCATATTGTGCATTGCATTGATCGTGTTTCTTCTGTGTTTGCCGGTAATTGTCCCCTCTCGGTAGACGCTGCTCCGACGCTGTGATCGATGACACCGATGAAGAGCTATATTATCTTTAGAAGTGCCAGGCAAGCAAAACCCCCTTGTTCATTCCGATACAATCCTACTCTCTCGCTCCTGCTCTCTTTTACTGCATTAGGACAACAACGATTCAACTGTTACTTGCTGCGGTAGCTGAACCCCTTTATCCTCTGCATGACCTGTCATTGCCACAGTAAATAGATGAAACCCACTAGTATGAGTAGGAGTTGTTTGAGCCATGTTGTGCCTACTCATTCATGTTTGTTTGTCATGCCTGCTATTGCTTAGAGTTGAGTCAGGTCTGATTCATCGGGGATGAATCAGAGGTGTGTGAACATGTCCTACTGTGTGTGAGCGAAGTGGTGAACACGATTTGGTAAAGGTAGCGGTGAGAGGCCATGTAGGAGTACATGGTGGGTTGTCTCATTGAAGCCGTCCTTAGGAACTGAGTTCTGTGTTTGTGATCCATGATTCAGCTACTACCATACATTGGGCCCTGAAATATGACCCCGCTCGACTTCTTATTCACCCAAGTCCTCTGTCCAGGAGTTGCAAGTAGTTTCTGGTGTTTGTAGTATGCTAGAGGCCGTGGGCAGCGCTGACCGGAGGGGTGGGCTGTGATGCGGTAGGCACGTGGCACGGTGTACCGGGCGCCCGTTTGGTGTCTCGGGAACCCTGTTCACATCGTTTGGGGCTGTGAGCGAAACTCCGGCCGGATCTCCTCATGGATGGAACCCGAATAGGCGATAAACCTGGACTAGAGACTTGAGTGTTTAGGTAGGTCGTGGTCTACACCCACGTCGGCTTTCGCTTGAAGTCTGCCAAGCACATGTCGTGTGCAGACGCTAAGTGGTGGAAACATGTATGAAGAAGTACACCCCTGCAGGGTTAACATCATCTATTCGAATGGCCGTGTCCGCGGTAAAGGACTTCTGGGTTGCCTGTACAGTTCATAGACAAGTGAAAGTGGATACTTTAAAATGCACAAGATAAGCGTGAGTGCTATGGTTGGCGTTCTTGCAGGGAGACGGGAGCGGATCCATAGTGGTGTATTGATATGGTGAATATCTGGACTCGTGTGCGCCACCTCAAAAGAGTTACTTGCAGTCGTAGTTCAGGATAGCCACCGAGTCAAAGCTGGCTTGCTGCAGTTAAACCCCACCATCCCCTTTGTTGATAATGATGCATATGTAGTTAGTTCTGATGTAAGTCTTGCTGGGTACATTTGTACTCACGTTACTTAATTTATGTTTTTGCAGAGAGACTTCGGTCTCGCTAGTAGTTCCGCGTGGACTTCGACGTTTAGCTTGTTACCTCAGCTACGATCTTGTGCCCTCGGCAGGATCTGGTAGATAGTCAGGCTTCTCAGCCTTTTTCATTTATAGATGTCTGTACTCAGACATGATAGCTTCCGCTTGTGTTTTGATTTGTATGCTCTGAATGTTGGGTCATGAGACTCATGTTTGTAATATCTCGCTCCTCGGAGCCTATTGAATAAAATACTTGAGTCGTAGAGTCATGTTGTGATGCCATGTTGTATTTGCACATATCGAGCATATTGTGTGTATGATATTGAAATGCTTGGTATGTGTGGGATCTGACTATCTAGTTGTTTAACTTTAGTAGCCTCTCTTACCGGGAAATGTCTCCTAGTGTTTCCACCGAGCCATGGTAGCTTGCTACTGCTCCGGAACACTTAGGCTGGCCGGCATGTGTCCTTCTTCGTTCCTGTGTCTGTCCCTTCGGGGAAATGTCACGCGATGAATACCGGAGTCCTGTTAGCCCGCTACAGCCCGGTTCACCGGAGTCCTGCTAGCCCAATGCTACAGCCTGGATTCACTCGCTGATGACCGACACGTTCGATGCTGGGTCATGGATGCCTGTCCCTGTAAGTTTGTGCCACTTTGGGTTTACGACTAGCCATGTCAGCCCGGGCTCCTTATCATATGGATGCTAGCGACACTATCATATACGTGTGCCAAAAGGCGCAAACGGTCCCGGGCAAAGGTAAGACGACACCCGTGGGAATACCGTGCGTGAGGCCGCAAAGTGATATGAGGTGTTACATGCTAGATCAATGTGGCATTGAGTCGGGGTCCTGACAGGTGCCCCTTGAAGCACCCTTGGTGTCTTAAGGTCAGATTGGATTTATGTATAAGTTTGGAAGCTAATGTACCGACGTGTATGCTTTCATCCTAGAGGTCCATCGAGTGCCTCAAGTTGCTCATTCTGTTAGTTAGAAATATTTTCACACTTAATATGGCACTTGGATTGCTAGATTTTGCTTTTTAAGAGTTAGTCAATGCATCAAAGAGACTTTGTAATCTATTGTATACCATAAAGGAAATTTCGTAATGTGTACTGACTGCAAGAAGGGTTGAAATTCTCTTAATGTGTCCTGGCTGTAGGATGGCCTTTTGATGCTGTAATTGGAAATTATACCCTTTTAAGATGACAAGGATACTGTGAAGGCTGATGCATTGTGCTCTAGAGAACAACGCCGTACAAGGTGAAATCATCACTCCTACTTTCTTTATTTAAAAGAGGTCATCTTCATTGATGTATTGTATCTCTATCATCAATGATCCACATGCTCATTCTCATTTATAGCAGTCATTCATTCATGTAAATGCCTTTGATACGCCAAAAATTACCTATCTAAAGATCACACTTTACTTTTTTGCTTTTCTCTAGATGAAAAGCAAAGTCAACGACCTTTCCATGTGTGCCATAGATCGGATGAGCTCATTTTGTCAACTAATTTTGACGGTCACTACTGTGTAACATTGACACTGATCAGACGTCACCCATTCTGACTTTCAGGTAAGGAAGCCAAAAAAATATCAATGCCAAGAGGTGCAACATGGATCATGGCGAGAAGAACGTGGAGTGGATAGAGGACGGGGAGCATGAGAATGTAGTTAACCTTTTGCATAAGGAACAGGTAATATTCTAAGCATATGGAATACTACTTTTTAGTATGCTGACTTCACCTTCGATTTTTGACCGGATTTGAGAGCCTTTCACAGGTGCTGCACTGCTGCTGATGTGATATAAGAATAAATCTTTGTAGCTGATGAGCGAGATAACAGGGGCGACATTGTGTCTCTGGCTCTCTGCTTTGCCCAAGTGCCAGTGTATCTACTCCAGTGCACCTGTGTTAGGTAACTTCAATAAGTTTGTTAGCTTTTGTTAGATCCTTAGCTAATTATTTTTGTCGTGGATTTATTAGTGTATTTGTACAAATTGGTTCATAAGTAGTACTGGTCGATTTTTGGGTCTCTTATGTTGTTGACATGTCATGTTTGTTCATACATTTTAATGCTTTATTATGCAGATTAGTGCTTAAATAATATGGTTGGAAGTGCTTATTATGTTACCACTTTATTATGTTGCTCCTGAAGTTCGGCATAGATGCTAGCACGGAAGCTGACGCCTTGAGTATATATGTCAATGTACATATCCTCCTTTGTGAGAGCATCACTTTTTGTGCACATGCGGAATCTGGCACCCTGTTCTTTTCTCAAAGCCGACCCTGGTTATAAGGAATAACATTGTCCTTCTCTGGCTGAAGCAGTGGATTTTGTTAAGTGGTTTTTATGCAAAGATTCACATAGAAGGATGCCTACAGCACACGCTTGAAATGAGTTTCAATCTTCCCATATGGATGCAGCTTAAACTTTTGTCGTTATTAGTCACCCATGGATAAGAAATACAATGACTTTAAAATGCCATTGCTTATATTATGTCTTACTAAAGCTTATACTTGTTCGTCAATGTTATGTAAAGATGCTTTGATGGTCTACATTGATGAAATTTGTTCTAATTTTTCGTATGATGTTCCACAGAGAAGATATATGACGTTGCATCTTCAAGTTTGAACTTGCATTCTTCTATCTGAAAATATTTGTTTCTACTCAAGAATGGTTGTGCCATAACCTCCCTGTTTTCATAAATCGCTAATGTTTCATTTCCACGTGTCTCATAGAACATTTTGATCATGATTACTGCGTATGCTCACGATTTTCATAGGTATTTATGTCGGAGCCTGCTTTTTTGTACCTTTGATTTTAAGTACCAAAACATAATGCTTAGACAGCTCTCAAAATCTAATCTATCTTGGATCAATTTATTTGCACTTAAAAGTGGCGCCCTCAAATATTTCTTTTTACATGTGTGATTGATCGTTTCTTGACAGGCTTTGTTGATCTAGACTGTTGATGAGCCTTTATCTGAAAATGCAACACTCTTCATTGGAACTTGATAGAAATGGATGTATATTTGCTAGATTGAGACCGTGTGGCTTTTGATGTATGATATTTCTTGTTAGAATTTGTTGACCTAGACTGTTTATGAGCCTTTTTATCTGAAAATGCAGTTTTCTTCATTGGAACTTGATAGAAATGGATGTATATTTGCTGCATTGAGATCGTGTGGCCATAGGTCAACAAGGGATTAGCATAAACTGCCCCATGGAGCCGACCTTTTGACAAAGCATGACACACATAATGTGTTCTGTTTTCCGTTTCTTCTCTGTTATTTCCACATCTTTGTTCTTTCCATTTTTCTTGTTATTCACCGTATAGGTCATTGCTTAGGCATTTTGAGTTCTGGTTACTCACATCTTCCCATACGTGGTGATCAGAGTGAAATTTTGTAATTAGCATCTTTCTATAGCATTGTACACAATCATGTTTAGATATTGTCTTATGGAAATTCATATTTCTTTATTTTCATCAATGCCATGGTTACTGCCTAGAGAGACTTTCCTTGATATCCCTCAAAGTAGGTTATTAATTTGTTACCTATATACGTTCCTTGTATTCATTCTTGTCACTATTAAACTTTTGACATGGTAGTTTCTTGCCTTGATCTATGCTCAAGGACAAGGTTTATGCCAAGGGTTCTGTAGCTATTGACAATATTAGTGGTGCAGATTTTTTCTTGCTTTAGTATCTGTGCATAAACAAGTTTGTTAGTTCTAACTTTTACACAGTTGAACTGAAAATTTCATTTTAGATTAGTTCCAAATTGATTAAAATAGTACTCCCTCCTTCCCATTTTATTAGGCGTATTTGTTTCCCCAGTAAACCCCAGAATATTAGGCGCTGAAGCTCTGAGCCTGTGCTATTCTCTCGTACGGTTAGCATTCAAAGGCGATCGTGCATGCCTTTGCTCTATCCTCTCGTACGGTTAGCAATCTAAAGGAGATTGGGCATGCCATTTTTGTTCCTGAAATCATGGATGCCTCCCTCGTGCGATGGCTCAACTAACGAACGACTTGTGCGCTAATTTTCGTGCTCAAAACTAATACGCCTTACAAAGTGGGAAGGAGGGAGTAGTAAATGAAATTTGGTAGTTCATCAAAATATGCCAATTCAAAATGAACTCTTCCAACCTAACAGTTTGTGCAAATTTAACATATATGTTTCATGTCTCCAGATGTCAATTATCAAATAGACGGGCGCAGCAACGCGCACCTTCAATGATCTAGTATTACTTAAGAACTCCCACTTAGATAGACATCCCTCTAATCATCTAAGTGATCACGTGATCCATATCAACTAAACCATGTCCGATCATCACGTGAGATGGAGTAGTTTCCAATGGTGAACATCACTATGTTGATCATATCTACTATATGATTCACGCTCGACCTTTCGGTCTCAGTGTTCCGAGGCCATATCTGCATATGCCAGGCTCGTCAAGTTTAACCCGAGTATTCTGCGTGTGCAAAACTGGCTTGCACCTGTTGTATGTGAATGTAGAGCTTATCACACCCGATCATCACGTGGTGTCTCGGCACGACGAACTATCGCAACGGTGCATACTCAGGGAGAACACTTGTACCTTGAAATTTAGTGAGAGATCATCTTATAATGCTACCGCCGTACTAAGCAAAATAAGATGCATAAAGGATAAACATCACATGCAATCAATATAAGTGATATGATATGGCCATCATCATCTTGTGCCTTTGATCTCCATCTCCAAAGCACCGTCATGATCACCATCGTCACCGGCTTGACACCTTGATCTCCATCATAGCATCATTGTCGTCTCGCCAACTATTGCTTTTATGACTATCGCTACCACTTAGTGATAAAGTAAGGCAATTACATGGCGACTGCATTTCATACAATAAAGCGACAACCATATGGCTCCTGCCTGTTGCCGATAATTGCGTTACAAAACATGATCATCTCATACAATAATTTATATAATCACATCTTGACCATATCACATCACAACATGCCCTGCAAAAACAAGTTAGGCTTCCTCTACTTTGTTGTTGCAAGTTTTACATGGCTGCTACGGGCTTAGCAAGAACCGTTCTTACCTACGCATCAAAAACCACAACGCGGCATAGTGATTGCTTTTTGATCTTCAGAAAGAACCTTGTTCATTGAATCCGATTCAACTAAAGTTGGAGAAACAGACACCCACTAGCCACATGTGTGCGAAGCACGTCAGTAGAACCATTCTCGCGTAAGCATACGCGTAATGTCGGTCTGAGCCGCTTCATCCAACAATACCGCTGAATCAAGAATCAACTAGTGACGGCAAGCAATATGTATATACCCATGCCCACAACTCCTTTGTGTTCTACTCGTGCATATAACATCTACGCATAGACCTGGCTCTGATGCCACTATTGGGGAATGCGGTAATTTCAAAAATTTCCTATGCACATGCAAGATCCATCTAGGTGATGCATAGCAACGAGAGAGGAAGAGTGTTGTCCACGTACCCTCGTAGACCGTAAGTAGTAGCGTTATGACAACGCGGTTGATGTAGTCGAACATCTTCACGATCAGACCGATCCTAGCACCGAAAGTACAGCACCTCCGCGATCTGCACACGTTCAGCTCGGTGACGTCCCACGAACTCTTGATCCAGCTGAGTGTCGAGGGAGAGCTTCGTCTGCATGACGGCGTGATGACGGTGATGATGAAGCAACCGGAACATGCTTCGCCTAAGCACTGCAACGATATGACCGAGGTGGATTATGGTGGACGGGGGCACCGCACACGGCTAAGACAACTGTCAACTTGTGTGTCTAGGGTGCCCCCTGCCCCTATATATAAAGGAGCAAGGCGAGGGGGCCGGCGGCCTCATAGGGTGCGCCCCAAGGGGGGAATCCTACTCCTACTAGGAGTAGGTTCACCCTTTCCTAGTCCAACTAGGAGGGGAAGGAAAGAGGAGGAGGGGATAAGGAAAGAGGGGGCCGGCCCCCCAAGCCCTAAACCAATACGGTTTGGGCCTAGGGGGTGCGCCCCATAGCTCCCTTGCTTCCCTCTATTTCTACTAAGGCCCATGAAGGCCCATTGACCCCCGGGGGGTTCCGGTAACTCCCCGATACTCCAGTATTTATCCGGTGACCCTCGGAACATTTCCGGTGTCTGAATATAACCTTCTTATATATCAATCTTTATGTCTCGACCATTTAGAGACTCCTCGTCATGTCTGTGATCTCATTCAAGACTCCGAACAACCTTCGGTACATCAAAACACATAAACTCATAATACCAATCGTCATCGAACGTTAAGCATGCGGACCCTACGGGTTCGAGAACTATATAGACATGACCGAGACTCGTCTCCGGTCAATAACCAATAGCGGAACCTGGATGATCATATTGGTTCCTACATATTCTATGAAGATCTCTATCGGTCAAACCGCATAACATCATGCGTTGTTCCCTTTGTCATCAGTATGTTACTTGCCCGAGATTCGATCGTCGGTATCATCATACCTAGTTCAATCTCGTTACCGGCAAGTCTCTTTACTCGTTCCGTAATGCATCATCCCGTGACTAACTCATTAGTCACATTGCTTGCAAGGATCATAGTGATGTGCATTACCGAGAGGGCCCAGTGATACCTCTCCGACAATCGGAGTGACAAATCCTAATCTCGATCTATGCCAACTCAACAAACACCATCAGAGACACCTGTAGAGTATCTTTATAATCACCCTGTTATGTTGTGGCGTTTGATAGCACACTAAGTGTTCCTACGGTATTGGGGAGTTGCATAATCTCATAGTTATAGGAACATGTATATGTCAGGAAGAAAGCAATAGCAATAAACTAAACGATCATAGTGCTAAGCTAACGGATGGGTCTAGTCCATCACATCATTCTCTAATGTTGTGATCCCGTTCATCAAATGACAACACATGTCCATGGCTAGGAAACTTAACCATCTTTGATTGATGAGCTAGTCAAGTAGAGGCATACCAGGGACACTTTGTTTGTCTATGTATTCACACGTGTACTAAGTTTCCGGTTAAGAAAATTCTAGCATGAATAATAAACATTTATCATGATATAAGCAAATATAAATAACAACTTTATTATTGCCTCTAGGGCATATTTTCTTCAATATTTGGGTTTTGTTTGGCCAACTTGATATATTTATCTTGCAATGGGAAGAGGTGCTTTTTCGTGGGTTCGATCTTACAGTGCTTGATCCCAGTGACAGAAGAGGAACCGACATGTATGTATCGTTGCTACTAAGGATTAAACGATGGGTCTATCTCTACATAGATAGATCTTGTCTACATCATGTCATTGTTCTTATTGCATTACTCCATTTCTCCATGAACTTAATACACTAGATGCATGCTAGATAGCGGTCGATGTGTGGAGTAATAGTAGTAGATGCAGGCAGGAGTCGGTCTACTAATCTTGGACGTGATGCATATCTAATGATCATTGCCTAGATATCGTCGTGAGTATTTAAAGTTCTATCAATCGCCCAACAGTAATTTGTTCAACCACCGGTTGCTATTTTTCTCGAGAGAAACCACTAGTGAAACCTACGGCCCCCGGGTCTCTTTCTCATATTATTTGCCTTTGTGATCTATTTTGCTTTCCTTTTATTTTCAGATCTGTTAATCCAAAAACCCAAAAATACCTTGCTGCAATATTCTCATTTATTTATTTGGTAATCGATCTATCAATCTACTACAAATTTACCTCATGTATGTTTGCCTATCTTGAGGCGCCGTACCCCGGAAGGGATTGACAACCCCTTTAACACGTCGGGTTGCGAGAAGCTGTTATTTGTGTGTAGGTGATGTTTACGTTGTGTTGCTTGTTTCTCCTACTGGTTCGATAACCTCGGTTTCATATCTAAGGGAAATACCTACTGTCGTTGTGCTGCATCATGATACGTCTCCGTCGTATCTACTTTTCCAAACACTTTTGCCCTTGTTTTGGACTCTAACTTGTATGATTTGAATGGAACTAACCCGGACTGACGCTGTTTTCAGCAGAATTGCCATGGTGTTGTTTTATGTGCAAAAAACAAATATTGTCGGAATGACCTGAAACTCCACGGAACATCTTAGAAAAAATAATAAAAAATCCTCGCCAAAGATGAAGACCAGGGGGCCCACACCCTGTCCACGAGGGCCTCGTGGGCCCCCTGGATGCCCTCCGACGCCAACTCCAACTCTATATATTTGCCTTCGGAGAGAAAAAACAGGGAGAAGAAATCATCGCGTTTTGCGATACGGAGCCGCTGCCAAGCCCTAAAACCTCTCGGGAGGGCTGATCTGGAGTCCGTTCGGGGCTCCGGAGAGGGGGATTCGTCGTCGTCGACATCATCAACCATCCTCCATCACCAATTTCATGATGCTCACCGTCATGCGTGAGTAATTCCATCGTAGGCTTGCTAGACAGTGATGGGTTGGATGAGATTTATCATGTAATCGAGTTAGTTTTGTTAGGGTTTGATCCCTAGTATCCATTATGTTCTGAGATTGATGTTGCTATGACTTTGCTATGCTTAATGCTTGTCACTAGGGCCCGAGTGCCATGATTTCAGATCTGAACCTATTATGTTTTCGTGAATATATGTGAGTTCTTGATCCTATCTTGCAAGTCTATAGTCACCTACTATGTGTTATGATCCGGCAACCCCGAAGTGACAATAATCGGGACCACTCCCGGTGATGACCATAGTTTGAGGAGTTCATGTATTCACTATGTGCTAATGCTTTGTTCCGGTTCTCTATTAAAAGGAGGCCTTAATATCCCTTAGTTTCCAATAAGACCCCGCTGCCACAGGAGGGTAGGACAAGAGATGTCATGCAAGTTCTTTTCCATAAGCACGTATGACTATATACGGAATACATGCCTACATTGCATTGATGAATTGGAGCTAGTTCTGTGTCACCCTATGTTATGACTGTTACATGACGAACCGCATCCGGCATAATTATTCATCACTGATCCGGTGCCTACGAGTTTTCCATATACTGTTTTACGCTTATTTACTTTCCCGCTGCTACTGTTACAATCACTACAAAATACCAAAAACATTACTTTTATTGTCTTTACTTTTGTTGCTGCCACCACCACTATCATATTACTTTGCTACTAAACACTTTGCTGCAGATACTAAGTTTCCAGGTGTGGTTGAATTGACAACTCAGCTGCTAATACTTGAGAATATTATTAGGCTCCCCTTGTGTCGAATCAATAAATTTGGGTTGAATACTCTACCCTCGAAAGCTGTTGCGATCCCCTATACTTGTGGGTTATCAAGACCAATTTCTGGCGCCGTTGCCGAGGAGCATAGCTCTATTCTTTGATTCACTTGGGATTTGTATCTGCTTATCACTATGAAGAACTTGAGAGATCCAAAAACCAAGATTTATCCCTCAACTACGAGGGGAGGTAAGGAACTGCCATCTAGCTCTGCAGTTGATTCACCTTCTGTTATGAGTAAGTTTGCGACACCTACACCTGCTTCTGCTATTCGTTCTGATATGTCGCATGTTATTGATGATGCCACTTCTGCTATGCATGATACTTATGATGAAACTGCTTCTATGCCTGATACTACTGTGCCCCTTGGTGAATTTCTTGATGAACAAATTGCTAGGGCTAGAGAAAAAGAAATTATTGAATATGAATATGATGATGATAGTGATGATGAAAATATGCCTGTTATCCCTGAGGGCTATCTTTTTGATATGGAATCTTCTGCCGCTATTTTAGCTTGCAAAGATAGATATGAGCTTAAGAGGTTATTAGTTAAATGGAACAAAGAATCACTTAGAGATAAAATGAAACCTGACCCTGCTTTTGCTACTTCACCTATATGTGTTCCTGATAAGGATTATGAATTCTCTGTTGATCCTGATATAATTACTTTGGTTGAATCTGATCCGTTTTATGGCTATGAATCCGAAACTGTTGTGGCACATCTTACTAAGTTAAATGATATAGCTGCCCTGTTCACCAATGATGAGAGATCGCGTTACTTCTATATACTCAAAATATTTCCGTTCTCATTAAAGGGTGATGCTAAGATATGGTTTAATTCTCTTGATCCTAGTTGTGTGCGTAGTCCCCAGGATATGGTTTATTACTTCTCTGCTAAATATTTCCCTGCTCATAAGAAACAAGCTGCTTTGAGGGAAATATACAACTTCGTGTAAATTAAAGAAGAGAGTCTCCCACAAGCTTGGGGGAGGCTTCTCAAGTTACTTAATGCTTTGCCTGATCATCCTCTTAAGAAACCTGAAATACTTGATATCTTTTATAATGGACTAACCGATGCTTCCAAAGATTACCTGGATAGCTGTGCTGGTTCTCTTTTCAGGGAAAGAACACCGGATGAAGCTGAAATTCTATTGAATGATATGTTGACAAATGAAAATAATTGGGCACCTCCTGAGCCAGCTCCTGAGCCAACTCCTGCTCCAATTACTGAGCCTATTCTTAAACCAACTCCGAAGAAGAGAGGTGTTCTATTCCTCAGTCCCGAAGGTATGCAAGAGGCAAAGAAATCTATGAAAGAAAAGGGTATTAAAGCTGAAGATGTTAAGAATTTACCTCCTATTGAAGAAATACATGGTCTAAATATACCGCCTGTTGAAGAAACATATGATCTCAATTCTTTATTTATTGAAGAACCTCCTGATCCCGATATCCCGACACAGGTAGTAAAGGTAAATTCTCTCTATATATATGATAAAGCTGAAGTCCCTCCTACTAAAATTGCGAGTCAGTGCTTGGATGAGTTTGATAACTTTATATTTAAGCAAGATGACTTCAATGCTTATTTTGGTAGACAACTAAAAGAAAATGCTTATATGATTAGACGCTTGGGTGATTATATGGCTAATATTAAAGGTGAACTTAAACTTGTTAGCAAACATTCTTCTATGGTTACCACTCAAGTAGAACAAGTGCTTAAAGCTCAAAAAGAAGTGCTTGATGAAATGAATAGTAAGAAAAATGATTATGCTGTTAGAGTGGTACTAGAACTGGTAGAATGACTTAGGAACCTTTGTATCCTGAAGGCCACCCTAAGAGAATCGAGCAAGATTCTCAGAGAAATAATATCGATGTTCCTAGTTCTTCTAAAAAGAAGAAAAAGAAAAATAATAGAATTGTGCAAACTTCTAGTGAACCTATTGCTGAACCACCTGATAATCCAAACGATATATCTATGTCTCATGCTGAAACACAATCTGGTAATGAACATGAACCTAGTGAAAATATTAATGATGATGTTCATGATGATGCTCAACCTGGTAATGATAATGATGTAGAAATTGAACCTGTTGTTGATCTTGATAACCCACAATCAAAGAATCAATGTTATGATAAAACAGACTTTGTTGCTAGGAAACATGGTAAAGAAAGGGAACCTTGGGTTTAGAAACCCATGCCTTTTCCAAGAAAAAGGATGATGAGGATTTTGAGCGCTTTGCTGAAATGATTAGGCCTATCTTTTTGTGTATGCGATTAACTGATGTGCTCAAAACAAATCCTTATGCTAAATATATGAAGGATATCATTACTAATAAAAGAAAGATACCAGAAGCTGAAATTTCCACCATGCTTGCTAATTATACCTTTAAGGGTGGAATACCAAAGAAACTTGGAGATCCCGGAGTACCTACTATACCTTGCTCCATTTAAAGAAATTATATTAAAACTGCTTTATGTGATCTTGGAGCCGGTGTTAGTGTTATGCCTCTCTCTTTATATTGTAGACTTGACTTGAATAAGCTGACACCTACTAAAATATCTTTGCAAATGGCTGATAAATCAACTGCTATACATGTCGGTATCTGTGAGGATGTGCCTGTTGTGGTTGCAACCATTACTATTTTAACAGACTTTGTTATTCTTGATATTCTCGAGGATGATAGTATGTCTATTATTCTTGGAAGACCTTTTCTTAATAATGCAGGGACCATTATTGATTGCAACAAAGGCAATGTCACTTTTCATGTTAATGGTAATGAGCATACGGTACACTTTCCGAGGAAACAACCTCAATTTCATAGTATCAACTCCATTGGAAAAATCCCGTCGATTATAATTGGAGGTTTTGAATTTCCTCTTCCTACTGTCAAAAAGAAATATGATATACTTATTATAGGGGATGTGCATATTCCTGTTGAGGTAACTTAGTGTTATTCGAAATTTCTCCGGTTTCATGATTATTGGAATGAGTTTGTTAACAAGACTTGATCAACCTTGTTAGTGGATTCTTTTTGATGAGCATGAGATGGATGAAACTAGAAGCACAACCTTCTGTACCCTCTCTATACTATCTGTTAATTAGTAGAAATAAAGTAAAAATAGTATTTTTCTGTCTGTTTCCTGACTTATCCGTGCAATATAAAAATATCCCGAAAATAAAAGTCCTCAGAATGCCATGCCAATTTAATATGATTTTTTCGGGAATATTTGAGGATTTACTGTGCAAAAATTACCGCGGGAGGAGCTGCCACCTGGCCACGAGGGTGGTGGGCGCCCCCCCCCTCTAGGGTGTGCCCCCTACCTCGTGGGCCCACGGTGGCCCTCCTCCACTTATCCCAGCACCCATCTTCTTCCTCTGTCTCACACAAACCCGAAAAAACAACTCAAGCACGAGCTCCAGCCACTTTTGCTGTGATTTTCGATCTCCTTACTCAAAGCACCTCTCGCAAAACTGCTTGGGGAGATTGTTCCTTGGTATGTGACTCCTCCATTGATCTAATTAGTTTTTGTTCTAGTGCTTTATTCTTTGCAAATTTTTGCTGCATAGGTGACCATGTTCTTGAGCTTGCATGCCAAATTTATATGGTTCCAAGTAGTTCTAATGCTTGATATAGGCTCTAGGCACTTGTAGGAGTAGTTGCTATCAGTATTATTGAGTTTGGTTTACTTTTATTTTGAAGTTACTAAAAATTTCAGAATTTTTCAAAGAAAAACAATATGCTTAGGAAGATGTTCCAAGGTGGTTCTTCTAAGAAGCAAGGACCCAGGATTGCTATGCGCGATGCTGACGAGGATCCACCAAGAGACGCTCCAGTACGGCCTTGCGAATGGAAACTAGCGGGTCATGGAAACGGAGGCAAGCGCAAGGCGGATGGCAGCATGGACTTTGTGGCCAACACTAATGCACAGGACAGGGGGCAGCGGCGCAGAGGTAAAGCGGCAAATCGTAATGGGGCTCCCAATCCTAACGCAAGCCGTTTGAACTATTTGCTGAATCAGCCTTGCCCGAAGCACGGGACGAAGGAGGCGCCGACTAACCATCTTTGGAAAGATTGTTATATCATGCAAGAGTTCAAAAACTCTAATGCTTTCCGGTATGATCACGGATCAGGTGGCGGTTCAGGATCCGGTTTCCACGGGCCGGATCACGATGGAGCTTCCGGTTCAGGTCGCAATCAGGGCAGTCATAATCACCAGAATAATCAGAACAGCCAGCAGCAGCAGCAGCAGTCGGGTTATCAGAGCCAGCCAAAACAGTTGAACAATGGGCAATATCATGTTTTCACAACTAGTTTGGATAAACGCGACCGAAAACTCCACAGGCGAGCGGTGAATTCTGTTGAACCGGCCTTACCACGTTACTTGCGTTGGTCGGAGCAGCCTATTGTGTGGAGCAGAGAGGATCACCCGCCCCGGGTTGATAATCCGGTCCAGCTAGCGTTAGTGGTAGACCCTCAGGTGGGGGGTTATAAATTCACCAAGGTACTCATGGATGGAGGAAGCAGTATTAACATATTGTACTATGAGACATTCCGCCGCATGGGTTTAACAGACAAAGATCTCAGACCGTCGAATACGGTGTTCCATGGTGTGGTGCCTGGCAAATATGCATATCCTGTTGGTAAGATAGCCCTGGATGTGGCTTTTGGGGACGAGCACGACTCCCGGTCGGAAAAACTAACATTTGAGGTTGTGAAGATCCGGAGCCCGTATCACGCCTTGTTTGGCCGGCCGGCTTACGCCAAGTTCATGGTGCGGCCTTGTTATATCTACTTGCAGCTCAAGATGCCGGGTTACAAGGAGACCATAACGGTTCATGGGAGCCGTAGGGTCGCTTTGGAATGTGAGGAAGGTGATGCGGCTTATGCAGAGTCAGTCTGTGCCACGGAGGAGTTGAAGTATTATAAGGACAATGTTGATCCGGCGGATATGACCCCTTTAAAGAAGCCAACTACAGAGCATGATTCAGATCTGAAGTTCAAATCGGCAGCTGAGACCAAGCTTGTTGACTTCGTGCCCGGCGATTCGTCCAAGCAGTTCACTATCAGTGCCAACCTGGATCCCAAATAGGAAAGCGCGCTCATCGGGTTCATCCGTGAGAATCGGGACATTTTTGCATGGAAGCCGTCTGACATGCCAGGTGTACCGAGGGAACTCGCTGAGCACACTCTTAATGTGGATCCTAAGTATAAACCGGTGAAACAGTTCCTCCGCCGGTTTAACGAAGAAAGACACAAAGCCATCGGAGAGGAAGTGGCCAGGCTTTTAGCAGCTGGTTTTATTATTGAGGTGTTCCATCCAGAGTGGCTTGCTAATCCGGTGCTGGTTCTTAAGAAAAACGGCACTTGGCGTATGTGTGTGGATTACACAGATCTTAACAAAGCCTGTCCGGCAGATCATTTTGCCCTCCCCCGTATTGACCAGATCATTGATGCCACGGCGGGTTGTGAGCGTTTGAGTTTTTTGGATGCATACTCTGGATATCATCAGATCAAGATGGCGGTTAAGGACCAGGAGAAAACATCATTTATTACTCCCTTTGGAGCCTTCTGCTATGTATCTATGCCCTTCGGGCTCAAGAGTGCCCAAGCCACCTATCAACGGTGTATACAGAATTGCCTGCATAAACAGATCGGCCGCAATGTGCACGCCTATGTGGATGATATTGTAGTGAAGTCAAGACAGAAGGAGACGCTGGTGGATGATTTGAAGGAGACCTTTGACAACTTGCGAGTTTACAAGATGATGCTTAATCCGGCCAAGTGTGTCTTTGGTGTTCCAGCAGGCAAGTTACTGGGTTTCCTGGTGTCTAACAGAGGAATCGAGGCTAACCCGGAGAAGATTACGGCTATTACATCCCTAGCTAAACCAAAATGTATCAACGATGTTCAGCGTTTGGCGGGCCGGATCGCTGCACTAAGCCGGTTTATCAGCCGCCTCGGAGAGAAGGCCATTCCTTTGTACCAAATGCTGAGGAAGACGGACCATTTCATTTGGAGTCCGGCTGCTGATGAAGCGTTTGAGGACCTGAAGCGGCAGTTAGCCAATCCGCCTGTTCTTGCAGCTCCGGTCGACAAGGAGCCACTATTATTATATGTAGCGGCCAATGCTCGGGCAGTTAGCGTGGCTATTGTGGTGGAACGCAAAGAGGCAGGCAAGGAATATCCGGTTCAGCGGCCGGTTTATTATATCAGCGAGGTGCTTATTGAATCCAAGCAAAGGTATCCGCATTGGCAGAAGCTGGTCTATGGTGTTTTTATGGCCAGTCGGAAGTTGAAGCAGTATTTTCAAGGGCACCCCATCACAGTGGTCAGTTCAGCTCCCTTGGGTGATATTATACAGAACCGGGAGGCGACTGGTCGGATTGCCAAGTGGGCTATAGAGCTTGGGCCACACGGACTGAAGTACGTGCCTCGGACGGCAGTGAAGTCTCAAGTACTTGTTGATTTCATCAATGACTGGACGGAGTTACAAGCACCAGAGGAGAAGCCGGATCACACATATTGGACTATTCATTTTGACGGATCCAGGCAATTGGAAGGCTCGGGGGCTGGAGTCGTATTAACTTCCCCGCGAGGTGATAAGTTTTGTTATGTTCTCCGCTTAATGTTCCCTTGTACTAATAATGCAGCTGAGTACGAAGCCTTGCTCCATGGTCTCCGGATGGCTAAAGAGATGAATTTAAGCCGGGTTAAGTGTTTTGGTGACTCGGACCTAGTGGCTCAACAGGTGTCTGGCACTTGGGATTCTAAGGAGCCGCTCATGGCTGCATATCGTCGGGAAGTGGATAATATTACAGGTTGTTTCAAGGGTTATCAAGTGGATCACGTGGACTGTCGGAAGAATGAAGCGGCGGATGCTTTAAGCCGGTTGGGCTCCCAGCGTAAACCGGTCCCGCCTAACGTCTTTTTGGACGTGTTGCACAACCCGTCAGTCAAGCTCCCAGGTGAGGCGGATTTGGCTATTCCTGATCCGGAGGCTCAATTGGTGGCAGCCCTGCATGTTATTCCGGATTAGGCAGTTCCTTATCTTGCGTACATGAACCGGGGGGAGTTACCAGAGGATGAGATTCTAGCCAGGCAGATAGTCCGGCGATCCAAGTCTATGACGATTGTCAATGGTGAATTACATCATTGCAGTATATCAGGGGCGTTTCAACGTTGTGTTTCTCCTGAGTAAGGCTGTGAAATCTTAAGAGAAATCCATGAAGGGGATTGTGGGCACCACGCCGGTTCAAAGTCTCTGGTGGCAAAGGCATTTCGTCACTGGTTCTACTGGTTGACAGCGCATGCTGACGCGGAGGACTTGGTTAAACGGTGTGATGGATGTCAGAAATTTTCAAGGCGTGCTCATGTGCCGGCTCAAGAATTGAGGATGATCCCAATAACATGGCCGTTTGCAACTTGGGGGCTGGATATGGTTGGACCTTTTAAAAGATCCAAGGATAAGAAAACCCACCTTTTGGTGGCAGTTGACAAATTTACCAAGTGGGTTGAAGCAGAGCCTGTCAGCAAGTGTGATGCAGCAACAGCGGTGCAGTTCATCAAGAAGGTGATTTTCCGGTTTGGTTTTCCACACAGTATCATTACTGACAATGGTACCAATTTATCCAAGGGCGCTATGAAGGAGTTCTGTGAACGTGAGCACATCCGACTTGACGTGTCGTCAGTGGCACACCCCCAGTCCAATGGACAGGCAGAACGAGCTAATCAGGAAATCTTGCGAGGCATCAAACCCCGGCTTATGGTCCCATTGCAAAGAACACCAGGATGTTGGGTTGAAGAGCTACCATCTGTGTTATGGAGTATCAATACTACGCCAAACCGGTCCACAGGATACACACCATTTTTCATGGTCTATGGAGCAGAGGCAGTTCTCCCTAGTGATATCCGGCACGATTCGCCTCGTGTGGCAGCTTATGTTGAAGCAGACAATGACAGCACGGCAAGACGCTTTGGACCTATTGGACGAGGAGCGTGATATAGCGGCTGCCCGTTCGGCGATTTACCAGCAAGATCTTCGTCGCTATCACAGTCGCCGGGTTAGAACCAGAACTTTTCAAGAAGGAGATTTGGTGCTTCGACTCATACAAGATCAAACGGATATGCACAAGTTATTCCCACCTTGGGAGGGACCTTTCGTGGTCAGCAAGAATTTGCATAACGGGTCGTACTATCTGATTGATATTCGAGGGCATAAAGACTCACGTACATCAGAGGAGGAGACCAACAGGCCGTGGAATATAGCTCATCTTCGGCCTTACTATACTTGAGCCATCGGCTCTATCTATGTACATATCATGACAATGTATATATTATCTTTGATATATCAAACCGGAGCCTCAGCTAAAACGGGGTCTCTGTCTTTCTCATCATGCGAGGTTACACGGAGTGGTTCTGTTTAAAGCGGCCTCCGGTTTACCCCTTGACATTTGTTTTTTATATATCACTGGGGGCCTTGGTCGTGTCCGAACCAATGCGACACCCTTTGATAGGCGACAGCCACCAGATCATTTGGGGACATGGTCAAGTCTGAACCAGTCACGCCTCTTGGTCGGCCTAAGGCCACAAAATCACTTGGGGGCATGGTCGAACCCGAACCATTGCCACGCCTCTTGATCTGGCATATATGCCACGAATCATTTGGGGACCTGGCTGACTTGAATCATTGTCACTCCTATTGGGGGCCTTGATCCTGTCCGACCATGGTAATACCATCTGATCAGCTCAGTATAGCATATTTTTGCAAATGGTTTTTATCATTACCTTTTCTTCCATGTTATTTTCATGGTTTGTTATTCTTTGCTTTTGTCGGATTTCATTTATGTCGACAAACACCTTTTTTCCGATTCAGCCGATGGGTTTGATTCCCCTTTAATCCGAAGGAGTATGCCCGGTTTACCTTTTTCCTGTTAACATCATGGAGTAACAAGGGGGCTCGTATTGATTCAGTACGGTTTATACGGGAGCTATTTTCTCCCACCTTTTTTCTTTTGATGGTAATGGTTTATAAAACCGCCGCTTCAGGCTTGGCTAAGCCAGCTTCATACCCAAACATGGCAAGTATTTATGTATCATATATTTGTTATATTACTGATACACATATCAGGATCATAAACCGGCTGGCGGTATAACCGCCACCGAAGTTCAAATTTTTCTGCTTGCAGGAAATATGAATTGGAGTTCTTCAAACGAAAGCTTCAGTACTTATGCACGAAGGCATATTCCAGTTAGAAGCATTAACTATCCTATTACAGGGCAGCACGGTACCTAAATAAGATCATTGTTCTTTTCGGAAGATGTCACAAACAGCTTTCCAAACCAGTTTTTGGTTCAAGCCTGCTCCTCATCCTCCGCCGCTTCAGCTTCCTCGTCTCTACCCATTGGCTGGAAATCAACAGTGGTCCAGTCGATTCCCATTAAAGCTTGGAAAACATCCTCTTCATGGATCAGGGAAGACGGTTCAATATCAGGGGCATAAGTGTGCTTACGGATTGGAGGGATCAGATTCTCCGCTTCAACAGTTGGGGCAGGCACTCGCTTGTTTTGCTCGTTATATTGCGCTTGATAATGCGTCAAATCTGCCTCTTCAGCTAGTTGGCAAGCCAGAGGGCGCACTGCACGGTTTATTGCCCTTAAATCCTCTTCGTTGAATTCAGAGCCATCTTCTTTCAGGCTGGGATAGCCTTGAGCTGCTTCTGCAGGATCAAAATCTGGCACCCATGCCTTTGCCCGGATTAAGGCATTGATGGCTCCGGTTCGGGCAGCGGATTTTTTCAGCTCCTCAATCCGGGCTGGAAGCATTGACAACTTGCTAAGAGTGTCCTGGATTAACGAGGGTGCCGGGTTGTTGTGAGAAGCTGTGGTGATGATCCGTTAGGCTCCGGTATACAATTGTTCCACCAAGGTGTAGGCAGCTTTCAATTTCTTCCGCACATCATTTCCTAAGTGCCCAATACGTGTGCCTACAACAATATTGGAATGGTCTCAAACCGGGTTTACGCTACAGCAGGTTTAAATTATCACAGAAGTTACAAGGAGCTTACCAAAGATTGCAGAAGTCATGGAGTGTATTTGCCGTTGTACGGCCGTCAGTTCATCCACCACCGGTTTAAGGGCAGCTTCAGCGTTTTCCGCTCTTTTGGTTAAACCGGCCTTCTCAGTGGCCCAGTCAGCCCGCTCTTTCTTGAAGCCTTCTTTCAGTCGTTCAGCAGTTCTCAAAGTGCTGGTTAATTCTTGCTTTGCCTTATCTGTTTCAGCCTGCTGGGTTTTCAAGGCCTCCTGCAAATCGGCAACTCGGTCCTCCTTGATTTTCACCTCAGCCTGCATACAGACAGCGTTTAAGCTTTGCACAGGCGATCCAAGGAGTTGAAGTATCAACCACATAACAAAGTTATATGCCTGACACTTGGGGGCTAATGCACCTTCAATTTTTATATATTACTCGATTACAAAGTCCCAAGCTCAATACAAGTATTCAACTTGGCACTTGGGGGCTAATGGCTATTTGATCAAGTTATGTTCTAAGGACAGTTCTCTATTGGAGCCCCGGTTTACTTATGCTAAGTTAGACCGGTTCTTGCGGGCTATACCGATCGATTTCAAGAATGTTCAGGATCAAGTCCCGGTTTGACCAACATTACAAACCGGCCCTTGGGGGCTAGAAGGATGGAGGTAATGGCAGCAAGGAAAGAAGTAAGTTACCTCAAATTTATCCCTCATCATTTTGACCAGGCCAGCTTCACAGTCACGGCTAGTGTAAAGCCGGTTTAAATAGCCGGAGTGAAGGTCTTGGGCACTCAGGGCAGCATATGTCTCTAGTTCAACATCCCATTTTTCTTTGTTCAAAGAGGAAAAATCCTCTTTGATGGTATGCTTAGTAAGGGTGACAGGATTCCCGGGTTCAGAGCGGCCCACACCGGTAATCACAACATCATCATCTTTGGACTCGCCAGTTTGTGTTGGTGCGGCCGTTTGGTCAGCAGGAGTGTGGGATTTCTCAATCTGGATGGAGCTGGCAGGCGGATCGGCAGAGGCTGGAGTATTAACAAGCCCTTCTTCAGGAATAACATCGTCTTGCAAAGGAGGATCATTGGGGATATCTTCAGAAGTAAACATTTCACGATCCGGCGCTTGGTCATGTTCTGGGGCTACATCTTCTTCAGCCGCTTTATCCAGGCGGGCTTTCTTGCTTGGTTTCGGTTTAGCCCTGAAAGAAAAACAAAAAGTTAAGGAAAAGCATAAGCCATTATGCGGTATACTGGAAGTGTCGTGGATTTGTCATGGCAGATGTCCTTAGTGTCAGGACTTAGTCGCGAGGCCAACGCATCTATGTGGTAGCTTGAGAGGGGTTGAGTGGGACGAGAGACGCAGGGCAGATCAACACGCAAGACAAGGGTTTAGACAGCTTCGGGCCCCGGGAAACATCATCCAGTAAAAACCCTACATGATGTTTGAGGCTAGGTCTCATTATAATCACGAGGGAGTTGCCGTAAACCGGCTCTCCTCTTTGTGTCTAGCCCTAAGATTGTTTCTACTTGCTTGTAGCTTGTCCCTCTTTGGGGAGCCCTGCCCCTCCTTATATATGTTGAAGGGGCGGGTTACATGTGGAGTCCTATTAGGATTAGGACTGGTCTCCCTTCTAATACAAACCGGATACAAGTCCGGGTCTTCCTTGTAAAGTAAATATTCCTCACGCCTTTTCTCTTAAACCGGCCCACCATAGCATGATCCGGCCTTCCATAACCGCCCGTTGGGCCACCGGGTCCTGTCGCTCCTCTGACCCGCCTGCCTGATTACCAATGAACCGTAAACCGCCATGTCCAAGTGGGTTACCAGTGAATCGCCAAACTCTAGCCGGGTCATACATCCGGCGGTTTATACCGCGGGGTATATCCCCGACATTAGCCCCCAGTTTAATTTGGATTCATCCATGTTAAACTGATCTGCAACAAGAACAAATTTGTCGGGTTGTGCTCCGGTTTAAATATACTTGTAAGCCGGCAATTGATCATCCTTAAATCCTTGTCATTTCTTCCTTCCAAGTTAATAACCATCTTCATAATCAATTTGCTTGCAGAAGATATTTGTAAATAAAGAATCCATTTGAATCGGCCTTCAATACTTTGACTTGACAAAAATATTAGTGTCTGAAATATTCAACTGATATCCAGCCGGCTTGAAGATGTAAAACTTGCCGGTTTATGATTACCACCATTGTCTGGTTATAAAAACTGATAATTCCGGGTCATGATTGTTGCCAACACCGGTTCATGATTGTTGCTAATGCCGGTTCATGATTATTGATGACGCCGGGTTACAGACATAGGGTCATAATGATTGGTGACGCCGGGTTAATCCAGTTTGCTCAAAACAGAGAATTTGAAAATAGTTCTTCAATAATAATATAATACCTGTAGCCCCCAAGTCTTGAGCAGAACAAAGTGAATGCTTAAGACTTGCTTCAATATAAATACTGCCACTTAAGAAGAAATCCATGTTGTTCATCCCAGTGACTAGTAAAAACTGAATACTCCATACTATGTAGCCCCCAAGTGCCGGGTTATCATGCTTACAGCAACCTGGGACTTGCAATTGTCTTATACTCATAAAAACTTCAACCAGTGTAGCCCCCAAGAGCCGGGTCATTATGCAATAATGAGCAGGGACTTTGTAGGTATAATCATGTAGATTTGAGCAATGATGTGTAGCCCCCAAGGGCCGGCTCAGTAAGATAATATTGAGCTGGGACTTTAATATATACTTCAATGAAAATAACATCATATGATGTAACCCCCATCATGGGACTTGAATCCACGTCCACAAGGTTAAGAGCCTTGTGCTTTACCAACTGAACAGTGGACTCTTCAATATAATGAATAAAAAGCTTTGTACCTTCAACTGTTGACAGGAGCAATTGGTAGCCCCCAAGGGCCGACTCATTATAATGTGATGAGTCGGGTCTTCAATAATATGAGCAGAAAATTACTTTGCATTAGCCCCCAAGTGTCATGGTGCATGCTTGCAGCGACATGAGACTTGCATGTAATCTCAATGTGAATAATGTAGCCCCCAAGTGCCGGGTCGTGAGCCTGCAGCGACTCGGGACTATTCCTTCAATTGTAGAATAAATCATATCCTTTGAAAAAAATATCCAGTGCGCTAAAGCGACTTTGAAAACTCAATAATACCGGTTACTAATAACCATAAAAATCCAGCCATGTTGGCTATTCAAGATAATATAATCTGGTATGAAAAATTCATCCAATATCATAATGAAAATTCAGCCAAATTTGGCTATTTGAATAATATAACCCAATCATTTATAAGCGCATGATTCCAATGGCGCAATCCAAATATATACTGGCGACGTATAGTCCAAAGCCAGGGCGGTTTAATAAACTCCGGATAATTTCCCATCATATACTGGCGACTTATCGTCTTAAAGCTAGGTCGGTTTAATAAACACCGGTGATTTATAATTATACTTTATTCAACCTGTTTCTGCATACAACAAGTTTAAAGTGTCCTGGCGGTTTACCGCCGGACGGGTCATAATGCCCAACATATAACCTGGGTTTATACCCAAGGTTGCACTTAGGAATAATCAAATATGAAATATATCATACCTGTGATGTTGAATCACATTGCTGGCTTTACCAACTTTTTGTAGTAAGAGTGATAACCCCAATCTTGAGTAATGATAACTCCTTTCATACTGTGCCGGTTGATGATAAACCGTACCGGGTTGTGATAAACACCGGTTTAACCATATATAACACTAGCGACTCGTAGTCAAACCAGACCGGGCTGATAGTCTCCGGATTATAACTTGATCCTGTATTGACAACTTGTAATTGAAAGTCAAGCTGGGTTAATGAACACCGGTTTACTCCATAATAGGATGGTAATAGAAAATCAAAACCGGGGAGATAGTCTCCTGATTAAGATTTGACCGTGTTCCGCCAATTCGTATTTGAGAGTTGAACCGGATTAAAACGTTGTCGGTTTAAAAAACGCAACAAAAATCAAATAACAGTTATGAAAAAAATATGGAAGCAAAAGCAATGATAAAAACCGTTTGCAAAAATATGCTATACTCAGCTGATCAGATGGTATTACCATGGTCGGACAGGATCAAGGCCCCTGATAGGAGTGACAATGATTCAAGTCAGCCAGGTCCCCAAATGATTCGTGGCATATATGCCAGATCAAGAGGCGTGGCAATGGTTCGGGTTTGACCATGCCCACAAGTGATTTTGTGGCCTTAGGCCGACCAAGAGGCGTGACTGGTTCAGACTTGACCATGTCCCCAAATGATCTGGTGGCTGTCGCCTATCAAAGGGTGTTCGTTGGTTCGGACACGACCAAGGCCCCCAGTGTATATAAAAAACAAATGTCAAGGGGTAAACCGGAGGCCGCTTTAAACAGAACCACTCCGTGTAACCTCGCATGACGAGAAAGACAGAGACCCCGCCTTATGAAGCAGAAGCCCCCATGTGATCAATAATATGTTAAGCCAATAAGGCAGGATACCCATGTTTGAACCGCGCATCATGGCAGCAGGTCCTCTTTGGTACCCTTTAGCTTTTTGCAAGAGATAAATCCTTCTTGAACCGGGATTTTGAACCGGATATTGAGAGCTTCAAGGATTTGTGGGAGACATCTTTCCCTTGAACCGGATTGTAAACCGGAATCTTCATTTTCAGCCGGAAATTTTCTGATGGCCTTTCAACTCGAACTTGCGAGAAGTTAATTCCTTTTTGAACCGGACATTTTTAAACCAGATTTGAGCGCTTGAGAGCTTTGTGGGAGAATATATTTCCCTTGAACCGGATTGTAAATTGGATACTTGAGAGCTTTAGTGAGACTGACTTCCCTTGAGCCAGATTTTAAACCGGAATCCTTTCTGATGATCCAGAACTTCTTCATTGAGCCGGGATTTTGTAACTGTCATATACTTTCTAAGCCGGAAATTTTCTGACGGCCTTCAAATAATAGTAGCCTCCGGGACCGGGTTATCTTTCCCTCCATCGTCCCGGGGTTCTTAAATTTGCTGAAACTGGTAAGATTTGCTGAGTCATGTCATTGTAGCCCCCGAGTCTTAAAGGTGACTCGAGGAGTTGGCTTGAGACTCTCCATATATGACCGTCATATAAACCGGCATAACTTGTATATCATTGGTGTTGATAGCATGATGTGAATCCGCGGAATGTTGAGGTGACTGCGGCGGGTTATAAATGATCCCGTATGATCCTTGTCAACAACTCGACCAATGGTTCCTTCCAACTGGCTATTAAAATTCACCAAACTGTAGTGGCGGCGACTTGTGCGCCTGCTCATTGAGCCATCAAGTGCGGACGGCGGTTGATGATAATTTGCTTCCAATTTGAAAGAAAATCGGGCTACCCAAGCTGTAACTTGCTCATACCCAATAAACAGCTCATGCAGACAGGTGCGGCCCTGGTGTGTTGACGTTAACCAGGCCGCAATAGACGGACGGTAAAGACGTCCTCAACATCATAGGCAGCTCAAACAGATGAACCGGCCGCGGTGTTGTAAACCGGCGCGGACGGGCGAGTTAACCACGTCGTTTTGATGTAATGAACAATTGTCCTGCATCGACAATATTGCAGACCAAGGCAAAGATAAACTTCTCTTTGACAAAAATAATATGTGCCAATAAAATGTATTTTAGATGAATATCACCTGATGTGCCAGGCCGGAAATAATCCGTCGTGAAATTGATGATCGCTAGGTGGAGTTGAAGTCGCTCACGGGTGAACCGACCGCGGCGTGGTAAACCGGCGCGGACGGGTGAGTCGGCCGCGACGTTTGTAAGCCAGCGCGAGCGCGTGAACCGGCCGCGTGAGCGGACGGGCGAGTTGTCCGTGGCGTTGTAAAGCGGTGCGGACGGGCGAGCCAGCCACGGTGTTGTAAGCCGATGTAGGAGTCCGTTGAGTAAGGACGACCACCCATGCTAAATGATGTAGGCATGCCTCCATCTTCGCGGTACAATGCCACCTTCTGACGAATAATTCTCCTGCATATAAAACACCGCAGGGCAAAGTAGTTTTGCTCGCATGTATTAAATGTGCTTAAAAAATAAATAGGATAAATAGCACCTGGTATTTTTAGTTGCGGCAACTTTGACCGGCCAGCGGCGACTTGGGCTGCAGCGAGAGAGCCCCGGCGAAGTAGAGCAGGAGAGACTTGGAGCTAGGCACTGTCTTTGATCCGTGACCACTGCTGCCCGTGAGCCGCTCGTCGCCCGTGCAGGGACCGGCCGCCGAGGATGTAGCCGGTTTAATGTTTTTTTACATGAACTACCATAGTTTTTGATTTCCATTGGCGCTTGGCCCTTCACGTGGGTGGCAGGCCTGTAGTTTCAAGATGTGACAGCGCTACTGTTGCTGGACCAGCTGGATGGACTTGAATGCGTGTGTGCGGAGATGGCCTGCGATTTGACAGCGGCAGTGTAGCAGAAACTGATGTTCATCTCGGCGGGCTGCCCGCCCAGGAATCGATCTCCATCTCTGCTTTGCGGTAGTTGTGCATGTACTGAGTACTCTTCTTGATCCAAACGTTGGTAAACTTGGTGATGACAGCAGCTCGGAGTTTTTTTTGTTCCAGAGGCAAATCAATGTCCTGCCTGCGATATTATTATTTTTTAATATAAATTTGACTGTACGTTGGCGTACGGATCCGTACCCTGCAGCTCGTGTTTCTTCATACAGTCCGCCTCCTTGTGTGTACACATAGCCATCAGAAGTACTAACTAAAAAAAACTGAATTAACACTGAAAACCACGTAGGAAGCACAGATCCTCTTGTCCTTTTGTGATGATGTGGAGTAGTAGTACGACCGGGAAGTAGTACTAGTAACACACCGCCTCGTAATAGTAGCGACGCGCGATAGCATCCCGAGAAATCGATCCGGTTTTGGATTAGACTGCTTGTCGGTCTCGTCAACTCGATGGTTTTGCTGGATTCTTCATCGGAACGGTCCTCCTTGGTCTTAGCGCCTTATGTGTCCAGCCAATACTAGGTGCTGCAGAAATTGGCCGTATTTGCTTTCTCTGGTATTTAACGACTGTCAGTTTCGGCGGATCATCGGATGGCAGCGGCAGACGCGAATATCTTTAACCCTAATTCTCCTTAAACTCCAATCTCATAGATTATAAATCTAAACTGATGAACTTGAAGCTGACACCGATCTTTTCTTTATCTGAACAACCGCGAGCTTCTCGTAACCCTGGAAAGATCCCTCCAAGAACTCAACACCACCGTGCGCAAGCCCCACGGTGGGCGCCAACTGTCGTGGATTTGTCACAGCAGATGTCCTTAGTGTCAGGACTTAGTCGCGAGGCCAACGCATCTATGTGGTAGCTTGAGAGGGGTTGAGTGGGACGAGAGACGCAGGGCGGATCAACACGCAAGACAAGGGTTTAGACAGCTTCGGGCCCCGGGAAACATCATCCGGTAAAAACCCTACATGCTGTTTGAGGCTAGGTCTCATTATCATCACGAGGGAGTTGCCGTAAACCGGCTCTCCTCTTTGTGTCTAGCCCTAAGATTGTTTCTACTTGCTTGTAGCTTGTCCCTCTTTGGGGAGCCCTGCCCCTCCTTATATATGTTGAAGGGGCGGGTTACATGTGGAGTCCTATTAGGATTAGGACTGGTCTCCCTTCTAATACAAACCGGATACAAGTCCGGGTCTTCCTTGTAAAGTAAATATTCCTCACGCCTTTTCTCTTAAACCGGCCCACCATAGCATGACCCGGCCTTCCATAACCGCCTGTTGGGCCACCGGGTCTTGTCGCTCCTCTGACCCGCCTGCCTGATTACCAATGAACCGTAAACTGCCATGTCCAAGTGGGTTACCAGTGAATCGCCAAACTCTAGCCGGGTCATACATCCGGCGGTTTATACCGCGGGGTATATCCCCGACAGGAAGCATATGTTCAGTTTAACTTACCCAGCAACTGTTTTCAAAGGTGGTAGCTGAGTGGCTGACGATTCACCAGACGATGAATGAGAAGTGACCTGATAATCGGAGTCGGATGGATTAAGAGGTTGACGGAAGAAACCCGCTTTACGATTTAAATCAATAAAAAGGTCGGAGACCTCGGAGCGGCGTTTTCGAACTGGACTGTTTGGTAAACCGGCGGAGGTAACTACCTGACCACTGTGCCGGGTTGTGCGGCGAGCTTCGTGTTGCTGGGTCTTCATAAGAAATTGGGAATCCAGATAAGCAAGAGGATGAGAAAAATTAACTTTCCGGTTTGCCCGGCGAAATTTTGGCAAAGGCAAGATTTCTGAATCAGAAGAGAGAATGGTTACCTCAACGAAACCCGCATTGCTGGCTTCAGCGTCATCCTGACAAGCATCATCATCAATAAGGCGTGTAAAAAGCAAGCCAAGTGAATCAAGTTCTACCTCAAGATCCGGATTACCCACATCATCATCAATGGCTGGGTCAGATGAAGTGGTGGTTTTTCTCTTATGAGCTGGTTTCTTGATAACCTTGGTCTTGGGCCGGGTTGGCCGTCCTGCCTTCTCCGTTTTGTCTTGAGGAAGTTTCTTGCTCCCAAACGGATTATCGCCCTGGATCAGCAGTAATTAAATGTCAAACATATAAAGCAGTAACCGGTTCAACAATAGAGCAATTAAAATATTACCGCTGGCGGTTTGTTGGTGGTGCAGTAAGGAGGCAGACCGGTTTGAGCACAGAGGTGCTCCGGTTCATTCAGCATCTTTTTCACAGATTCTGTGACTTCGTCATCAGGGAGTTGGATTTTAGTGTGTCGGAGTGGGTCATCGACACTATCAGTATACTTGCACATCAAATTGGAGCGCCGGCTCAGAGGCAGTATGCTCCATGATATCCAACAACGTGCAAGATCTATTCCCGTTAAGCCGTTGGCCATAAAAGCTCGGAGCTTGGACAGTTGCGGAGCGTATTTAATTCTTTCCTTGGCGCTTAGTCTTTGTGGAAAAGGGTGCGTGTTGCTGAGCCGTTCCGGACGGAAACCAGGCAAGGGATTTTCATTGTCAGGGGAGGTATCCTTGCAATAAAACCAAGTTGCATTCCACTCCTTGGGGTGAGTATGGAGTTTGACGTGGGGATAAGTGATTTCCTTCCTCTTCTGAATGGCCATACCGCCCAATTCAGTGTTGGGGCCATCGGTGAATTCAGTGTGATGGTTTAAATGAAAGAGATCTCTAAACAATTCGACTAAAGGCTCCTCTTGAAAGTATACCTCAGAAAGCACTTGAAAGTGGCATAGATTGGTAACAGAGTTGGGGCCAATATCCTGTGGACGGAGCTGAAAATTGGCTAATACATCTCGGTAAAATTTAGAGCCGGGCGGTTTGAAGCCCCGGGCCAAGTGATCTGCGAAGACCACAACTTCTCCTTCCTGGGGGGTAGGTGGACATTCATTTCCAGGAACCCTCCAGTGGATTGTATCTTTACTGTCTAAAGCGCCGATCAAGACTAGATCGTCCAACTGTGATTCCGTGATGCGAGAAGGAACCCAATTGCACTCATACACTTGTTTGGACATGGCGAGATCTACAAGAAATAGATGATCCGGTTCAAGAACACGCTGGGTAAAAGAAGGTGTTGATCTAAACTACGATGAACCGGTCTTCCACAATGCGGCATCATGTGGATTCTGGCGGTTCAACCAGGGGACTAATGGTATACACCGGTTTAGTAACTTTTTTCTATGATAAGTTAAACCGCCTGACTCAAGCATCGGAAGAAATTGAAGCTATGGACAACTAGGTATATAGAAACAGGTTTCACAAAGATCTTATTTCAGCCACAGATCTACAGCGAGCTCACAAAAAACAGAAAATATTCCGAAGAGTGAGGCGGAATGGAAGTGAACCATTGAGCGGGTATGTGCGTGAGATCTATGGGCTTAGATAAGAAATAACAAGCGGATGCTTAAAGATTACTACTGAACACAGCGGGAGTTTACAGATTCATCCAAGAATCGGAATACAAGTATGAGCAAGTGATGAACACAGCACGAGCATGGAACCCTAAGAACAGATCTAGGTCAAGAAGAGGAGAAAGCTTACTGGGAACGGAGAAGATGCGGAACGATACCGCAGTGCTCTGGTGCGCTCAGGTTAATGCAGCGGCCCAAGACGAAGCAGAGGTCGACGGTGGCGGCGGAGCTCCAAGGCTGGCGACGCGAGGAAGACGAAGAAGAAGAGATGAGGGGAAAAGAAAGGAGATGACCATTCGGTCTTATTTATAAGGCAACAGAGTTAGGTCAAGCGCGCGGATCCAGGAGCTGCCGTTAAAAGAAGGCGTTATAAATGACAAATTTCATGATGACGTCATGCCGGTTTACAACGACCAGAAATGATGACAACATGGCGGTTTACCAATTTCCAGAAGATGTCCAAGACACAAGATTTTGTGAAGGATTGACATGAACCAGTTCAAATCAATCTGGGGCCTAATGTTGGGGATATTACCACTAGGCGTAAACCGGCCTACTTGGCCGGGTTAACTTCATTAGTGGTATAAGCAGATGAAGGCCCAAGGCCTATAGTCGGTTTAGAATCTGTAGCCGTAAACCGACCTGATGTGTAACTTGTATTGTAAGTTAGGAATAAAGAGATACCGACCGGGATACGAGTATGAACCGGTTGGGACTCTATGGACCGACTGGCGTCACCCGTGTATATAAGGGGACGACCCGGCGGCGGTTCAGGGACAATCACAACTCGAGCCTAGGCGAAGCTTGTTTGCTCCCTAGCCATCGAGATCATATCAATTCCATCACAACTAGACGTAGGCTTTTACCTTCATCGAAGGGGCCGAACTAGTATAAAACCCTCGTGTCTTTGTCTCCGCTTTAAACCCCTTCAAGTAAACCCATGGCGATGGCTCCACGTCTAAGTCCTTTCACTAGGACATCTGCCGTGACAAATCCACGACAGCCGTCAAAAAATTTTATGGACCGTGCGGGAATTAAAGAAGAATTCAAAGAATATTTGCGCAATGTTGGTCTTGAGGATTTTGAGGCTAACAAATGCCCCCAGTATCACTACTAGGGAAAAGCCTAGCAGCAGCGCGGGTTTTGGGCCTATTAGCAGCGCGGGGGCCGGCGCTACTAATAAGGCGCTACAGCTAACGTATAGCAGCACCGCGGGTGCCACCCGCGCTACTACTACGTCCGTTAGTAGTAGCGTGGGTAAAAACCCGCGCTACTACTAACCCGCGGAATTTTTTTTCGAATTTTTTGCGCGAATTTTCAAATTTCTGAATTATTTTAACCTCTAATCTCTATTCACCCTCATCGCTGCTCAATTTAATCTCTAATCACCCCTCATCATTCCAAATCATCTAACTTCCCGGACGGTCACCCATCCTCTCACTACTCCAGCCTGAGCACGCTTAACTTCCGGGTTCTATTCTCCCTCGATTCCAAGTCTGCACTTGTTGTTTTCCTGACAATAGTAAGATGTCAATCCTATTAACCCTCGGGAGTTTAGCTTGAGCATGAAGTCACACATTTCGCTATTTGAGTTTAAAACTATTGTTCTAAAAAACAATAATTATTTAGTAACACTAATATTACTTGAATAAGGAGTTTGACCACATTTTGACCAAAGTTTGACCACAGTTTGACCAGATTTGACCAAAATTCCAAAAAACTGAAATAATTATTTAGTAACACTAATATTCTTGAATAATGATTTAGTAACACTAATACTTCTTGAATAAGTAGTTTGACCATAGTTTGACCAGATTTGACCAAAATTAAAAAAAAAACTGAAATTTGAGCATAATTTTTTTTCCTTTTAGAATTTGAGGATTCTAAAAATTTTCAAACAAGCCATAGGTGGTCGCCATCGTATGCGGATTTTCGTGCTGAACATTTTGATATATTATACGTTTTTTCCTGACATCATATGCAAAAGTTATAGCCGTTTTACATTTTCCCTACACTTTTTGCAAAACATGTCCAAATTTAAGTTTTTAAATTTTCCTAACTAGTAGATGTAGTAACATAACTACATCTCGAAGGATTTTAATTTTTGAAACATTTTGATATATTATACGTTTTTTTCTAACATCGTATGCAAAAGTTATAGCCGTTTTACATTTTCCCTACACTTTTTGCAAAACATGTCCAAATTTAAGTTTTTAAATTTTCCTAACTAGTAGATGTAGTAACATAACTACATCTCGAAGGATTTAAATTTTTGAAGTTTTTATCATTTTCTTTTGCTTTTTACAAAACTGAAAAGGCGATCCGGGGGGGTAGAGTTTCAAAATGGGACCTTTAGTAGTAGCGAGGGATTTTACCCCTCGCTACTACTATGGCATGTCCCGGAGGGGCACGGTTGAGACCCCTTAGTAGTAGCGAGGGGTAAAAATTTAGTAGTAGCGCGGGTTTATAACCCTCGCTACTACTATGGCATGGCCCAGGGGCACGGTAGAGACCGCTTAGTAGTAGCGAGGGGTAAAAACCAGCGCTACTGCTATCAACTTAGTAGTAGCGAGGGTTAAAAACCCGCGCTACTACTATGGCATGTCCCGGGGGCACGGTAGAGACCGCTTAGTAGTAGCGAGGGTAAAAAACCAGCGCTACTGCTATCAACTTAGTAGTAGCGAAGGTTAAAAACCCGCGCTACTGCTACTTAGCAGCAGCGCCTGATTTTAAAGCGCGCTGCTGGTAAGATTATGTGTATAGGCTTTTCCCTAGTAGTGTATCATCATCTCACAAGTTCATTTGTGAAGAGGTTTGAGTATTCATCTTCGCGTAATTCTCCTTCAGTCATGTTTGATCTCTATGACAAATCTTATACCATGGACTTAGAGGATTTCACTTCTGCTTGCAAACTTCCATCATGAGGTAGTGTTAGGGATCCCACTAAATCTGAATTTAGAAACTTTCTTGCTAGTATAACTATGGGGGAATCTAGAGATATAACGCAGGCTACCATAGGGAGCATTCACTTTCCTGCTATACATTATTTTTCTCTCTTCATCGGTAGGTGCATAAATGCTAAGGATGAAGCATGTCACATGTGTGTCCCTGATCTTAGCATTCTTAAGAGTGCTGTGTTAGGAGACTAATCTTATCATATGGGAGCCATTGTAGCTCGTAGGTTGCATAATAATAGACATAATGGAGATTTCTTTGGAGGAATTTATGCAACCCGCTTAGCTCATTTTCTTGAGATAGACATTTGTGAGGGTGATACGGAGTTGCCTCCTGGATATTTAGATTATGACTCTATGGCTTCGCACCAGTTTGTCGAGAGGCCTGAATCACCTCTCTTATATTGTTTAATTTTTGATAAACGACGTGTTTTCCGTATTACTCTCCCTGCTCATGCCTTCTTTGATTCACAAACAAAAAGAAGATATGTTATTACCAGAGAGGAGGCAGAAGAGTACGAGAGGAGAGCGGAGACAACTCGACTCCACGCTGTAGCTCAGCAGGCGATAACCGATGCACATCAGTATGATCCCAACTATCCTCCGTCACAGTACGACCCCAGCTACAACTATTATTATGGATATCAGTCAGGCTATCCCTGGCAATAGACCAACTTAGGCCAAAAGCCTAAGCTTGGGGGAGTACGTATTTCTCGCCGACATTACATTTATGTTCACACACACTCGATGCTAGATGTCGGTGCTCATACTCTTTCACTGTAATATACATGCTAGTCTATTTCCTTTTTCCTCCTTTCTTCTTGTGTGATTGTTAAACCTTAAGAAAAACCAAAAAAATTAGTAGTAATTTACTTTTCTGCTGTAGTAGTAGTAATAATTAAAAAGAAAACCCAAAAATATTTCATGTTCTTCTTTTGCTTGTTGGGAGCTTTCCCGTGTAAATAGTTTTATTTCTTTTCTTTTCTTTGGGGGTCAGTAGGAGAAGACCATAATTAAATTGTTGAAGTGTCTCTTATATGCATTATTGTTGAATTAACCCAGAGCCCATATTGCCTTGTCTTCTCCTGTTTATTGAATGCTCGCAGATTCCAGCTTAGTCCAATGCACGTGCACTCTTATTATTATTCACACCATTCGGTCGTGCAAGTGAAAGGCAATTATGATGATATATGATGGGCTGACGGAGATGAGAAAAGCTGGTACGAACTTGACCTCTTTTGTTTTTGTAAATATGATGAGTCCCTCATTCTTGATTCAGCTTATTATGAATAAACGTGTTTGCAATGACAATTAGAGATCGTAGTTGCTTGTGCCATGCTTGATTAGCTATGAGTTATAATGATTTACCTTGTGTGCCAACATGCTATCGCGATGATTATGATGTGGTATGATGGGGTGGTATCCTCCTTTGAACGATTTAAGTGACTTGACTTGGCACATGTTCACGCATGTAGTTGAAACAAAATCAACATAGCCTTCACGATATTTATGTTCATGGTGGATTATATCCTACTCATGCTTGCATCCAATGTTTATTAATTTTAATGCATGTACATGGCTGTTGTCGCTCTCTAGTTGGTTGCTTCCCAGTCTTTTGCTAGCCTTCACTTGTACTAAGCGGGAATACTGCTTGTGCATCCAATCCCTTAAACCCCAAAGTTATTCCAAATGAGTCCACTATACCTTCCTATATGCGGTATCTACCTCCCATTCCAAGTAAATTTGTATGTGCCAAACTCTAAACCTTCAAATAAACATTCTGTTTTGTATGCTCGAATTGAAGGAAATATGCCCTAGAGGCAATAATAAAGTTATTATTTATTTCCTTATTTCATGATAAATGTTTATTATTCATGCTAGAATTATATTAACCGGAAACATAATACATGTGTGAATACATAGACAAACAGAGTGTCACTAGTATGCCTCTACTTGACTGGCTCGTTAATCAAAGATGGTTATGTTTCCTAACAATGGACAAAGAGTTGTTATTTGATTAACGGGATCACATCATTAGTTGAATGATCTGATTGACATGACCCATTCCATTAGCTTAGCACCCGATCGTTTAGTATGTTGCTATTGCTTTCTTCATGACTTATACATGTTCCTATGACTATGAGATTATGCAACTCCCGTTTGCAGGAGGAACACTTTGTGTGCTACTAAACGTCACAACGTAGCTGGGTGATTATAAAGGAGCTCTACAGGTGTCTCCAAAGGTACATGTTGGGTTGGCGTATTTCGAGATTAGGTTTTGTCACTCCGATTGTTGGAGAGGTATCTCTGGGCCCTCTCGGTAATGCACATCACATAAGCCTTGCAAGCATTGCAACTAATGATTTAGTTGCGGGATGATGTATTCCGGAACGAGTAAAGAGACTTGCCGGTAACGAGATTGAACTAGGTATGGGATACCGACGATCGAATCTCGGGCAAGTAACATACCGGTGACAAAGGGAACAACGTATGTTGTTATGCGGTCTGACCGATAAAAGATATTCATAGAATATGTAGGAGCCAATATGAGCATCCAGGTTCCGCTATTGTTTATTGACCGGAGACGTGTCTTGGTCATGTCTACATTGTTCTCGAACCCGTAGGGTCCGCACGCTTAAGGTTACGATGACAGTTATATTATGAGTTTATACATTTTGATGAACCGAAGTTTGTTCGGAGTCCCGGATGTGATCACGGACATGACGAGGAGTCTCGAAATGGTCGAGACATAAAGATTGATATATTGGAAGCCTATGTTTGGATATCGGAAGTGTTCCGGGTGAAATCAGGATTTTACCGGAGTACCGGGAGGTTACCGAAACCCCCCGGG
>NC_041384.1:547567176-547573904 GCF_002162155.2 Triticum dicoccoides
TTGAGCCTTTATATACGGAGGCAAGGGGAACCCCTAGAGACACAAGTTGATCCACGTGATCATATTATTAGCCGTGTGCGGTGCCCCCTTCCACCATAGTCCTCGATAATATTGTAGCGGTGCTTAGGCGAAGCCCTGCGACGGTAGAACATCAAGATCGTCACCACGTCGTCGTGCTGACGGAACTCTTCCCCGACACTTTGCTGGATCGGAGTCCGGGGATCGTCATCGAGCTGAACGTGTGCTAGAACTTGGAGGTGCCGTAGTTTCAATGCTTGATCGGTCGGGCCGTGGAGACGTACGACTACATCAACCAAGTTAACACTTCCATTGTCGATCTACAAGGGTACGTAGATCACACTCTCCCCCTCTCGTTGCTATGCATCACCATGATCTTGCGTGTGCGTAGGAAATTTTTTAAAATTACTACGAAACCCAACAGTGGCATCCGAGACTAGGTTTTATATGTTGATGTTATATGCACGAGTAGAACACAAGTGAGTTGTGGGCGATATAAGTCATACTGCTTACCAGCATGTCATACTTTGGTTCGGCGGTATTGTTGGACGAAGCGGCCCGGACCGACATTACGCGTACGCTTACGCGAGACCGGTTCTCTCGACGTGCTTTGCACAAAGGTGGCTAGCGGGTGACAGTTTCTCCAACTTTAGTTGAACCGAGTGTGGCTACGCCCGGTCCTTGCGAAGGTTAAAACAACACCAACTTGACAAACTATCGTTGTGGTTTTGATGCGTAGGTAAGATTGGTTCTTGCTGAAAGCCCGTAGCAGCCACGTAAAACTTGCAACAACAAAGTAGAGGACGTCTAACTTGTTTTTGCAGGGCATGTTGTGATGTGATATGGTCAAGACATGATGCTAAATTTTATTGTATGAGATGATCATGTTTTGTAACCGAGTTATCGGCAACTGGCAGGAGCCATATGGTTTTCGCTTTATTGTATGCAATGCAATCGCGCTGTAATGCTTTACTTTATCACTAAGCGGTAGCGATAGTCGTGGAAGCATAAGATTGGCGAGACGACAACGATGCTACGATGGAGATCAAGGTGTCGCGCCGGTGACGATGGTGATCACGACGGTGCTTCGAAGATGGAGATCACAAGCACAAGATGATGATGGCCATATCATATCACTTATATTGATTGCATGTGATGTTTATCTTTTATGCATCTTATCTTGCTTTGATTGACGGTAGCATTATAAGATGATCTCTCACTAATTATCAAGAAGTGTTCTCCCTGAGTATGCACCGTTGCTAAAGTTCTTCGTGCTGAGACACCACGTGATGATCGGGTGTGATAGGCTCTACGTTCAAATACAACGGGTGCAAAACAGTTGCACATGCGGAATACTCAGGTTATACTTGACGAGCCAAGCATATACAGATATGGCCTCGGAACACGGAGACCGAAATTTCGAGCGTGAATCATATAGTAGATATGATCAACATAGTGATGTTCACCAATGAAACTACTCCATCTCACGTGATGATCGGACATGGTTTAGTTGATTTGGATCACGTGATCACTTAGAGGATTAGAGGGATGTCTATATAAGTGGGAGTTCTTAAGTAATATGATTAAATTGAACTTAAATTTATCATGAACTTAGTCTTGGTAGTATTTTGCAAATCATGTTGTAGATCAATAGCTCGCGTTGTTGCTTCCCTGTGTTTATTTTGATATGTTCCTAGAGAAAATTGTGTTGAAAAATGTTAGTAGAAAAAATGCGGATTGGATCCGTGATCTAAGGTTTATCCTCATTGCTGCACAGAAGAATTATGTCCTTAATGCACCGCTAGGTGACGGACCTATTGCAGGAGCAGATGCAGACGTTATGAACGTTTGGCTAGCTCAATATGATGACTACTTGATAGTTTAGTGCACCATGCTTAACGGCTTAGAATCGGGACTTCAAAGACGTTTTTGAACGTCATGGACCATATGAGATGTTCCAGGAGTTGAAGTTAATATTTCAAGCAAATACCCGAGTTGAGAGATATGAAGTCTCCAACAAGTTCTATAGCTAAAAGATGGAGGAGAATCGCTCAACTAGTGAGCATGTGCTCAGATTGTCTGGGTACTACAATCGCTTGAATCAAGTGGGAGTTAATCTTCCAGATAAAATAGTGATTGACAGAATTCTCTAGTCACCATCACCAAGTTAGTAGAACTTCATGATGAACTATATTATGCAAGGGATGACGAAAACGACTCCCAAGCTTTTCATGATGATGAAATCAATGAAGGTAGAAATCAAGAAAGAGCATCAAGTGTTGATGGTTGACAAGACCACTAGTTTCAAGAAAAAGGGCAAAGGGAAGAAGGGGAACTTCAAGAAGAATGGCAAGCAAGTTGCTGCTCAAATGAAGAAGCCCAAGTATGGTCCTAAGCCTGAGACTAGGTGCTTCTACTACAAAGGGACTGGTCACTGGAAGCAGAACTACCCCAAGTGATTGGCGGATAAGAAGGATGGCAAAGTGAACATAAGTATATTTGATATACATGTTATTGATGTGTACTTTACTAGTGTTTATAGCAACCCCTCAGTATTTGATACTAGTTCAGTTGCTAAGAGTAGTAACTCGAAACGGGAGTTGCAAAATGAACAGAGACTAGTTAAGGGTGAAGTGACGATGTTTGTTGGAAGTGGTTCCAAGATTGCTATGATCATCATCACACACTCCCTATACTTTCAGGATTAGTGTTGAACCTAAATAAGTGTTATTTGGTGTTTGTGTTGAGCATGAATATGATTTGATCATGTTTATTGCAATACGGTTCTTCATTTAAGTTAGAGAAAATTGTTGTTCTGTTTACATGAATAAAACCTTATATGGTTACACACCCAATGAAAATGGTTCATTGGATCTCGATCGTAGTGATACACATAATCATAATATTGAAACCAAAAGATGCAAAGTTAATAATGATAGTGCAACTTATTTGTGGCACTGTCGTTTAGGTCATATTGGTGTAAAGCACATGAAGAAACTCCATGTTGATGGGCTTTTGGGATCACTTGATTATGAATCAGTTGATGCTTGCGAACCATGCCTCATGGGCAAGATGACTAAGACTCTGTTCTTCGGAACAATGGAGCGAGCAACAGATTTGTTGGAAATCATACATACTGATGTATGTGGTCCGATGAATATTGAGGCTCGCGACAGGTATCATTATTTTTTGATCTTCACAGATGATTTGAGCAGATATGAGCATATCTACTTGATGAAACACAAGTCTGAAACATTTGAAAAGTTCAAAGAATTTCAGAGTGAAGTGGAGAATCATCGTAACAAAAATAAAAGTTTCTACGATATGATCGCAGAAGTAAAATATTTGAGTTACGACTTTGGCCTTCAGTTAAAAACAATGTGAAATAGTTTCACTACTCACGCCACCTGAAACACCACAGTGTAATGGTGTGTCCGAACATCATAACCGTACTTTATTAGATATGGTGCGATCTATGATATCTCTTACCGATCTACCACTATCGTTTTGGGGTTATGCATTAAAGACAGCTGCATTCACGTTTAAAAGGGCACCATCTAAGTCCGTTGAGACGACACAATCTGAACTGTGGTTTGGCAAGAAACCAAAGTTGTCGTTTCTTAAAGTTTGGGATTGTGATGCTTATATGAAAAAGTTTCATCCTGATAAGCTCAAACCCAAATCGGAGAAATATGTCTTCATAGGATACCCAAAGGAGACTATTGGGTACACCTTCTATCACAGATCCGAAGGCAAGACATTCGTTGCTAAGAATGGATCCTTTCTAGAGAAGGAGTTTTTTCTCGAAAGAAGTGAGTGGGAGGAAAGTAGAAAACTTGATAAGGTAATTGTACCTTCTCCCTTATTGGAAAATAGTTCATCACAGAAATTTGTTCTTGTGACTACTACACCAATTAGTGAGGAAGCTAATGATGATGATCATGTAACTTCAGATCAAGTTACTACCGAATCTCGTAGGTAAACCAGAGTGAGATCCGCACCAGAGTGGTACGGTAATCCTGTTCTGGAAGTCATGTTACTAGACCATGACGAACTTGTGAACTATGAGGAAGCGATGATGAGCCCAGATTCCGCAAAATGGCTTGAGGCCATGAAATCTGAGATGGGATCCATGTATGAGAACAAAGTATGGACTTTGGTTAACTTGCCCGATGATCGGCAAGCCATAGAAAATAAATGGATCTTCAAGAGGAAGACGGACGCTGATAGTAGTGTTACTATCTACAAAGCTTGAATTGTCGCAAAAGGTTTTCGACAAGTTCAAGGTGTTGACTACGATGAGAGTTTCTCACTCGTATCTATGCTTAAATCTGTCCGAATCATGTTAGCAATTGCCGCATTTTATGAAATCTCGCAAATGGATAACAAAACTGCAATCCTTAATGCATTTCTTAAAGAAGAGTTGTATATGATGCAACCAGAAGTTTTTGTCAATCCTAAAGGTGTTAACAAAATATGCAAACTCCAGCGATCCATCTATGGACTGGTGTAAGCATCTCGGAGTTGGAATATACGCTTTGATAAGTTGATCAAAGCATATAGTTTTATACAGACTTGCGGTGAAGCCTGTATTTACAAGAAAGTGAGTGGGAGCACTACAGCATTTCTGATAAGTATATGTGAATGACATATTGTTGATCGGAAATAATGTAGAATTATTCTGCAAAGCATAAAGGATTGTTTGAAAGGAGTTTTTCAAAGAAAGACCTCGGTGAAGTTGCTTACATATTGAGCATCAAGATCTATAGCGATAGATCAAGACGCTTGATAAGGTTTTTCAATAAATACATACCTTGACAAGATTTTGAAGTAGTTCAAAATGGAACAGTCAAAGAAAGAGTTTCTTGCCTATGTTACAAGGTGTGAAATTGAGTAAGACTCAAAGCCCGACCACGGCAGAAGATAGAAAGAGAATGAATGTCATTCCCTATGCCTTGGTCATAGGTTCTATAAAGTATGCCATGTTGTGTACCAGATCTATTGTATACCCTACCACTGAGTTTGGCAAGGGAGTATAATAGTGATCTAGGAGTAGATCACTGGACATCGGTCAAAATTATCCTTAGTGGAATAAGGATATGTTTCTCGATTATGGAAGTGAAAAAAGGTTCGTCATAAAGGGTTACGCCTATGCAAGTTTTGACACTAATCTAGATGAATCTAAGTCTCAATCTAGATACATATTGAAAGTGGGAGCAATTAGCTAGAGTAGCTCCGTGCAGAGCATTGTTGACATAAATATTTGCAAAATACTTACGGATCTGAATATAACAGACCCGGTGACTAAAATTATCTCACAAGCAAAACATGATCACACCTTAGTACTCTTTGGGTGTTAATCACATAGCGATGTGAACTAGATTACTGACTCTAGTAAACCCTTTGGGTGTTGGTCACATATCGATGTGGACTATGGGTGTTAATCACATGGTGATGTGAACTATTGCTATTAAATCACATGGCGATGTGAACTAGATTATTGACTCTAGTGCAAGTGGGAGACTGAAGGAAATATGCCCTAGAGGCAATAATAAAGTTATTATTTATTTCCTTATTTCATGATAAATGTTTATTATTCATGCTAGAATTGTATTAACCGGAAACATAATACATATGTGAATACATAGACAAACAGAGTGTCACTAGTATGCCTCTACTTGACTAGCTCGTTAATCAAAGATGGTTATGTTTCCTAACCATGGACAAAGAGTTGTTATTTGATTAACAGGATCACATCATTAGTTGAATGATCTGATTGACATGACCCATTCCATTAGCTTAGCACCCAATCGTTTAGTATGTTGCTATTGCTTTCTTCATGACTTATACATGTTCCTATGACTATGAGATTATGCAACTCCCGTTTGCCGGAGGAACACTTTGTGTGCTACTAAACGTCACAACGTAATTGGGTGATTATAAAGGAGCTCTACAGGTGTCTCCAAAGGTACATGTTGGGTTGGCATATTTCGAGATTAGGATTTGTCACTCCGATTGTCGGAGAGGTATCTCTGGGCCCTCTCGGTAATGCACATCACATAAGCCTTGCAAGCATTGCAACTAATGAGTTAGTTGTGATATGATGTATTACGGAACGAGTAAAGAGACTTGCCGGTAACGAGATTGAACTAGGTATGGGATACCGACGATCGAATCTTGGGCAAGTAACATACCGGTGACAAAGGGAACAACGTATGTTGTTATGCGGTCTGACCGATAAAAGATCTTCATAGAATATGTGAATATGAGCATCCAGGTTCCGCTATTGGTTATTGACCGGAGACGTGTCTTGGTCATGTCTACATTGTTCTCGAACCCGTAGGGTCCGCACGCTTAAGGTTATGATGATAGTTATATTATGAGTTTATACATTTTGATGAACCGAAGTTTGTTCGGAGTCCCGGATGTGATCACGGACATGACGAGGAGTCTCAAAATGGTCGAGACATAAAGATTGATATATTGGAAGCCTATGTTTGGATATCGGAAGTGTTCCGGGTGAAATCGGGATTTTACCGGAGTAACGGGAGGTTACCGGAACCCCCCGGGAGGTATATGGGCCTTAGTGGGCCTTAGTGGAAGAGAGGAGAGGTGGCCATAGATGGGCCGCGCGCCCCTCTCCCCCCCCCCCTTGGTCCGAATAGGACAAGGAGAGGGGGCCGGCCCCCCTTCCTCCTCTCTCTCCTCTT
>NC_041384.1:547574058-547632912 GCF_002162155.2 Triticum dicoccoides
CCTTCCACCATAGTCCTCGATAATATTGTAGCGGTGCTTAGGCGAAGCCCTGCGACGGTAGAACATCAAGATCGTCACCACGCCATCGTGCTGACGGAACTCTTCCCCGACACTTTGCTGGATCGGAGTCCGGGGATCGTCATCGAGCTGAACGTGTGCTAGAACTCGGAGGTGCCGTAGTTTCGGTGCTTGATCGGTCGGGCCGTGGAGACGTATGACTACATCAACCAAGTTAACGCTTCTGTTGTCGATCTACAAGGGTACGTAGATCACACTCTCCCCCTCTCGTTGCTATGCATCACCATGATCTTGCGTGTGCGTAGGAATTTTTTTGAAATTACTACGAAACCCAACACGAATAGCTCATGTATCAACCAAGGATGTCCTTATCTTCTGTGTTAGGCGGGTTATTCTCAAGAGGAGTGGACTCCGCTCCTCACTCATGAGAAAATGGCTGGTCACCAGGATGCCCAGTCTCATGCTTTATGCAAACTGAATCAAAATTAATTGCAAACAAAACTCCCCCTGGGACCTGATGTATGTTGGAGGCACTCGTTGTTTCGAGCAAGCCATGGATTGATGCTTGTTAGTGGAGGGGAGTATAAACTTCACCATTCTGTTTGTGAACCGCCTATAATGTGTTTAGCATGGAAGATATCGCCATCTCTTAGTTGTTACGTTGACAATGAAAGTATACCGCTCAAAATGCAATTTATCTCTATTTCAAAACCGAGCTCTGGCACCTCTACAAATCCCTGCTTCCCTCTGCGAAGGGCCTATCCCTTTACTTTTATGTTGAGCCATCACCCTCTTATTAAAAAGCACTAGCTGGAGAGCACAGCTGTCATTTGAATTCATCACTATTAATCTATGTTGGGTGTGACTATGATTGGATCTCTTTTACCATGAATTACAATGTCTAGGCAGTCCTTGATCTTTAAAGGTTCTCTGCATTATGTTTTGCGGTCTCAGAAAGGGCTAGCGAGATACCATCTTGTTATATCATATTATGATTGTTTTGAGAAAGTGTTGTCATCCGAGATTTATTATTACGGCTTGCTAGTTGATCATGTTATTGATATGAGTAATCATGAGAGCTGAGAATTATTTCAAATGTGGTTAGTTATAATCTTTGCTGAAAAGTTGAATGCTAGCTTGACATATTTACAACAACAAGAGCAAACAGAGTTTGTAAAAGTTTTTCTTTCTTTCTTTCAGTTTGTCAACTGAATTGCATGAGGACAAGCAAGGGTTTAAGCTTGGGGGAGTTGTTACGTCTCCGTCGTATCTACTTTTCCAAACACTTTTGCCCTTGTTTTGGACTCTAACTTGTATGATTTGAATGGAACTAACCCGGACTGACGCTGTTTTCATCAGAATTGCCATAGTGTTGTTTTATGTGTAGAAAACAAATATTCTCGGAATGACCTGAAACTCCATGAAACATCTTTGAAAAAATAATAATAAATCCTCGCCAAAGATGAAGACCAGGGGGCCCACACCCTATCCACGAGGGTGGGGGCGCCTCCCCCCCCCCTAGGGCGCGGCCCCCTACCTCGTGGGCCCCCTGGATGCCCTCCGACGCCAACTCCAACTCTATATATTTGCCTTCGGAGAGAAAAAATCAGGGAGAAGAAATCATCGCGTTTTGCGATACGGAGCCACCGCCAAGCCCTAAAACCTCTTGGGAGGGCTGATCTGGAGTCCGTTTGGGGCTCCGGAGAGGGGGATTTGTCGCCGTCGTCACATCAACCATCCTCCATCACCAATTTCATGATGCTCACCATCGTGCGTGAGTAATTCCATCGTAGGCTTGCTGGACGGTGATGGTTTGGATGAGATTTATCATGTAATCGAGTTAGTTTTGTTAGGGTTTCATCCCTAGTATCCACTATGTTCTGAGATTGATGTTGCTATGACTTTGCTATGCTTAATGCTTGTCACTAGGGCCCGAGTGCCATGATTTCAGATCTGAACCTATTATTTTTTCATGAATATATGTGAGTTCTTGATCCTATCTTGCAAGTCTATAGTCACCTACTATGTGTTATGATCCGGCAACCCCGAAGTGACAATAATCGGGACCACTCCCGGTGATGACGATAGTTTGAGGAGTTCATGTATTCACTATGTGCTAATGCTTTGTTCCGGTTCTCTATTAAAAGGAGGCCTTAATATCCCTTAGTTTCCAATAGGACCCCGCTTCCACGGGAGGGTAGGACAAAAGATGTCATGCAAGTTCTTTTCCATAAGCACGTATGACTATATACGGAATACATGCCTACATTGCATTGATGAATTGGAGCTAGTTCTGTGTCACCCTATGTTATGACTATTACATGATGAACCGCATCCGGCATAATTATCCATCACTGATCCGGTGCCTACGAGTTTTCCATATATTGGTTTACGCTTATTTACTTTCCCGCTGCTACTGTTACAATCACTACAAAATACCAAAAACATTAATTTTGTTGTCTTTACTTTTGTTGCTGCTACCACCACTATCATATTACTGTGCTACTAAAGACTTTGTTGCAGATACTAAGTTGCTAGGTGTGGTTGAATTGACAACTTAGCTGCTAATACTTGAGAATATTCTTTGGCTCCCCTTGTGTCGAATCAATAAATTTGGATTGAATACTCTACCCTCGAAAGCTGTTGCGATCCCCTATACTTGTGGGTTATCACATCATCCCTTCCTCTTTGGGGAAATACCGACGTAGCTTCAAGTGACATCAGTGTCATGTAGTCGACATTCACATAACACCACTAGAGGAAAGACAACATACATCTCATCAAAATATCGAACGAATACCAAACTCACATGATTACTTATAACAAGACTTCTCACATGTCCTTAGGAACAAACGTAACTACTCACAAAACATATTTATGATCAAGATCAAAGGAGTGTTAATTATCATTAAGGATTTAAAAATATAATCTTCCACCGGATAAACCAACTAGCATCAACTACAAGGAGTAATCAACACTACTAGCAACCCATAGGTACCAATCTGAGGTTTTGGGACCAAGATCAAATACAAGTGATGAACTAGGGTTTGAGAGGAGATGGTGCTGGTGAAGGTGTTGATGGAGATTGACCCCCTCTCAATGAGGGGATCGTTGGTGACGACGATGGCTTCATTTCCCCCTCCCGGAGGGATGTTTCCCCGGCAGAATAGCTCCGCCGGAGCCCTATATTGGTTCTGCGTAGGTTCTGCCTTAAGACGGCGGCGCTTCGTCCCAAAAGCTTCATTCAGATTTTTTCCAGGTCAAAACACACCATATAGCAGAAGATGGGCACTAGAGGCCTGCAGGGGGCCCACAAGAATGGGGGGCGCGCCCTCCACCCTTGTGGCTTGCTGGTGGCCCCCCTCTAGTATTTTGTTCACCCAATATTTTTTATATAGTCCAAAACATGCTCTGTGAAGTTTCAGGACTTTTGGAGTTGCGCATAATAGGTCTCTAATATTTGCTCCTTTTGCAGTCTAAAATTCCAGCTGCCGCCATTCTCCCTCTTCATGTAAACCTCATAAAACAAGAGAGAATAGGCATAAGTATTGTGATATAATGTGTAATAATAGCCCATAATGGAATAAGTATCAATATAAAAGCATGATTCAAAATGGATGTATCAGGCCTCTGCCCACGAGTCCCTCCGGACACTAAGTCCGGGGACACTAATGCCCCCTCCGCACAAGAGGGGGGTAGGAAGAAGAAAAAGAGGAGGAGAGCAGCTCCTCCCGCACCAGGAAGAGAGTTGCTCCGAGCAAAGCCAAAGTGGAAAACCCTTCTCCAGCTCCGAAGAAGAGGGGCAAGGGGAAGTTGGTACTGCTCGATGACAGTTCAGACTTTGATGAAGAGTCTGCAGCCTCCGAGCAAATCACGAAGAAAGTTCCCAGGGTCAAGCCCCGCAGCGAAAGGTAAGAGTCCGAAGACTCGTCTGGGTGATGATAATAACCCATTACTAAAATCATCTACGCCTTCACATTGCAACCCGGTGCGCGACCACCCCAACCACTAGATGTCTGGGGGTACTTATCTGCCAACTGATCTAGCGGAGAGCGAAGGTGCATCGGACGCCGCACCCTCTTCGGTCATTGGAGAGATTGGGGAGGTGTTGTCTCAAAGGACCCCATCCGTGCCAAATACGGGGGGTGAGGATATCGACATGGCCGAGGAGAAGGAGCTCAGGCAAGCCGAGCCCTCCCAGATGATGGTTCCGGGGCCTGAACAGCACTTCGAAGCGCTGCTGCCGCCTCCCACCGAAGGAGGAGTAGGGGCCCCGCCGCCAGCACCGAACACTGGGGGACGGGTCATGATCGATTGGCCGGACATGATGGAGGAGGGTATGAAAAGCTCCTCCATAGTCGCGGAACACCGCACTCTGATGGGTGGTTATGCAAAGCGTTCGGTCTGTTAATAGCGGGCTGAAAGATGCTTTTGGTGGCCTCCTAACAGGCTTTAGGGTAACACAAAGTAATGTTTTTTTCTTTCTAAGTAAGATTCAAGCAATCCTTATATGTAGCAGGCCCCGAGACTCTGGCAGGTTGTGAAGAAACCTGGCATAGGATCGAAATTGTAAAGACATTGGCCGAAGTGTCATCGTGTTTCTATTTTACAGGCTTCGGCGTCGGCGACTGCTGCCAATGCCGCTGAGTTGGTTGAGATCAATCGGAAGCTAAAGGGTTCCGAAGAAGAGCTCAATCTCATCAACAAGCGGCTCGACAGAGCACAAGGTTAGTCTGTTCGAAACATAGTCCTTTGCATAAGTTATGGTAAGTAGATTGTTCGGGATGATCCCCTAAGTAAGAAAAATCATTGCAGCCGGTGCCGCGAAGGTCGAGGACCTTAGGGCCGAGTGCGGAAGGCGAAAGACGACGCACCCGAATAGAAGGCGGAGGCCGAACAGATGGCCGCCGAACTCACGTCAGTGAAGAATGAAAGTGAGAAGCATGAGGCCAGGGTGGCCGAGGTTCAAAAGGAGCTCAGGGATGCCATCACTAAATGTGAGGACCTTGAGCAGAAGAATAAGGAGCACGCCGCCGAGCTGGCAAAGATGAAGACGAAAGTCCAAGACGCACGGACAGAGACGCAAGGTGCTCGGGAGGAGCTACAAAAAGTGAAGCAAATTGCTAATGGTAAGCAGTACTTACTGCAGAGTGTCTTCGGTGGCCAGAAGTTCACGTTGCTTACCCGAGTGTGGCGTTCCACAGGCACCTTTACAGATCTCTTAAGGAGTGCGGCAGATGCTTCCCGGCACTAAGCGGCTCGGGAGGGTGACTACGAACTGAGGCTATTCTGGGCATAGTTCCAAGAGCCCGAGCACCCTCCCCTCCTTGTGAATCAGACGAAGCAGTTGATGGAGCTGCACCGGATGGCGGAACCGGCCATGAAGGACATCTGTGTCCGGCTGTGGCCCTCTGAGCCCATATCAAACAATTACTTTGGTCTAGTGGCAAAGCTATGTCATTCTACCACTCGTGTTGAAGCCATGAAGCGCTCGGTGTGTATCGAGGGGGCCTGGATGGCGTTTTTGAAGACCATGGTGCGCCAGCCAAAGATAAAGCCCGTCGAGATGGCCACTGGACCGCCCCCAGCTGGAAAGGAGCATAGGTGCCCGGAGCAGTACTTCTCCACCGTGATGGACGGTGCTCGGGCCGTAGAGGCACTATGTACGAAGGATGTACTCCTTGAGTAGCTGTGTCGTGATGTATTTAAACTATGGTTCTGAACTGTTATGCTTTACTATGTAGTTATTCATGTATGGTTATATCACAATTATGTGTGTTATGTTATTTTTGACTCCTGTGCGGCCGTTTTTATCCTGAAAGTTACCAGTCGTCGGCTTCAGCCCCCACGTAGATGCTACAAGGGGTGTTCCATCCTTCACACTGTAACCCTTAGCCAACGTCTCGGTGCCCGAAGGCAGTAGTGTAGGAGGAGAACCAGGCAATCTGACTATGCGGCTTTATGACTTTCACTTAGCCATAGGAGCTTGACTACGGGGGCTGATAACCAGCCCCTAGTGTGGGCCAATGTGAGGCAAACCCGAGGATCAGGCATCTACCACTTGGTTTGTGCAAGGACAAACCCTTCGTATTACACGGTCTAATCTCCAATGATTTTGGGTTTGACACCAGTCATCGGATCGCAGACCAGTTCACGCTTATTATGACAGACAGTTTTTGGCTTTTTCCACTAAGGCACTTTACCGAGCTAGGTAGAAGTACAATCATAGTGGTTCCCCCTTTACCTTCTTAGCCAAACATGCAGAACGTAAGACGGTAAGCACAGGAGCGGGGCAACCCAACTATTGACTCAGGCCATAATTCGGAGCCGGTGCATATATTGCAATATCCGAGACGCCGAACACATTGGAAAGTCAAGTGCCGAACTTAGCATGCAGGGCGAGTGTTATGGTCGAGCCCTTGGTTTATTAGCCGGTTTGCATGGGGTGGATATACGCCAGATGGGTTTTAAGACAAGATCGAAGAGTGGGGAAAAGGTGTGTAGTACAAATAACTGTATAAGGACCTGAAAAATCCTTGCTTTTATTTCCCGTGAGCTCATGATGTGTAGTCGTACAATTAGAATTGCCGAACACAGCGTTGGAAAAGATAATTTATCTTTTAAGAAAAACATTTAGAGATGAAAGGTTTACGTAGGGCCTTGATGCGTGGGTTAACTCCCGGTCTATGCCCTACTGCACGTCTGCGCCTTTGCTTCTATTGGAGAGAATAACTCCATGGGTTGATTATCCGCTGATGGGTCCTTGAAAGAGATTCTTCAAAAGGTCATTGTATTGGTGGGTCTTGATGCCGGATAGGTCCTAGATGGTACTTGTTCTTTGTTCGAAGATGCATTATTCCAAAGTGCGATTGAACCGAACTCTTGGTGATAAACCCCATAGATGCCCATGGTACTTTGAGCGTGACGTTGTGATGACGAGGCACGTGGTGAGCTTATGTGGTGGACAGGCCATGGGGGCGTATTCCTATATTCGTCGAACACAGGGAGGCCCCTTGGCCAGAGATAGGGCCCGTGCTCGCTTGTTTGACTCATGTGCCTTGAAGACGAGCTGGCACTTCGGCCCTTCGTTTTCAGCCACCAAGGCCGCAGTGTGTTCTTCCGTCTGAAGAGAGCGCTCTGTGTTGCCATTGACTATGATGACACCTCTAGATCCAGGCATCTTCAATTTAAGGTAGGCATAATGGGGGCGGCGTTGAAATGAGCAAAAACCGTTCAGCCTAAGAGGGCATGATAGCCGCTGCGGAAGGCGCGATATCGAAGATCAAGTCTTCGCTCCGGAAGTTATCCGGAGAGCCGAATACTACTTCCAAAGTGAGCGTGCCCGAATAGCGGGCTTCGGTGCCAAGGATGACCCCCTTAAAGGTGGTGTTGCTAGGTTTGATCCTTGATGGGTCAATCCCCATTTTCCAGATAGTATCTCCATAAATCAAGTTAAGGCTACTCCCTCCGTCCATTAGGACTCTAGTGAGGTGGTAGCTGTCAATAATTGGGTCGAGGACCAAAGCCTCCGATCCTCCATGACGGATACTGGTCGGGTGGTCCTTGCGATCGAAGGTGATCGGACATGCCAACCATGGATTGAATTTTGGGGCTACATGCTCTATCGCATAGACGTCCCGAAGTCCACATTTCCTCTCCTTCTTGGGTCTATGAGTGGCATAGATCACGTTCACTTTTTTAACCTCAAGAGGGAATTGTTTCTGCCCTCCATTGTTCGGCCTGCGAGGTTCCTCGTCATCCTCGCTGCGAGGGCTCTTGCATGCGTCTTCGGCTATGAGCTTGTCGGCCTGCTTAATCACCCAACAATTACAATTGGTGTGGTTAGCAGGCTTGTCTGCAGTGCCATGTATTTGGTGTTAGGGACTGCAGTAATTTCAAAAAAAAAATTCCTACGTAGACGCAAGATCATGGTGATGCATAGCAACAAGAGGGGAGAGTATCGTCTATGTACCCTCGTAGACTGTAAGAGGAAGCGTTATGACAACGCGGTTGATGTAGTCGTACGTCTTCACGATCGACCGATATAGTAGCGAAGGTACGGCACCTCCACGATTTGCACACGTTCGGCTCGATGACGTCCAGCAAACTCACAATCCAGTAGAGCTTTGAGGGAGAGCTTCGTCAGCACGACGACGTGATGACGACGACGATGTTGCTATCGGAATAGGGCTTCGCCTAAGCACCGCTATGATATTACCGAGGTGGATTATGGTGGAGGGGGGCACCGCACACTGCTAAATATCAATGATCAACTTGTGTGTCCATGGGGTGCCCCCCTCCCCCGTATATAAAGGAGTGGAGGAGGGGGAGGGGGCCGGCCTCTCTAGGCGCGCCCCAAGGGGAGTCCTACTCCCACCGGGAGTAGGATCCCCCCCCCCCCTTTCCTTGTTGGATTTAGGAGAGAAGGAAGGAGGAGGGAGGAGGAAGGAAAGGGGGGCCGGACCCCCTCCCAATTCGGATTGGGCTTGGGGGGCCTCCTTTTCTCCTTTCCCCTCTCTCCCACTAAGGCCCAATAAGTCCCATATACCTCCCGGGGGGTTCCGGTAACCTCCCGGTGCTCCGGTATACTCCCGACTTCACTCGGAACCATTCCGATGTCCAAACATAGGCTTCCAATATATTGATCTTTATGTCTCGACCATTTCGAGACTCCTCGTTATGTCCGTGATCAAATCTGGGACTCCGGACTACCTTCGGTACATCAAAACACATAAATTCGTAATACGGATCGTCACCGAAGGTTAAGCGTGCGGACCCTACGTGTTAGAGAACTATGTAGACATGACCGAGACATGTCTCTGGTCAATAACCAATAGTGGAACCTGGATACTCATATTGGTTCCTACATATTCTACGAAGATCTTTATCGGTCAAACCGCATAACGGTATACGTTGTTCCCTTTGTCATCGGTACGTTACTTGCCCGAGATTCGATCGTCGGTATCTCAATACCTAGTTCAGTCTCATTACCGGTAAGTCTCTTTACTCGTTCCGTAATGCTACATCCCGTAACTAACGCATTAGCTACATTGCTTGCAAGGCTTATAGTGAAGTACATTACCGAGAGGGCCTAGAGATACCTCTCCGACAATCGAAGTGACAAATCCTAATCTTGATCCATGCCAACTCAACAAATACCATTGGAGACACCTGTAGAGCACCTTTATAATCACCCAGTTACGTTGTGACGTTTGGTAGCACACAAAGTGTTCCTCCGGTATTCGGGAGTTGCATGATCTCATAGTCATAGGAACATGTATAGTTATGGAGAAAGCAATAGCAACAAAATAAACGATCATCGTGCTAAGCTAACGGATGGGTCAAGTTAATCACATTACTCTCTAATGATGTGATCCCGTTAATCAAATGACAACTCATGTCTATGGTTAGGAAACATAACCATCATTGATTCAACGAGCTAGTCGAGTAGAGGCAAACTAGTGACACTTTGTTTGTTTATGTATTCACACATGTACTAAGTTTCCGGTTAATACAATTCTAGCATGAATAATAAACATTTATCATGATATAAGGAAATATAAATAACAACTTTATTATTGCCTCTAGGGTATATTTCCTTCAGTCTCCCACTTGCACTAGAGTCAATAATCTAGATTGCATTGTAATGATTCTAACACCCATGGAGTCTTGGTGTTGATAATGTTTTGCTCGTGAGAGAGGCTTAGCCAACGGGTCTGCAACATTCAGATCCGTATGTATCTTGCAAATCTCTATGTCTCCCCCCTTGAATTTATCGCAGATGGAATTGAAGAGTCTCTTTATGTGCTTGGTTCTCTTGTGAAATCTGGATTCCTTTGCCAAGGCAATTGCACCAGTATTGTTACAAAAGATTTTCATTGGACACGATGCACTAGGTATGACACCTAGATCGGATATGAACTCCTTCATACAGACTCCTTGATTTGCTGCTTCCGAAGCAGGTATGTATTCGGCTTCACACGTAGATCCCGCCACTCTGCTTGGAAATGCACCAACTGTCAGCTCCACCATTTAATAAAAACATGTATCCGGTTTGTGACTTAGAGTCATCCGGATCAGTGTCAAAGCCTGCATCGACGTAACTGTTTACGACGAGCTCTTTGTCACCTCCATATATGAGAAACATATCCTTAGTCCTTTTCAGGTATTTCAGGATGTTCTTGACCGATGTCCAGTGATCCACTCCTAGATTACTTTGGTACCTCCCTACTAAACTTATAGCAAGGCACACATCAGGTCTGGTACACAGCTTTGCATACATGATAGAGCCTATGGCTGAAGCATAGGGAACACCTTTCATTTTCTCTCTATCTTCTGCAGTGGTCAGACATTGAGTCTGACTCAACTCCACACCTTGTAATACAGGCAAGAACCCTTTCTTTGCCTGATCCATTATGAACTTCTTCAAAACTTTATCAAGGTATGTGCTTTGTGAAAGTCTAATCAAGCATCTTGATCTATCTTTATAGATCTTGATGCCCAATATATAAGCACATTCACCGAGGTCTTTCATTGAAAAATTCTTATTCAAGTATCCTTTTATGCTATTTAGAAATTTAGTATCATTTCCGACCAACAATATGTCATCTACATATAATATCAGAAATGCTACGGAGCTCCCACTCACTTTCTTATAAATACAGGCTTCTCCAAAAGTCTGTACAAAACCATATGCTTTGATCACACTATCAAAGCATATATTCCAACTCCGAGAGGCTTGCACCAGTCCATAAATGGATCGTTAGAGCTTGCACACTTTGTTAGCACCTTTTGGATCGACAAAACCTTCTGGTTGCATCATATACAACTCTTCTTTAAGGTATCCATTAAGGAATGCAGTTTTGACATCCATTTGCCAAATTTCATAATTATAAAATGTGGGAATTGCTAACATGATTCGGACGGACTTTAGCATCGCTACGGGTGAGAAGGTCTCATCGTAGTCAACTCCTTGAACTTGTCGAAAACCTTTTGCAACAAGTCAAGCTTTGTAGACAGTAACATTACCATTAGTGTCAGTCTTCTTCTTGAAGATCCATTTATTCTCTATGGCCTACCGATCATCGGGCAAGTCAACCAAAGTCCATATTTTGTTCTCATACATGGATCCCATCTCAGATTTCATGGCCTCAAGCCATTTTGCGGAATTTGGGCTCATCATCCCTTCCTCATATTTCATAGGTTCGTCATGGTCAAGTAACATGACTTCCAAAATAGGATTACCATACCACTCTGGTGTGGATCTTACTTTGGTTGACCTACGAGGTTCGGTAGTAACTTGATCAGAAGTTTCATGATCATCATCATTAGCTTCCTCACTTACTAGTGTAGGAATCACTAAAACTGATTTCAGTGATGAACTACTTTCCAATAAGGGAGAAGGTACAATTACCTCGTCAAGTTCTACTTTCCTCCCACTCACTTCTTTCGAGAGAAACTCCTTCTCTAGAAAGGATCCATTCTTAGCAATGAATATCTTGCCTTCGGATCTGTGATAGAAGGTGTACCCAACAGTCTCCTTTAGGTATCCTATGAAGACACATTTCTCTGATTTGGGTTCGAGCTTATCAGGTTGAAGCTTTTTCACATAAGCATCGCAGCCCCAAACTTTAAGAAACGACAACTTGGGTTTCTTGCCAAACCACAGTTCATAAGGTGTCGTCTCGACGGATTTAGATGGTGCCCTATTTAACGTGAATGCAGTTGTCTCTAAAGCGTAACCCCAAAACAATAGCGGTAAATCAATGAGAGACATCATAGATCGCACCATATCTAGTAAAGTACGATTACGATGTTCGGACACACCATTACACCGTGGTGTTCCAGGTGGCGTGAGTTGCGAAACTATTCTGCATTGTTTCAAATGAAGTCCAAACTCATAACTCAAACACACACCTCCACGATCAGATCATAGAAACTTGATTTTCTTGTTACGATGATTTTCCACTTCACTCTGAAATTCTTTGAACTTTTCAAATGTTTCATACTTATGTTTCATCAAGTGGATATGCCCATATCTGCTCAAATCGTCTGTGAAGGTGAGAAAATAATGATATCCGCCGCGAGCTTCAATGTTCATTGGACCACATACATCAGTATGTATGATTTCCAATAACTCTGTTACTCGCTCCATTGTTCCGGAGAATGGAGTTTTAGTCATCTTGCCCATGAGGCATGTTCGCAAGTACCAAGTGATTCATAATCAAGTGATTCCAGAAGTCCATCAGAATGGAGTTTCTTCATGCGCTTTACACCAATATGACCTAAATGGCAGTGCCACAAATAAGTTGCACTATCATTATCAACACTGCATCTTTTGTCTTCAATACTATGAACATGTGTATCACTACTATCAAGATTTAGTAAAAATAGACCACTCATCAGGGGTGCATGACCATAAAAGATATTACTCATATAAATAGAACAACCATTATTCTCTAATTTAAATGAATAACCGTCTCGCATCAAACAAGATCTAGATATAATGTTCATGCTCAACGCTGGCACAAAATAATAATTATCTAGGTCTAAAACTAATCCCGAAGGTAGATGTAGAGGTAGCGTGCCGATGGCAATCACATTGACTTTGGAACCATTTTCCACGCGCATCGTCACCTCGTCCTTAGCCGATCTTCGCTTAATCCATAGCCCCTGTTTCGAGCTGCAAATGTTAGCAACTGAACCAGTATCAAATACCCAGGCACTACTACGAGCATTAGTAAGGTACACATCAATAACATGTATATCAAATATACCTTTCACTTTGCCATCCTTCTTCTCCGCCAAATACTTGGGGCAGTTCCGCTTCCAATGACCAGTTCCTTTGCAGTAGAAGCACTCAGTCTCAAGCTTAGGTCCAAACTTGGGTTTCTTCACTTGAGCAGCAACTGGCTTGTTGTTCTTCTTGAAGTTCCCCTTCTTCCCATTACCATTTTTCTTGAAACTAATGGTCTTGTTGACCATCAACACTTGATGCTCCTTCTTGATTTCTACCTCTGCAGCCTTTAGCATTGCGAAGAGCTCAGGAATCGTTTTATCCATCCCTTGCATATTATAGTTCATCACAAAGCTCTTGCAGCTTGGTGGCAGTGATTGAAGAACTCTGTCAATGACACTATCATCAGGAAGATTAACTCCCAGTTGATTCAAGTGGTGGTGGTGGTACCCAGACATTCCGAGTATATGTTCACTGTCAGAACTATTCTCCTCCATCTTGCAGCTATATAACTTATTGGAGACTTCATATCTCTCAATCCTGGCATTTTCTTGAAATATTAGCTTCAACTCCTGGAACATCTCATATGCTCCATGACGTTCAAAACGTTGTTGAAATCCCTGTTCTAAGCCGTAAAGCATGGCACACTGAACTATCGAGTAATCATCAGCTTTGCTCTGCCAGGTGTTCATAACATCTGGCGTTGCTCCTGCAGCAGGTTTGTCACCTAGCGGTGCTTCCAGGACGTAATTCTTCTGTGCAGCAATGAGGATAATCCTTAAGTTACGGACCCAGTCCGTGTAGTTGCTACCATCATCTTTCAACTTAGCTTTCTCTAGGAACGCATTAAAATTCAACGGAACAACATCACGGGCCATCTATCTACAACAACATAGACATGCAAAATACTATCAGGTACTAAGTTCATGATAAATTAAAGTTCAAGTAATCAAATTACTTAAGAGCTCCCACTTAGATAGACATCTCTCTAATCATCTAAGTGATCATGTGATCCATATCAACTAAACCATGTCCAATCATCACGTGAGATGGAGTAGTTTTCAATGGTGAACATCACTATGTTGATCATATCTACTATATGATTCATGCTCGACCTTTCGGTCTCCAGTGCTCCGAGGCCATATCTGCATATGCTAGGCTCGTCAAGTTTAACCTGAGTATCCCGTGTGTGCAAAATTGGCTTGCACCCGTTGTATGTGAACGTAGAGCTTATCACACCCGATCATCACGTGGTGTCTCGGCACGATGAACTATAGTAGCGGTGCATACTCAGGGAGAACACTTATACCTTGAAATTTAGTGAGAGATCATCTTATAATTCTACCACCGAACTAAGCAAAATAAGATGCATAAAGGATAAATATCACATGCAATCAATATAAGTGATATGATATGGCTGCCATCATCTTGTGCCTTTGATCTCCATCTCCAAAGCATCGTCATGATCACCATCGTCACCGGCTTGACACCTTGATCTCTATCGTAGCATTGTTGTCGTCTCGCCAACTATTGCTTCTAAGACTATCGCTACCACTTAGTGATAAAGTAAACCAATTACATGGCGATTGCATTTCATACAATAAAGCGACAACCATATGGCTCATGCCTGTTGCCGATAACTGTGTTACAAAACATGATCATCTCATACAATAAAATTTAGCATCATGTCTTGACCATATCACATCACAACATGCCCTGCAAAAAAAGTTAGACGTCCTCTACTTTGTTGTTGCAAGTTTTACGTGGCTGCAACGGGCAGAGCAAGAAACAGTTCTTACTTACACATCAAAAACCACAACGCGGTATAGTGATTGCTTTTTGATCTTTAGAAGAAACCCTGCTCATTGAATCCGATTCAACTAAAGCTGGAGAAACAGACACCCACTAGCCACCTATGTGCAAAGCACGTTAGTAGAACCAGTCTCACGTAAGCGTACGCGTAATGTCGCTCTAGGCTGCTTCATCCAACAATGCCGCTGAAGCAAGAATCAACTAGTGATGGCAAGCAATATGTATATACCCACGCCGACAACTCCTTTGTGTTCTACTCGTGCATATAACATCTACGCATAAACCTGGCTCTGATGCCACTGTTGGGGAACATAGTAATTTCAAAAAAAATCCTACGCACACGCAAGATCATGGTGATGCATAGCAACGAGAGGGGAGAGTATCTTCTAATTACCCTTGTAGACCGTAAGAGGAAGCGTTATGATAATGCGGTTGATGTAGTCGTATGTCTTCATGATCGACCAATCTAGCACCGAAGGTACGACACCTCCGTGATCTGCACACGTTTGGCTCGGTGATGTCCCGTGAACTCACGATCTAGTAGAGCTTCGAGGGAGAGCTTCGTCAGCATGACGGCATGATGACGGTGATGATGTTGCTACCGGAACAGGGCTTCGCCTAAGCACCGCTATGATATTACCAAGGTGGATTATGGTAGAGGGGGGCACCGCACACGGCTAAATATCAATGATCAACTTGTGTGTCCATGGGGTTCCCCCCTCCCCCGTATATAAAGGAGTGGAGGAGGGGGTCGGCCTCTCTAGGCGCGCCCCAAGGGGAATCCTACTCCCACCGGGAGTAGGATTCCCCCACCCCCTCTCCTTGTTGGATTTAGGAGAGAAGGAAGGAGGATGGAGGAGGAAGGAAAGGGGGGCCGGACCCCCTCCCAATTGGGATTGGGCTTGGGAGGCGTGCCCCCTCCTTTGATCCTTTCCCCTCTCTCCCACTAAGGCCCAATAAGGCCCATATACCTCCCGGGGGTTCCGGTAACCTCCCGGTGCTCCGGTATACTCCCGATTTCACCCGGAACCATTCCGATGTCCAAACATAGGCTTCCAATATATCGACCTTTATGTCTCGACCATTTCGAGACTCCTCGTTATGTCCGTGATCAAATCCAGGACTCTGAAATACCTTCGGTACATCAAAACACATAAACTCATAATACCGATCGTCACCAAACGTTAAGCGTGTGGACCCTATAGGTTCGAGAACTATGTAGACATGACCGAGACATGTCTCCGGTCAATAACCAATAGCGGAACCTAGATGCTCATATTGGTTCCTACATATTCTACGAAGATCTTTATCGGTCAAACCGCATAACGGTATACGTTGTTCCCTTTGTCATCGGTATGTTACTTGCCCGAGATTCGATCGTCGGTATCTCAATACCTAGTTCAATCTCGTTACCAGTAAGTCTCTTTACTCGTTATGTAATGCTACATCCTGTAACTAACTCATTAGCTACATTTCTTGCAAGGCTTATAGTGAAGTACATTACCGAGAGGGCCCAGAGATACCTCTCCGACAATCAGAGTGACAAATCCTAATCTTGATCCATGCCAACTCAACAAATACCATTGGAGACACCTGTAGAGCACCTTTATAATCACCCAGTTATGTTGTGACGTTTGGTAGCACACAAAGTGTTCCTCCGGTATTCGGGAGTTGCATGATCTCATAGTCATAGGAACATGTATAGTTATAGAGAAAGCAATAGCAACAAACTAAACGATCATCGTGCTAAGCTAACGGATGGGTCAAGTCAATCACATTATTCTGTAATGATGTGATCCCGTTAATCAAATGACAACTCATGTCTATGGTCAGGAAACATAACCATCATTCAACGACCTAGTCAAGTAGAGGCAAACTAGTGACACTTTCTTTGTCTATGTATTCACACATGTACTAAGTTTCCGGTTAATACAATTCTAGCATGAATATAAAAATTTATCATGATATATGGAAATATAAATAACAACTTTATTATTGCCTCTAGGGCATATTTCCTTCATTTGGCATGGCCTATCCAGGATAACATCCAACTTAGTGGGTCCATCTTGGTTTCCTTTAGAGGGCTTCTTTCGCAGCCCTGACTTGGAATTATGAAATCCGGCATTTACTGTCGTGTCATCAGCCTCGGCGCTGTTATGTCAATGCTTACTTTTATTGCGATGTGGCTTTCTGTTGTCATCCCGGACTTCCAAAGTGCCGGGGTCTTCTGGGTTGGTGCTTCTGTGAGCCAACCAACTATCTTCGCCCTCATAAAAGCGGGTCATGAGGGATGTGAGAGCCACCATTGTCCTCGGTTTATCCTAGCCAAGCTGGCATGCAAGCCGTTCGTCCCGGATACTATGTCTGAATGCGGCTATGGCTTCAGCGTCGGGACAGTCGACTATCTGGTTCTTTTTGGTCAAAACTGGTTCCAGAATTGCCGAGCCGATTCGCCGTACTATTCGATGATACGTCTCCAATGTATCTATAATTTTTTTTATTGTTCTGTGCTATGTTATTCTCTTTTTTGGATGTTTTAAATGCATTAATATGATATTTTATATTATTTTTGGGACTAACTTATTAACCTAGAGCCCAGTGCCAGTTTATGTTTTTTCCTAGTTTTTCACTTTTACATAAAAGGAATATCAAACGGTGCCCAAACTGAATAAAACTTTACAGTGATTTTTCTTGGACCAGAAGAAACCCACGAGACTTGGAGAGGAGGCCAGAAGACCCACGAGGCGGCCACAAGCCGTGGGGGCGCGCCCCCTGGCTTGTGGGCCCCTCATGGACCGTCTTGACCTAATCTCAGCACTATAAATCCTCAAATATTCCCCCTATAACAGAGGGAACACCAAAAATACTTTTTTGTCGCGGCAAGCTTCTATTCCCGTGAGATCCCATCTTGGGGCCTTTTCCAACACTCCGCCGGAGGGGGATTCGATCACGGAGGGCTTCTACATCAACCTTGCCGCCCTTCTGATGAAGCATGAGTAGTTTACCACGGACCTAAGGGACCATAGCTAGTAGCTAGATGGCTTCTTCTCTATCTTTGATCCTCAATACAATGTTCTCGTCGATGTTCTTGGAGTTCTATCTGGTGTAATCTTCTTTTGCGGTGCGTTTGTTGAGATCCGTTGAATTGTGGATTTATGATCAGATTATCTATGAATATTATTTGAGTCTTCTCTGAACTCTTTTATGCATGGTTAAGATATCTTTGTATTTCTCTTCGTACTATCGGTTTGGTTTGGCCAACTAGATTGGTTTTTCTTGCAATGGGAGAGGTGCTCAGTTTTGGGTTCAATCTTGCGGTCCTCACCCAGTGATTGAAGGGGTAGTGAGGCACGTATTGTATTGTTGTCATCAAGGATAAAAAGATGGGGTTTATATCAGATTGCTTGAGTTTATCCCTCTACATCATGTCATCTTGCTTAAGGAGTTACTCTGTTCTTATGAACTTAATACTCTAGATGCATGCTGGATAGCAGTCGATGTGTGGAGTAATAGTAGTAGATGCAGGCAGGAGTCGGTGTACTTGACATGGACGTGATGCCTATATTCATGATCATTGCCTTAGATACCGTCATAACTTTGCACTTTTCTATCAATTGCTCAATAGTAATTTGTTTACCCACCGTATGTTATCTTCAAAAGAGAAGCCTCTAGTGAAACCTATGGCCCCCGGGTCTATTTTTCATCATATATTTTCATGTGTATAAACCAAAAAACCCAAAAAAATACCTTGCTTCAATTTCTTTATATTTACTTTAGTTTGCCTTTTTGTTTGTCTTTTATACGTATCTCTATTAGATCTCACTCTTGTTTGTGACCATGAAGGGATTGCTGATGTCTGCTAGAACTACGACAGTATTTCTCCAAAGAGGAAGGGATGATGCAGCACAGCAACGGTAGGTATTTCCCTTAGTGATGAGACCAAGGTTATCGAACTAGTAGGAGAGCCAAGCAACACTACGTAAACAGCACCTGCACACAAATAAAAATACTCGCAGCCCGACGTGTTAAAGGGGTTGTAATTCCTTTTCAGGTAACGGTGCCAGAAATTGGCAAACGGACGTGAGAGAGTTGTAATAATTCATAGATTGAACACCAAATAAAATAAAGTGCAGCAAGGTATTTTTGGTTTAATAGATCTGAAAATAAAAGGCAAATAAAATAGATCGCAAAGGCAAATATATAAAAGAAGAGACCCGGGGGCCGTAGATTTCACTAGTGGCTTCTCTCGGGAAAAATAGCAAACGGTGGGTAAACAAATTACTATTGGGCAATTTATAGAACTTCAAATAATCATGACAATATCCAGGCAATGATCATTATATAGGCATCGCATCCAAGATTAGTAGATCGACTCCTTCCTGCATCTACTACTATTACTCCACACATCGACCTCTATCCATCATGCATCTAGTGTATTAAGTTCATGGAGAAACGGAGTAATGCAATAAGAACGATGACATGATGTAGACAAGATCTATTTATGAAGAAATATACCCCATCTTATTATATCCTTAATGGCAACGATACATACGTGTCGGTTCCCCTTCTGTCACTGGGATCAAGCACCGTAAGATCGAACCCATCACAAAGCACCTCTTCCCATTGCAAGATAAATAGATAAAGTTGGCCAAACAAAACCCAAATATCGGAGAAGAAATACGAGGCTATAAACAATCATGCATGTAAGAGATCAAAGAAGACTCAAATAACTTTCATGGATAAAAAGATAGATCTGATTATAAACTCAAATATCATCTGATCCCAACAAACACACCGGAAAAGAATTACATCATATGGATCTCCAAGGGACCATTGTATTGAGAATCAAAACAGAGTGAGGAAGCCATCTAGCTACTAACTACGGACCCGTAGGTCTACAAAGAACTACTCACGCATCATCGGAGAGGCACCAATTGGCATGATGAACCCCTCCATGATGGTGTCTAGATTGGATCTGGTGGTTCTGGACTCTGCGGCGGCTGGAATTGATTTTTGTCGACTCCCCTAGGGTTTCTGGAATATTGGGGGTATTTATAGAGCAAAGAGTCGGTTCGGGAGGCACCTCCAGGCGTGCCCTGGTGGGTTGTGCTCCCCTCAAAGCACCCGCCCAGGCGCTTCTCCAGCCCACTGGATGTCTTCTGGTCCAAAAAAATCCACAAAACATTTCGCTACGTTTGGACTCCGTTTGGTATTGATTTCCTGCGATGCAAAAAAACATGCAGAAAACAGCAAATAGCACTTGGCACTATGTCAATAGGTTAGTACCAAAAAATGATATAAAATGATTATAAAACATCCAAGAATGATAATATAACAGCATGGAACAATAAAAAATTATAGATAGGTTGGAGACATATCAGCATCCCCAAGCTTAATTTATGCTCGTCCTCGAGTAGGTAAATGATAAAAACAGAATTTTTGATGTGGAATGCTGCCTAACATGCCATCTCATATTCTTTTCTTTATAGCATGGACATTTGGACTTTTATATGGTTCAAAGCAATAGTCTAGTTTTGACATGTGACTTAAATACTCAAGCATATCAACAAGCAACCATGTCTTTCAAAATATCAACGCTAAAATAAGTTATCCCTAGCCCATCATGCTCAATCATTGATCTATTCATGAAACACACTCGCATATTAGCTACACCCAATGCTCAAGTACGACCATAGTGCCCCCCTAGCTGGTGCTTTATAAGAAATGATGATGGAGACTCAAATAAAAATAGAAATTGCATAAATTAAAAGAAAAGCTCTTCGCAGAGGGAAGTAGGGATTTGTAGAGGTGTCAGAGCTCAAAGCGAAAATTGAGAGATAAAAACATTTTGAGACGCATATTTTTCCCACCAACGAAAACGACTTATAGCTCCCAACACTTTCAATGCTAGATATATCATAGGTGGTTCCCAAACAGAAAATAAAGTTTATTCCTTTTTCCACCATACTTTCACTTTCCATAGCTAACTGTATCCACGGGTGCCCTCCATACCAACACCTTCCAAGGAATTTATTATTTGACAACATAAAGTAAATTCATTTCTCATTTCGAAACTGGGCATCCCTAATACCTTTGCCTTACTCTCGTGTAATGACAAGTGAATAAACACTCATCGTGAGAATAATACATCTAGCATGGAAAATATTGGCCACCTCTCACCGCCTCATGAGCGGTATGAGCACACAAAAGAGAAATTTATTTTGAAAATTAGAGATGACACATACAAATTTGCTTAGAACGGCAAAAGAATATCGCATATAGGTAGGTATAGTGGACTCATGTGGCAAAACTGGTTTAAAGGATTTTGGATGCACAAGTAGTGATCATACTTAGTGCAAAATGAAGGCCAGCAAAAGATTGAGAATCGACCAACCAAGAAACGAATAATCTCATAAGCGAGCATTGAGCATAATTAACACCGAATAATGCACCACAAGTAGGATGTGATTTCATTGGATGACTATTGACTTTCGTGCTTGCATAGGGAATCACAAACCTTAACACCAATATTCTTACTAAAGCATAATTACTCATCAACATGACTCACATATCACATTGTCATATCTCAAAACTATTACAAATAATCAAGTTTATTTTGTCCAATGATCTTCATGAAAGTTTTTATTATATTCTTCTTGGATATCTATCACTTTGGAACTAATTTTTATGTGTTGCTTTTGATAAGCTAAAACAAATGTAATTGAAGATCATGAGCATATTTTTCTTTCTCTCAAACTAATTTAAGTGAATCAAGAGAGAATTTCTTGAAAATTTTACTAACTCTGAAATAAATCTAAGTGAAGCAAGAGAGCATTTCTTCAAAAATACTAAAGCACACCATGCTCAAAAAGATATAAGTGAAGCACTAGAGCAATTCCATAGCTCATAAAAATTTAAGTGAAGTATATAGAGAAATTCTAACAAATCATGGCATAATTTTGGCTGAATCACTTGTGTCTTAATATTCATATCATGATTAGATATATGATCTAGATTATGCTAGGTAGCATTCCACATAAAAAAATTATCTTTTGTATCATTTACCTACTCGAGGACGAGAAGGAATTAAGCTTGGGGATGCTGATACGTCTCCGTCGTATCTATAATTCTTTATTGTTCCATGCTAATATTATACAACTTTTATATACTTTTGGCAATATTTTATATTATTTTTTAGGACTACCATATTGATCTAGTGCCCAGTGTGAGTTCCTGTTTGTTGCATGTTTTTTGTTTCGCATAATATCCATATCAAACGAAGTCCAAACATGATAAAAATTTACGGAGAATTATTTTAGAATATATGTGATTTTTGGGACGTGGAATTAATGCAAACAGAGGCCCGCGGTCTCCACTACCCACCAGGGTGCGACCTACCCCCTGGCGCGCGGTGGTGCCGAGTGTGCACCCCGTAAGTCGGTTGGGGCTCTTCTTCGGCCGCAAGGAAGCTTATATCCGGAAAAAAAATCGTGTTAAAATTTTAGCGCAATTGGGGTTACGGATCTTCGGATATTTAAGAAATGGTGATGGGCCAGAAAACAGGAACGCAAAACAGAAGAGAACAGAGAGACAGATCCAATCTCGGAGGGGCTCTCGCCCCTCCGCTGCCATGGAGGCCATGGACCAGAGGGGAAACCCTCCTCCCATCTAGGGGGGAGGCCAAGGAAGAAGAAGAAGGAGGGGGCTCTCTCCCGCTCTCTCCCGGTGGCACCAGAGTGCCGCCGGGGCAAGGATCATGACGGCGATCTACATCAACAACCTTGCTACCGTCAACACCAATTTTCTCCCCCTCTATGCAGCGGTGTAACCTCTCTATTCCAGCTGCAATTCTCTACTTAAACATGATGCTCAACACTATATATTATTATCCTATGATATGTGGTTATCATATGATGTTTGAGTAGATCTATTTTGTCCTATTGGTTGATTGATGATCATGATTGGTTTGAGTTGCATATTTTATTTTGGTGTTGTCCTATGGTGACCTCCGTTTCGCGCAAACGTGAGAGATCCCCGTTATAGAGTGTTGCAATATGTTCATGATTCTCTTATGGTGGGTGGCGAGAGTGATAGAAACTTATACCCTAGTAAGGGGGTTGTTGCATATGGGAGTAAAGAGGACTTGATACTTAATGCTATGGCTGGGTTTTACCTTAATGATCTTTGGTAGTTGCGTTGCTTGCTAGAGTTCCAATCATAAGTGCATATAATCCAAGTATGGAAAGTATGTTAGCTCATGCCTCTCCCTCATATAAAATTGCAATAATGATTACCGGTTTAGTTATCGATCGTCTAGGGACAAATGACTTTCTTGTATGACAAAAGATATCTAATAAACTACTAAATTTATTATCTTACAATTTATTTGTAGTTTTATTCTCACAAAGTACTTCTAGTTTTATTCTTGTTCTAGATAAAGCGAGTGTTAAGTGTGCGTAGAGTTGTATCGGTGGTCGATAGAACTTGAGGGAGTATTTATTCTACCTTTAGCTCCTTGTTGGGTTTGACACTCTTATTTATTGAAAAAGACTACAAACGACCCCCTATACTTGTGGGTTATCACTTCACATTATTCCCCTTGAGATAAGGTCACCTAGACCTCGCCCAATCACTCAGGTAAGTCTTCAAGGTAGACTTCCAAACCTTCACAGGCTTCGTTCACCAGAGATCCACAATGATTCTTGGATGCTCAAAATGCGATGCCTAACCGACTAGAAGATAACAGTCTTCAAGTGTAATAAGTCTTCAGTTCACGCGAAACAGAAAGGCTTCATTGATGCTTAACACTCTTAGGGCTTTGGGTGTTTTGGGTTTGTCCTCGCAAGGATTCTCTCTAAAAGGCTTCGGAGATGGGTTGCTCTCAAACAACAAAAGTCGTACTCTTAACTCAGAGCAGCCACCAACTTATAGTGGGAGGGGGTGGCTATTTATAGCCAGGGCAGCCCAACATGATTTGTCCGAAATGACCCTGGGTCATTGGGGAACTGACACGTGTTCGAGCGGTCGGAATTTGAACCCATGCGGCAACTTTATTTGAGCTCCAGGTAAAGCAGACTCTACCAACTCTGGAAGAGATTTTGCTCTCGGTTGTCTTTGCTCGAAGATATAGGATATTAGGTTGAGCATCATGTTAGTTTTCTAACTTTGTTTACCTCGACCCCATTTAACAGTTCGGTGGTTCCTATGACTCAAGAATGAAGAAATTGAAACTACGAGAGAACTATGTCTTCGCGCTCCATTGTCTTCAAGCGAATGTCTTCACGTATCATTATCTTCGACACGAATGCCTTCGCGAACCACCATTGTCTTCAATGTCTTCATACATTTTAGGTGTCATCTTCGATTGGTAAACCAAATCAATGGGGACTTCTACATGTGTTCTCCTGTGAATCTCACAAACACATTAGTCCCTCAGCCAAGTTTACCGTCAATACTCCAAAACCAACTAGGGACGGCACTAGACGCACTTACACTCTCCATCGAGACAGAAGAGCAAATCCCAACCTCGAGTTATCTAGTCTCTCGTCATACATATTCGATGAACCCATAAGTTGTCATATGATCATCCTGTTACGGATGACGTTGGAACAACCCCAAAGTGCAATGTATGATATGGAGTGACTCGATACTATCATGGTCTAAGGAACCATACATATTTTAATTCATGTGTTATGAACTAAAGACTTCAGACGATATAATCTCTAAGTATAATAAACAGCTTGGGTCAATTCAACACGAGTGTTCTACCAACATCGCGCTCTAAAATGTTACTCGCATATGCCCATGATTGGGAAAACGGAATCATCAAATTAACAATTGAACTAGTCCTAGAGGCAAGATTAGAAATCCGGTTTTACCGCTTATGCTTCTACACATGTTAATGAGTTTACATATGAATCAACCATAGCAGTTATAGCATAAAATATAAACATCAACTACAAACTTATAAATAAATAATACAAATATTATTGTCTCTAGGGCATATTTTCAATAGTAGCTAGTACATAGTAGCTCAAAACACGATCGACAATATGTCCACTACTTAGTATCAACCATGGCAACTACTAGCGCACTACTTCTCTCCTTTAGGAATATATGTGAAGAATAGAAAACCCCTGCATCTCCATGGTGGAGTACATAAATCCACCGATCTCCAATTTCCAGCTTGCACTCATTCAGTATTCACCTCCATCCATCAATTTAGACGAGTCCATCTGGTAGGGCTGCAGTGAAGTATGTGCGTCTGAAATTGGTCTTGTCATGGCAAATGATTGGCATCCCACCATGGTCATCCATCACCGCGGGCACAATACATCTTGGGATTTTCTGTTCGAGAACATAATAATAACATAGTAAGATGTGTAGTTTATTTAAGAACAGTGAAAGAAAAAGATCGACTAGTGGCACAATAGTAAAAAATCTTACCATGCATTTTCTACGAATGTTGGTATTCTTTAAGGTGTGGACTAGTGGCAGGTATCATGCATCATTTCGTCCAGCTCCGTAAGTGCCCTTAAGTGACTCAATGCTATGAACAAAGGAGACAAGGTACCAATTCTCCTCCCAAGTAAGCATTTTGCCAGCAGTGCATATGTGTCATCTACTATCTTTCGTATTTTCTTGGAGCTAGAAAATAAGCTATCAATTTTAAATAAGCAAGATAAGTAGGGGTGAATCACAACTATTTTTGATAAGTTTATTTGGAGCAAGGTAAGTAATATCAAGTTTATTTGACAAGTTTGTTTGTTTAAGAAACTCACACGGAGGAAGAAGTAGAATCATGTCCAAAACCACCCAAATTTCTTAATCATTTCGAGGGAAGATGGCAATATCAAAGGTTATATTCATACCATGCTCAAATTCATAAGCTTCGGCCAATCCTCCCTAATTAAGACAACCAAAATATGTGCTACATGACTGTAGACCGTAGCTTGAAAAATGAAGACATCTTTCGTCTTGAGGTAAGCGGTCCTCTCAGTCACCTCATCCATGTCGCGGATATAGAGCTTACTTGGCGGTCATCGCTCTGAGTGAGCCAGGGACACCACGTTCTGACAGTCGGCGTCGACAACACGCGGGACAGCAAAAGGTGGCTGCAGGCGACATTGATCCTCGGTCCTACGTAGTAGCATACTCGCGTCGCCTTTGTGCATGCTGTCTCCGGCCCACTGGAAAGCCATTAGCCAGCCAGCCAGCCAGCGATCTCATTTTCCTCACACAAAAAAAAAAGCAAGAGATCTCATCTGGAGAGAGCGATGCACAGAGCAGACCGATCCAAACGCGCCACCCCGCGCGCGGCCGCTAACAAGCATGTTTCCATCCGCTTGTCGCCACGCACTTTGCGCGGTTATTCCCGAAGGTGCATAGATCCGTGGGGCGTGGCCGATTGACCGGCAGGCAGGCACACACAATCGCACAAAGCAGCTGCCGGGGCGGGGCACGCACAGAGCAAAAGCCACACATGTGTACCTCACACCGTTACACGACCTGCGGGCGCGGACCCAGGTCTGGACAAGCACGTCTCTTTCTGGCCAGAACACCACATATTACCGACTTTCTCACTGTAACTAGGGGAGCAGTGCTGCGCGTGCGTACAAATTGTGCATCGCGTGGCGCAACTGTTACTGTAAGTACCCTGCTGATGCCGATGCGACCGGCAAGAATCAGTCGACATGTCGACAACCACCGTGCTGGCAGTACGCCACATGACGAGGAGCACGGCGTAGGCACAAACATTTCCTGTGTTTTTGGTAACCGTCCTAGTCGATCCTCTATCCCCCTTGTCTTCTTTCGACCATGTTTCATTGTCACGCTTCCTGGACATTGCTAGCAAGTACTCGTACAAGATGAATGGGACGCGTCCGAGACTTGCTGGCCCTGGATGGATCTACCAAATACCAATGACGTGTTTGGTTGCTCGAATCTATATTGCATGTGTTGCATGCTTCATCCAGTTGGGTCTGGTTGAAAAAAAACGGACTAAAAACCAACATCTGCGTGTTGTTTGATCGCCTGCATACCCTTTAGCCTGCCTACTGTAAAATGGAAGGCAGGTTGTTTGATTGCGGGCTTGTTTAGACTGAAACACAAGGCAGGCTGTTTGAGTACATGTAACACATGTTGTCTGGTAACCTCCACGTGGAGATGATGAGGTTACCAGCACACTAGTAGGCAGAACAAATCAGAGACACACAAAGATAGCATAGGAACAAGTTAAACATAGTACGAAACATTAAATAAGTAGTCTTAAACCAAACCGGCACGACATGGTCTTAAACAAGCAAGCGGGAACCAGTTTAATTCAAAACATGTGCAATCAGGCAACGGAGAGATCTCTAGACGTTCATGGCGAAGGCGTCGTCGTACTTCTTGCACTTGGTTGATCTGCATTATGAAAAGCACAAAGTAAAAAAGGTTGACCAACATTCAATCCTATCGTCCAAAGCCCCTATATTTACCCGCCCAAAGGCTCTAGTACTTACCCACCACCGCACACAATTAACCCTCTCTGTCTCTCACTAGCCACTCCTCTTCCATATCTTCATCGCCATGAACCCCGCCATGAACCCCATCCCCAACCCCTTCCCCAGGGGCATTGGTTGGAGGGCTTTCTTCCTTGGGCGCTCGCTCAGTGATCACACCAAGTTTGAGAACACCATGGAAACGTGCTTTAACTTCACCAGCATCGAGGACATGCATAAGGAGGCAAACGTTGTGGTAAAGAAGGCAACGGCGGAGGAGTTGAATGTGTTAATTCCTGACCCTGTGAAAGCCGTTATGTCAGTGGACATACTGCGCTGGGCCATGGATTAGGCCGAGTCCGGTGATGCTAGTCAGAGAGCAAGATGGGCCAAGTACAGGGGTTACACGGCTCGTCAAGACCAATCAGTCGCCGCGGTATCGCCGGTCGTCATCGTTCTGGAGCTGAAGGAAGAATAAGAAGAAGTGGTGGAGGTGGTGGTCAGGGTGCCGGAGCCAGGTCACCGTACTATGCTGGTTGTTCTAGTCGACGACAAGGATGAGGAGATGGTGCATGCTACGATTGAGCCGAAGGACAACTACAAGGTCCAAGCCCCCGGTGTTCCAAGGACCTCCATGGTCGCTGCGGCTAGGATTTAGCGCTACTATGTAAGATCTACCCCAATTCACCATTCCCATTGTACTCAATCCCAATTAAAACCCTAAAATCCATCGCTATTTGCTACTCATCAAGATGTGCTGATCAACCCTATTGAACCCCCACAATCAACCGTACCCCTAGCACACGGATTGAATGCGCAAATCCAATCTTAAACGCAGATCGAATACGAAAATCATTAGCGAGGAGGTCAAAATAGGTCTTACCGCCATTGCTGAAGTGCTGCAAGTGATGGACACCGGTGCTCTTCTTGCTTTTCTCCGCTCCGCTGATCGCCGCCGCTAATGTGATAGTGGGAGAGTGGAGAGCGGTGAGGGGAGGTGAAGGTAATTAAAGCCGGTGCTTCAAGAAACAACGCAATGTCTCGAGCATGGCTCCTCACATGCAGCCGGCGCCGTCCACGTGCTGGCCGTGAAAAAATTGTCGATTCGGAGGTTCCCAACGGGCCTGGCCCAAGGTATTTTAGGTTTCGTGCTATGCAGACCAAACCGTGAATACAAGCAACCAAACAAACATTTTCTTCCTGCACGGATTTGGTTGGGGTGTATGCGAGCAACCAAACACGTCACAAGTCTTCGCGTGTGGTAGCACCTACTCAAGTTTTGGTGCGCCGTCGCAATAGCTGCTCCTTTCGACCCGATACTCCTCATGTAGCCAGCGAACGGCCCATGACCATGACCCCCCGTGCCATAAACCAGGAAATCTAGTCTAGCACAAAGGACTTGGTACTCGATCACAATCACATGGGCAAGGACTAAAGAGCACTGTTGCAGAGACAAGGTGACAAAGTTAAGCCTTCTTTGGTTTAGAGGAATTCTATAGAAATTCTAGAGGATAGGATTCTTATAGAATTTTTTCCTTTAGAGCCTTTCGGTTCATAGGAATGAATTCCTATTCCTACATAGGATTGGTTCCTATCCTCCACATTTCATAGGAAAATAAAAAAAAGCCTAGACTCAATGGATAAATTCCTTTGGTGTCAACCAAATGACATCTTGTTTCTTATTCCTACTCATAGGATTTGAGATACATGTCATCTCATTTCCTACAAGATTCCTATTCCTATGATAATCCTATCCTATGAACCAAAAGAGGCCTTAGCCAGGGTCCCCGCCTGTCTGGCCATCTTGCCAGACTTTTGACCGTTAGTGGCAGCGAGCAATGCATCATGACAATCCCCACGAGACCACGACGTCACGCTGCTTCCTGCAGCATGCTTCAAAGGATCGACCGTCTCTGATCCCACCGGTAGCAGCAAATCAGGCGGCATGCATGCGGTAGAGCTAAAGAGACAAGCAGAAGAAACATGCAAACCATTGTACACATGCATGCATGCATGCATGCTCACTTATTCACCACCAAAGGTAGTAAGGCTGGTGGTAAAGCAAAAGATCAGACGGCCGCTGCTGAGCAATTTTTAGGGCCGTCACAATCAGTAGCTCTAAGCTAAATTCTAGCTGGATTTGACCAAGGCAGGCGATTTCGATTACGATTTCCTTCAGTATGCACAACTCTGATGATGCAGCTTGCGCGTTACCAGCCACAATGAGCCAGCTGTGTAAAACAGCATGCACACAGCCACGATGAACCAGCCGTTCATCACGAGCGCGTATCTCAAAAATAGATACTTAAAAGGCATGAGAATGGGAGTTACAACCCCAAGCCATGTGTAGACCATGTTCTGCATTGCATAAAGAAATCATTCCATTGGTCTGTCGAAATTGAAATGTTGTTTGCAGCTCAGGTAGGTCATGTGCCGATTCCAGCAGAAGATTTGAGTTTTTCCATAACTTCATTCAATGACATATCAGCATTAGGCTGGTTGACTTCTGGAACACAACTTACAAGGTAGGTGCATCGGTTTACTCTGCAAGAGCCATATTATTGCCACCATCATCTTTTACAACCAGAAAATATTCTCCGAAACAAAAGAGAAAGGGACTTCCAAGGAAGAGCAGAAATGAAGTGAGTGCAGCCTCTGCTGCAGCGTGACCACAAGACCTGCCAAATTAAGCAGTGTTGAATCAGTAATCCTTGTTATGATGATACTAAACGAAGTGAAATAATTAGACATGACTTCAACTTCAGGTCTAGAGTTCGATAGGCAAAGGCCCAAACTATAGCTAGTACTAGCTAGTAGCAAGTGTCTTCTCTCATCATAGATTCAGATAGGCAAAGGACCAAACTGTAGAAGGCACCCAGAAATCTAGATCAAAGACCAGCATGTGCAATTCCAGATATAGGCATACAGCCTGTACCACTCAATAAAGTGAGTAACAGGGTGGTACTACAATGCAGATGCTGCCAGTGAAAATGTATGACAGGTTGAAAGTAGATGCTGATAACAGTTGCCCTGATGCAATTATTAAGCATGCTACAAGAAAGACAGACATTGGCAGCATGATATTCATGAAAGAAACTCATAAAATGAATATGACACAGATAATGCAAATGAGAAGGCAAGCAAGGAAAGAACTAGATATTCTGAACATAAGTTACAGTAAGATAACAAACACGGTGATAACGACACAAGAAAATCAGTTAAATTCAGTTAGAAATAATTTCCATGCAGAATTGAGACATGACGGTTTAAGTGTTTATAGTAGCACAATAAGGCTCCCACCGGACAACACATAGAAGAATTCCAATATATGGAGAGTATATAGGTCATAGTTAATGACTACTACGGAAAGAAAATCAAAACACCAGAGAAAGAACAATGTTGAATGGCTCAAACCAAACTTTCTCTCAATAAAATGGTCCATAATTAAATTTCTGCGTGGAAGAACGTTATCGTAGCGACGATAACTTGGAAAGGTATAAGCGCTTTCCAATATGCGACCCGCTATCCAGGCGTGTCAGTGTACATTGATAAATATATTATTCATTGAATCACAAAAGTAAACAAACTGACTAGTCCGTATTCAGCATATTTATTGACCTTCAAAAAGATTTTCTTGGTTTGAGGGAAATCAGCACGCTGACATAATAAATACATGCAAAGCTGCTATTACGGTAGATTAAGCATTTTGGAATCTGCCACAGTTATAAATTCTGGACCTAACCAGCCTACTTTGCTTGCCTCAATGCAATAGCATAGCTCAACTTTTGCCAGCCAAACATCTTGGTACCCATCTTGACCACATTAGCCCCAAAGAGGATAAAATTGGTGGTAAATACATTAGCTTAGTCGGTTCAACCATTTATTGACTCCAATAACATAGCTGGTGTAGAATTGAACTGGCTTTATAACCATGGCATATATTCCCTCCGTCCGGAAATACTTGTCGGAGAAATGGATGTATCTAGACGTATTTTAGTTCTAGATACATCCATTTTTATGCATTTCTGCGAAAAGTATTTCCGGGCGGAGGGAGTAATATTTTTTATCTCCAGTCAATTTCAGCACACCAGATAGAAACTATTAGAAGGCTCTTGAACCTCTGAAACCTAGCATGTCAAACTCAAATACTGAAAGCATCTCATCTGTTACAGATTGTTTCATCTCTTGCACAGTTGTGCCTTTATAAAATAATAACTCAGATGTATCACAGATGTGTAACACAGTTAAAATAAGGTTGGTATTTAGGTGCTTTATGCACGACTTAGCTAGGAGATCTTTAGCCATGGTTTCAAAAATATCGCATAGACGGATACTGATCAAAATTAATCATGGTTCATATCTCCAAATCCACTACAAAAAAATCAGAAGCTACTGTGCCAACTATCAATCCATGTTTTTTGTTTTGACACACACACTATCGATCCATGTTGTTTTACTCCAAAACACAAAAACATGTTAAGAGAACATCAATCAGACACTTTTGGTCCATACAACAATCAAACATTCAGAACTGAAAGAGAATATTTATAATGCCCGCTAGATATCCCACTGAAAAAAGTGTAAACCTTATATCCATGTTGCATTAAGATTGAGCCAGCAATTAATTGGTTAGAACAAGTTCCATATATTGCAAGGTCATCTCATTTGTTACCTCTAGGCATGTTACAAGATGAGAGTCCTGCTAATTCCAGTTCTCCCAAACGTACAGCAAAACATCATAACTCTTTATGTAAAATGTGTGCACTCTAGAGTGAAAGATTACATCTACTGAAGTTAGCATGAACAAACTAACTTGAAACACAACCTACTCAAAATAAATAAAACTTACAGGCGACACAAACAAATTATGATTCTTCCTTCCAGACAACATTAATAAGTATACACATACACATAATATAGCAACAGACCCTGGAAGAGATGCATGCAATAAACAAAATATAAAAATCCTAGAGCCTTGGCCATGTCCATGTCCATGTCCATCGCATTTGTTTTAGACTCCCAAGCATCTCTACTCGGCCTAAAATGCGATCTCGAGGACCCCGAAAAAAACTTGAGGCCGCTCTCCGTCCATATTTGCAATGAATCCAGTGGATCATCCTCATGGAGGAGGTGAGGGGTGCACAAAAGGAGGTAACCTTCGGTATCACCTTGGGGGAAGTCCAGGGTATGATTGATTAATTTATCACTCCAAATCTAATCCTGGTTCACTCGAACCATATAAGCCCATATCCAGAACTCCGATCAAGAAAGAAATAGAACCGCCTGCAGTATACAAAATGAACTTTGTAGTTTGGATTATTCCTAACTTTCTGACATCCTTTCTTTTGCTTTGATTAGATGTTGTCATGCAATAAGTTGTGAGTGGTTCGAATGGTTCCCCACATCAACCATCAGGCGCAAGCCATCTGTTTTGAAAGGATAGGGTAGGCTGATGCTGGAAATGGATTCTTGTGGTGTCAGTAGGCTCAAAGGGAATGGAAAACAGGATTTGTGATTCTCGTAGCTCGTTTAAACAACATCCTCATTTTATATCACGATGTTCAAGCCAACCAATATATCTTTGATATACACTTGAAAACCAGAGACTTAGCAACTCACAATGATATACTTAACCTTGACTTCGGGCCATAACTAAAAACTTATGCCGCATGATGCATTTCCCTCTAAAAAGATGGTGATGAAGTTGGGTTACTGTCGAACCAACCATCATAATTAGCTAACTATTTCACGAGTTGCAACAAGGCAGAATATCTCATTTCACAAAGCAGGGTTGGATTAACAACTATACACACGTACTGACGCCCCGAATCTACATTTGATTCTAAAAGAACAGGCAAACACTGATTCAGATAAAGATTACAATTAGCCCTGCATGACACAGCACCCTAGTTCTAACCCCAGATCTAAAGGCAGCAGCCCTCACCTGGATCACTTGGTGTAACCGCCGCCGACGGCGCTGTAGTCCTCCTCGACGGCAGAATTGACGTAGGGGACAGGGAAGTCCTTGGCGGGGTCGAACTGCTTGGCGGCCATGTAGCGCTCGAGGTCGGGCTTGCGGAGGAGGGTGCGGCGGACGGGCGGGCGGTTGCGGCGGCCGTCGCGCGGGTAGTACTTGATGTCGAACACGGTCTCCGGGTCGGAGGTGGGGATGATGGCCCTGGGGGAGTCCTCGCGAAGGGTGGCCGGGCAGGTTTGACGGTATTCGAGCGCGCCCGGGACCGCGCTGCGGTACTCGGGCGAGGAGCACGGGCCGGTGATCTCCCACGGCTTCTTGAAGAATTTGCGGAATGTCTGGATCAGTGACTTGCCGGCGCCGGCGGCGGAGGCGGCCATCGGGGGCGGTGCGGTGGCTACGGCCCGACGGGAAGGGGGAGGTGGGGAACGGGGGAGATCGGCAGATGCGGGAAACGGGCTGGTTCAGCGACGGTGAAGGCCGAAGAAACCTGGATTTAGCTATGGGTGCACTGCACAACGTGGCCTGATCTGGACCGTCTAGCCGGGAAGAAGGCCGAAGAAAAGAGCACAGTGGTGGAAAGGAGAAATTGTCGATGCAAACCAAAGTTGTGGTGAATGGATCAATGGAACTATGTTTAGTTGTTGTTTTTTAGCGGGGAACCATTTTTTTTAAAGAATGCCTATTCGGCGCACTTTATTTCGAAGCCAACAGAGTTACATCCTGAATTACAAGAGGTGGTAAGAAATTAGGAGGATCATCATCCAAAAAACAGAAGACTTCGACTCATAAGAGTGTTTGGCTAAGTGATGTGCGACCAAATTTGCATCCCGCTTACAGTGTTGGAAAGAGATACCAACAACGTGCTTTGCTCTAGCAAAAATTTCTGCCAAGGTTGCCGAGGAGGGGCCAAAAATTTCAATGTCACCATTGCATGCATTAATCAATTCCAAATAGTCAGACTCCAAGGTAACCCACGAGCATCCTAGTGGTTCCAGTAGATCCATTCCTTTAAGCATGGCTAGAGACTCTGCTGCCATTGCATCCAAAGCATGAGTAATTCGCTCAGCAGCGCCGGCGATTGCCTCTCCAGAACAATTGCGGGGGACTACTCCCACAGCTCCTGTCCCATCCTCATAAAAAGCCGCATCCAAATTAAGTTTATAGGACCCCGAGCTAGGCTTTGTCCACATAATTTCAGGTGGTGCACTAGAGATCGAGACGGCACCAAAATTTGATGTTAGAGCTTGGATTGCAAAGGCTGTTCGAGTTGGGGCGGCCACCTGTTCGCCTTTAGCAATCTCTCTTCGTTGGTACCAGATGTACCAGCATGCAACGACGATTGATTCCTGTAGCCCTAGACCACCAAGGATCGGTGATGTCTTTGTCCTGCTACACAACAACTCTTCTAAAATTACAGATCCTGATCGGTCAGATGGCAGCGCTTGGTTGATCACCTCATCCAGCCCAAGTACCTTCCACACAAGACGAGCACGCCTGCAAGTGAATAGGAGATGGCGGATGTCCTCGGAACCAGAAGAGCAAATCGGACATTGTGCAGATACTGGAATATGTCTTGACGCGAGAATCCCATAACAAGCAACAGTACCATGCAGCGCCTTCGACATGAAGATCTTGATCTTGCTCAGGATTTTTAGCTTCCACACAATATCCCATACTGGGTTTACCTTTGAAGACCCTTGTCCGTCCTCCCGTCTGATTCGAGCTCCAAACTGATGCTCCCACTCTGAATAATAAGCAGATCGGACTATGAACATACTCGTCTTTGTCTTGTTCCGTGCTACAAAATCTTCAGTTAAGAATTTGCTCAAGGGAATTTTCAGAATATTTTCCACGTCCACCGGCAGGAACACATCTCTTAACATCTCCTCGTCCCACCTTCCAGTGTTTGGGTTGATTAGCTCGTCCACAGTTTGGAGAATAATATTCCCTCTCCGAGTCTGAACCTTCCTGTCATAAGAGTTTGGCAACCAATGGTCGTCCCAGATATTAATTTGAGTGCCCGATCCAACTCTCCAAACATGCCCACGCCGGAAAGTTTGCAATCCCGCAACTATACTTTGCCAAGTATAGGATGACCCTTTCTTTGGTCCCGCATTTAGAAAATTCCCATTAGGGAAATTTTTGGCCCTCAACACCTGTGTACAAAGTGAGTTTGGGTTGTTCAGAATTCTCCAAGACTGCTTTGCAAGCATAGCCAAGTTAAAAGAGTAGAGATCCCTAAAGCCCATTCCACCTAGCTTTTTTGGTATACACATTCGCCACCATGCAAACCAGTGAATCTTTTTTTGTTCTTATGAATCTCCCCACCAGAAAGCAGACATTGCATCATTTATCTCTTTGCACAACTTCTTTGGTATCTTGAAAACAGCCATGGCATACACTGGTATTGATTGGATTACTACCTTTAGTAGGATTTCCTTTGCGCCTAGTGACAAAAGCTTTTATTTCCATCCTTTCAATCTGTGGATGACTCTCTCCAGAAGATACACAAAGCTATCACTTCTATCCACTCCCACCATGGATGGCAATCCAAGGTACTTATCAGAGATAGCTTCTGTCATTATATTAAGCTCAGCACAAATTTCTGCTTTCGCATCAACATTCACATTGGGGCTAAAAAAGATACTGCATTTTGCTTCACTCACCAGCTGCCCAGAGTTTGCACAGTATTCACCCAGTACTTGTCTCAACGAGGTTGCATTAGTCATATCAGCTTTCATAAGGATTAGGGAATCATCAGCAAGAAGTAAATGTGATACCGATGATGCATTCCTGCACACCCTAACACCTTCAATGCCACGAACCTCCTCCTTATGAGCCAGAGCACTTGACAAACCCTCTGCACATAGCAAGAATAGATAAGGGGATATAGGGTCACCTTGACGGAGGCCCCTAGTAGGGGTGAACATATATGTTTCCTGCCCATTGAACCTTACTTTGTAATTTACAGAGGTAATGCAGGCCATTACCAGAGATATAAAATCATCATGAAAGCCCAATCTCCTCATCATTCTCTCCAAAAATATTCACTCTACATGGTCATATGCTTTGTGCATATCGAGCTTAACCGCACAATATCCAAATTTTCCAGTCTTTTTATTTTTAATGGTATGCAAACTCTCATGCGCTATGAGCACATTGTCGGTTATTAGCCTTCCTAGCACGAAAGCACTCTGCACTGGAGATATTACTTCATCCAATATCACCTTTAGTCTCAGGGCTATCATTTTAGAAATGACCTTATATAAGACATTGCAAAGACTAATAGGCCTATATTGGGAAATATTTTCCGGATTCTCAACCTTAGGAATTAACACTATAGCAGTATCATTCCATCCTTCAGGGATTTTCTTATTATGCAAAGCATCAAGGACTTCATTCGTGAGTGCCTCTCCAATGGTATGCCAACATTTTTTAAAGAAAATAGCATGCAAACCATCCATACCTGGTGCTTTAGTATCACCAATAGAAAACAGGGCCTTTTTCACATCCTCTGTTCTATACGGCTTAAGTAGATCATCATTCATATTGCTTGTAACCCGTGGGACCACTTTTTCAAAAAAAGCTGGGTCAGGCTCATCAATCTCAGTTGAGAACAATCCAGCAAAATAGTCAGATATAAGTGGATTTAAATACGCAGACCCCTCATGCCAGTTTCCGTGGGCGTCCTTCAATCCCGTAATTCGATTTCTCTTTCGTCGGGCAGACGCGACATTATGAAAATAATCTGTGTTTCGATCACCGAACTTGATCCAGTCTACCCTACTCCGCAAGGCCCAGTGGATCTCTTCAATATCTAGTAGCTTTTCCACTTCCGCTGACAATTCTTTTTTCCATGCAATGTTTTCACTAGTAAGTGCTTGAGTAGCTACCTTCTCTAGCTCTTTCTGCGTGCCTCACAATTTATTCTTTGTTCGATTCCGAACAGTCCTGTCCCACCTGTGCAAGATGTCGTGTACGATCGACAACCTCGCTGCCAAGGAGACCGACTGCGCTGTAGGTCCAGAATGCTCCTAGGCACCTTGCACAATCGCAGCGAAATCTTTTTCTTTTAACCACCTAGACTCAAATCTCAATAGTTTATTACCATCTCTCTCCTGTGCCATCTCCTCCCCAATTGACATAAGAATCGACCTATGGTCAGACTTGTAATAGTTCAGGTGCTGCACCACTGAATTTGCAAATAAATTGTTCCATGCATCATTGGCCAAAGCCCGGTCAAGCCTTTCCCGTATATTCCCACGATGCCACGTAAACTTGTCCCCTAAGAATCCACAGTCATTAAGTTGGCATTCATCCAGAGTGTCCTGGAAAGCTTTCATGTAATTCTCCGGCCTCGCTCTACCTCCTTCCTTCTCAAAAGAATAGAGAATATCATTCAGGTCTCCCATAACAAGCCATGGCAAATTCGTCATTGCTCTAAGGTCACGAAGACGTTGCCAGGTAAGGTGCTTATTCTCCCATCATGGCTCTCCATAGATACCAGTAAACCTCCATGTGTTATCCGGAGCATCTCCAACAAAAACATCAATGTAATTATCCGTTTTGAAATTCGGTGAGATCTTTACTTCATTTTTCCATAGCAGTAATAAACCTCCACTTCTCCCGTCACTATGAACCACCTCCTTCCTATCCATCTTCAATCTTCTACGGAGGCATTCTGCCGGGAACTCATCCAAGTGGGTCTCTGACAGAAACAAAACATCAGGGCTTCTACTTGAACAAACATCAATTAGATCCCTTACTACCGCAGCTTGTTGCAGGCCACGACAATTCTAGCTAAGAATTTTCATGTCGACCGGTCAGTATCCAAGGAGAAGGACGTGAAACCGATGAACAACAACGAGAGAAAAATCACGGTCGGCGTAGCCGCTGGAGGACAGCCGATCCCTGCTGAATCAATGGTGATTGACAGAAAGACTCACGGACAGCGGAGCTGCCGGAGGACATCAAACCCTAGCTTCTGCTAGGGGACAGAAAGCTGAAGAGGAAGCACCTCGTTAGAACATCAACAGCCTCACACGGAGGACACAAGGCCAGCGGCCGCCGCCGGTGGTGGCGACGCACCAACCCTAGATTGCTAGGAAACTCGCCTTTGTACCTGGTGTAGCGGGGAACCATATTTAGTTTTGAAAAAACCTCAAAAAATACAGTATGTTGAAGAGATGGCTTTTTATAGACATGTAAAATTTCTTTTTTTTGCGGGAAGACATGTAAAATTTCTTCTTTTTTTGCACGGACATGTAAAATCTCAAGTTCAAACATAAATTCATTTCCGGCATATGAAAAAACAAATTCGAGAATAATTGGTGTTGATAGAACATCACCCTTTTTACATGTTGTACATTTCTGGTATATGAAAAAACAAATTCAAGAATAATTGGTGTTGATAGAACATCACCCTTTTAACATGTTATATACTGTTTTCGTGATAATTTTTAAAACTTTCAAACATGATTTTCATGAGTTTTTTATTGTAACTTGCATTACACCGGATATTCTTTTGAAGGAAAGCGTTAGACATGAAAATCATGTGTGAGTTCTATTTTTAAAGGAAATAAATGAATTCTTCGAGCAACCATAAAAAAGAAGTTAAGCCAACAAGCACACAAAAGCATATGCATGTTCTCACGCATAGTTTTCTATTTAGCATTTTCGTATTCATTTGTGGACTCTTTTATCTCATTGTTTCATGCTTTTGGTGAAGTGGACGCGGTGTGAGATCCATCAAAAGTTATGCGTGGTTGGAGAAATAACCACAAGTGTTGAAGACCAAAATGTATCTCAAAGTTCATACCCTTGGGAGGCTAATCTCAAGACAAGGAATGCCTCAACTGGTGCTTTGAGCGCCTATGCCATCAAAATCTCGAACACCCTTCACTAATGATAGTTCTTGGGGCAAACCCCAAAACCCTCATAAATGTTCCCACGAACAAAACCATTACTTGGAAGCTCCCGGACAACATCAATCTGCTTGGGTATCGCACGAATCCAAGAATAATAGATCACACAAAGCACTTTGGTGGATTCAAGATTGGTTGGGTGCAAACACATACCTATATTTCTCTTTATTTTCCTATATAGAATTTCAATTTCTCTATTTAGAGGGGGTGAAAGCTTGGAAGTCCTTAATAGTGATGGGGCTTGAGATCTGGTCGACGCCCAACTTATGGTGAAGAATGGGGGTATTTCTATGGCCCCACAAAAATCTACCTGTTATACAAAGTTTCTATGGAACCTGGAAAGTACGAAACTTCTGAGCCAGAGCCTTCAAGTTTTATCCGAGGACTACTTTGGGTCTAGAGCCTCAATATCAAATAGGCTCCACCTCTGATGGAGTGGAAATTCGTTAGTACCCTTAGTAGGGTGGTGAACGTGGTTGGAAGTACAAGAGCGGAGCCCGCACACACAGTTTACCTAGGCCCGGCCCAATGGTGATGAGTAATACCCTACATCTGTCTTCGTGTTGTTATTCCTAATGGATATATCCATGAGGCATTCCTCTGGGGTGTACAAATTACTACCGAGAGTCTAGTATATGGGAGTAGATAGATCCGAGAGCACCATAGCCCTCGCCTTCTATACATGGCGAGGGCTAGGGTTTTACAGAGGATATGTCTCATCTTGGACGCCGCCATGATGACTTGGGAGCCAAGATGGTCCTTAGGGTGCTGGCCTACTCCTTGTGGCTCCCTCCTGTCCCTAGGCTTTTAGATGGGCCTCCACGACCCCCTAATAGGCCCTCTTGTTAGGGAATGTAGCATGCAATTTCAAAAAAAAATCCTACGATCACGCAAGATCTATCTAGGAGATGCATAGCAATGAGAGGGGGAGAGTGTGTCCATGTACCCTCGTAGACCGAAAGCGGAAGCGTTAGGTTAACGTGGTTGATGTAGTCGAACATGTTCATGATCCAACCGATCTAGTACCGAACATACGGCACCTCTGAGTTCAGCACACGTTCAGCTCGATGACGTCCCTCAAACACTTGATTCAGCAGAGGGTCGAGGGAGAGTTTTGTCAGCACGATGGTGTGGTGATGGTGATGGTGATGTGATTCGCGCAGGGCTTCGCCTAAGCACTGCGTGAATATGACCAGAGGAGTAAACCGTGGAGGGAGATGCCGCACACGACTTGGAACAATTGGTGTGTCTCCAAGGGGTGCCCTGCCCACGTATATAAAGGAGGAGGGGAGGAGGCCGGCCACTAGGGGCACGCCAAGGAGAGGGGAGTCCTACTAGGACTCCAAGTCCTAGTAGGATTCGACCCCCCCCCCTCTTTTCCTTCTCATGGAGGGGGAAAGGGGGAAGGGAGAGGGAAGAGGAGAAGGAAAGGGGGGCGCGCTCCCTCCCATAGTCCAATTCAGACTCCCTATGGGAGGGGGCGTGGACACCCCTTGTGGGATGCCTCCCCTCTCCCATATGGCACATGTAGGCCCAATACTTTCCCCTGGGGGTCCCGGTAACCCCTCGGTACTCCGAAAAATACCCAAACCACTCTGAAACCATTCCGGTGTTCGAATACCATCGTCTAATATATCAATCTTTACCTATCGACTATTTCGAGACTCCTCGTCATGTCCGTGATCTCATCCGGGACTCTGAATAATCTCCGGTCACCAAAACACATAACTCATAATACAAATTGTCATCGAACATTAAGCCTGTGGACCCTATGGGTTCGAGAACTATGTAGACATGACCGAGACACATCTCCAATCAATAACCAATAGCGGAACCTGTATGCTCATATTGGTTCCTACATATTCTACGAAGATCTTTATCGGTGAAACCGCAATAACAACATATGTCATTCCCTTTGTCATCGGTATGTTACTTGCCTGAGATTTGATCGTCGTTATCCTCATACCTAGTTCAATCTCGTTACCGACAAGTCTCTTTACTCATTCTGTAATGCATCATCCCGTAACTAACTCATCAGTCGCATTGCTTGCAAGGCTTATAGTGATGTGCATTACCAAGAGGGCCCAGAGATACTTCTTCGATACACGGAGTGACAAATCCTAATATTGATCTATGCCAACCCAACAAACACCTTCGGAGACACCTGTAGAGCATCTTTATAATCACCCAATTACGTTGTGACGTTTGATAGCACACAAGGTGTTCCTCCGGTATTCGGGAGTTGTGTAATATCATAGTCAGAGGAATATGTATAAGTCATGAAGAAAGCAATAGCAATAAAACTTTAACGATCATTATGCTAAGCTAATGGATGCGTCTTGTCCATCACATCATTCTCCTAATGATGTGATTCCGTTCAACAAATGACAACACATGTCTATGGTCAGGAAACTTAACCATCTTTGATTAATGAGCTAGTCTAGTAGAGGCATACTAGGGACACTTTGTTTTGTCTATGTATTCACACAAGTATCAAGTTTCCGGTTAATACAATTCTAGCATGAATAATAAAAATTTATCATGATATAAGGAAATATAAATAACAACTTTATTATTGCCTCTAGGGTATATTTCATTCAGTCTCCCACTTGCACTAGAGTCAATAATCTAGATTACATTGTAATGATTCTAACACCCATGGAGTCATGATGTTGATCATGCTTTGCTCGTGGAAGAGGCTTAGTCAATGGGTCTGCAACATTCAGATCCGTATGTATTTTGCAAATCTCTATGTCTCCCTCCTTGACTTGATCGTGGATGGAGTTGAAGCATCTCTTGATGTGTTTGGTTCTCTTGTGAAACCTAGATTCCTTTGCTAAGGCAATTGCTCCAGTATTGTCACAAAAGATTTTCATCGAACCCGATGCACTAGGTATTACACCTAGATCGGATATGAACTCCTTCGTCTAGACTCCTTCATTTGCTGCTTCCGAAGTAGCTATGTACTCCACTTTACACGTAGATCCCGCCACAACGCTCTGCTTGGAACTGCCCCAACTGACAGCTCCACCATTCAATATAAATACGTATCCGGTTTGCGACTTAGAGTCATTCGGATCAGTGTCAAAGCTAGCACTGATGTAACCATTTACGACAAGCTCTTTATCACCTCCATAAATGAGAAACATATCCTTAGTCCTTTTCGGGTATTTCAGGATGTTCTTGACCGCTCTCAAGTGATCCATTTCTGGATTACTTTGGTACCTCCGTGCTAAACTAACAGCAAGGCACACATCAGGTCTGGTACACAACATTGCATACATGATAGAACCTATGGCATAATCATAGGGAATGACTTTCATTTTCTCTCTATCTTCTGCAGTGGTCGGGCATTGAGTCTGACTCAATTTCACACCTTGTAACACAGGCAAGAACCCTTTCTTTGACTGATCCATTTTGTACTTCTTCAAAACTTTATCAAGGTATGTTCTTTGTGAAAGTCCAACTAAGCATCTTGATCTATCTCTATAGATCTTGATGCCCAATATATAAGCAGCTTCACCGAGGTCTTTCATTGAAAAATTCTTATTCAAGTATCTTTTTATGCTATCCAGAAATTATGTGTTATTTTCAATCAACAATATGTCATCCACATATAATATTAGAAATGCCACAGAGCCCCCACTCACTTTCTTGTAAATACAGGCTTCTCCAAAAGTATGTATAAAATCATATACTTTGATCACACTATCAAAGCGTATATTCCAACTCCGAGAGGCTTGCACCAGTCCATAAATGGATAGTTGGAGCTTGCACACTTTGTTAGCACCTTTAGGATCGACAAAACCTTCTGGTTGCATCATATACAACTCTTCTTTAAGAAATCCATTAAGGAATGCAATTTTGACATCCATTTGCCAAATTTCATAATCATAAATGCGACAATAGCTAACATGTTTTGGACAGACTTAAGCATCGCTGCGGGTGAGAAGGTCTCATCGTAGTCAACTCCTTGAACTTGTCGAAAACCTTTCGCAACAAGTTGAGCTTTGTAGACAGTAACATTACTATCAGCATCAGTCTTATTCTTGAAGATCCATTTATTCTCTATGGCTTGCCGATCATCGGGCAAGTCAAACAAAGTCCATACTTTGTTCTCATGCACGTATGGTAAACGTTGTGTAAAAGATTTGAAACATGAGGTGTTATTTGATTGTCCTTCTTATGAGTGGCGGTCGGGGACGAGCGATGGTCTTTTCCTACCAATCTATCCCCCTAGGAGCATGCGCGTAGTGCCGAGGTTTTTGATGACTTGTTGATTTTTGCAATAAGTATGTGAGTTATTTATGACTAATGTTGAGTCCATGGATTATACATACTCTCACCCTTCCATCCTTGCTAGCCTCTTCGGTACCGTGCATTGCCCTTTCTCACATTGAGAGTTGGCGCAAACTTCGCCGGTGCATCCAAACCCCATGATATGATACGCTCTTTCACACATAAACCTCCTTATATCTTCCTCAAAACAGCCACCATACCTACCTATTATGGCATTTCCATAGCCATTCTGAGATATATTGCCATGCAACTTTCCATCATTCCGTTCATCATGACACATTCATCATTGTCATATTGCTTAGCATGATCATGTAGTTGACATAGTATTTGTGGCAAAGCCACCGTTCATAATTCTTTCATACATGTCACTCTTGGTTCATTGCATATCCCGGTACACCGCCGGAGGCATTCATATAGAGTCATCTTTGTTCTAGTATCGAGTTGTAATCATTGAGTTGTAAATAAATAGAAGTGTGATGATCATCATTATTAGAGCATTATCCCAAGTGAGGAATCAATAAAAAAGGCCATAAAAAGAGAAGCCCCCCCCCCAAAAGAAAGGCCATACAAAAGAAAAGGCCCAAAAATGAGAGAAAAAGAGAGAAGGGACAATGTTACTATCCTTTTACCACACTTGTGCTTCAAAGTAGCACCATGATCTTCATAGTAGAGAGTCTCTCATGTTATCACCTTCATATACTAGTGGGAATTTTTCATTATAGAACTTGGCTTGTATATTCCAACAATGGGCCTCCTCAAGTGCCCTAGGTCTTCATGAGCAAGCAAGTTGGATGCACACCCACTAGTTTCTTTTGTTGAGCTTTCATACATTTATAGCTCTAGTGCATCCGTTGCATGGCAATCCCTACTCCTTGCATTAACATCAATCGGTGGGCATCTCCATAGCCCATTGATTAGCCTCTTTGATGTGAGACTTTCTCCTTTTGTCTTCTCCACATAACCCACCTCATTATATTCTATTCCACCCATAGTGCTATGACCATGGCTCGCGCTCATGTATTGCGTGAAAGTTTATAGGTTTGAGATTACTAAAGTATGAAACAATTGCTTGGCTTGTCATCGGGGTTGTGCATGATGAGAGCATTCTTGTGTGATGAAAATGAAACATGACTAAACTATATGATTTTGTAGGGATGAACTTTCTTTGGCCATTTTATTTTGAGAAGACATAATTGCTTAGTTAGTATGCTTGAAGTATTATCATTTTTATGTCAATATGAACTTTTGTCTTGAATCTTTCGAATCTGAATATTCATACCACAATTAAGAAGTATCACATTGAAATTATGCTAAGTAGCACTCCGCATGAAAAATTCTGTTTTTATCATTTACCTACTCGAGGACGAGCAGGAATTAAGCTTGGGGATGCTGATACGTCTCCAACGTATCTATAATTTTTGATTGCTCCATACTATATTATCGAAGGCATAGGGGTTGGCACATGTTTTCGTCATGATTCTCCGGTAGGAACTTTGGAGCACTCTTTGAGGTTCTATGTGTTGGTTGAATAGATGAATCTGAGATTGTGTGATGCATATCGTATAATCATACCCACGGATACTTGAGGTGACATTGGAGTATCTAGGTGACATTAGGGTTTTGGTTGATTTGTGTCTTAAGGTGTTATTCTAGTACGAACTCTAGGGCTGTTTGTGACACCTATAGGAATAGCCCAACGGATTGATTGGAAAGAATAACTTTGAGGTGGTTTCATACCCTACCATAATCTCTTCGTTCGTTCTCCGCTATTAATGACTTTGGAGTGACTCTTTGTTGCATGTTGAGGGATAGTTATGTGATACAATTATGTTAGTATTGTTGAGAGGACTTGCACTAGTGAAAGTATGAACCCTAGGCCTTGTTTCCTAGCATTGCAATACCGTTTACGCTCACTTTTATCATTAGTTAACTTGCTGTTTTTATAATTTCAGATTACAAATACTATTATCTACTATCCATATTGCACTTGTATCACCATCTCTTTGCCGAACTAGTGCACCTATACAATTTACCATTGTATTGGGTGTGTTGGGGACACAAGAGACTCTTTGTTATTTGGTTGTAGGGTTGCTTGAGAGAGATCATCTTCATCCTACTCCTCCTACGGATTGGTAAACCTTAGGTCATCCACTTGAGGGAAATTTGCTACTGTCCTACAAACCTCTGCACTTGGAGGCCCAACAACGTCTATAAGAAGAAGGTTGTGTAGTAGACATCACTCAACGCTGGCACTAAATAACAATTATTCAGGTCTAAAACTAATCCCGAAGGTAGATGTAGAGGTAGTGTGCCGACGGCGATCACATCGACCTTGGAACCATTTCCGACGCGCATCATCACCTCGTCCTTAGCCAATCTTCATTTAACCCATAGCCCCTGTTTTGATTTGCAAATATGAGCAAAAGAACCAGTATCAAATACCCAGGCGCTACTACGAGCATTAGTAAGGTACACATCAATAACATGTATATCAAATATACCTTTCACTTTGCCATCCTTCTTATCCGCCAAATACTTGGGGCAGTTCCGCTTCCAGTGATCAGTCCCTTTGCAGTAGAAGCACTCAGTTTCAGGCTTAGGTCCAGACTTGGGCTTCTTCCCGGGAGCAGCAACTTGCTTGCTATTCTTCTTGAAGTTCCCCTTCTTTCCTTTGCCCTTTTTTGAAACTAGTGGTCTTGTTAACCATCAACACTTGATGCTCCTTCTTGATTTCTACCTCCGCAGCCTTAAGCATTGAGAAGAGCTCGGAAATTGTCTTTTCCATCCCTTGCATATTATAGTTCATCACGAAGCCTTTATAGCTTGGTGGCAGTGATTGAAGAACTATGTCAATGACACTATCATCCGGAAGATTAACACCCAGCTGAGTCAAGTGGTTATGGTACCCAGACATTCTGAGTATGTGTTCACTGACAGAACTATTCTCCTCCATCTTGCAGCTATAGAACTTGTTGGAGACTTTATATCTCTCAACTCGGGAATTTGCTTGAAATATTAACTTCAACTCTTGGAACATCTCATATGCTCCATGACGTTCAAAACGTATTTGAAGTCCCGATTCTAAGCCATAAAGCATGGCACACTGAACTATCGAGTAGTCATCAGATTTAGCTTGCCAGACATTCATAATGTCCAGAGTTGCTCCTGCAGCAGGCCTTGCACCTAGCGCTTCTTCCAGGACGTAATTCTTCTATGCAGCAATGAGGATAATCCTCAAGTTACGGATCCAGTCCGTGTAGTTGCTACCATCATCTTTCAACTTAGCTTTCTCTAGGAACACATTAAAATTCAAGGGAACGGTAGCACGGGCCATTGATCTACAACAACATAGATATGCAAAAACTACCAGGACTAAGTTCATGATAAATTAAAGTTCAATTAATCATATTACTTAAGAACTCTTACTTAGATAGACATCCCTCTAGTCATCTAAATGATCACATGATCCATATCAACTAAACCATGTCCGATCATGACGTGAGACGGAGTAGTTTTCAATGGTGAACATCTCTATGTTGATCATATCTACTATATGATTCACGTTCGACCTTTCGGTCTCAGTGTTCCGAGGCCATGTCTGTACATGCTAGGCTCGTCAAGTTTAACCTGAGTATTCTGCACGTGCAAAACTGTCTTACACACGTTGTATGTGAACGTAGAGCTTAATTATCACACCTGATCATCACGTGGTGTCTCGGCACAACGAACTGTAGCAACGGTGCATACTCAGGGAGAACACTTATACATTGAAATTCAGTGAGGGATCATCTTATAATGCTACCGCCGTACTAAGCAAAATAAGGTGCATAAAAGATAAACATCACATGCAATCAAAATATGTGACATGATATGGCCATCATCATCTTGTGCCTTTGATCTCCATCTCTAAAGCACCGTTGATACGTCTTCATCATATCTATAATTTTTTATTCTTCCATGCCAATATTCTACAACTTTCATATACTTTTGGCAACTTTTTATACTATTTTATGGGACTAACATGTTGATCTAGTGCCCAGTGCTAGTTCATGTTTGTTGCATGTTTTTTGTTTCGCGGAAAATTCATATCAAACGGAGTCCAAACAGGATAAAAACTGACGGAGATTTTTTTGGAATATATGTGAATTTTGTGAAGTGGAATTAATGTGAGATGATGCCCGAGGGGAACACGAGGCTGGGGGCGCGCCCCTGACCCTCGTGGACACCCCGTATGGCGGTTGATGCCCTTCTTTTGCCGCAAGAAAGCTAATATCCAAATAAAATCGTGTCCAAATTTCAGCCCAATCGGAGTTGGATCTCCGGGAATATAAGAAACGGTGAAAGGGCAGAATCTGGAACGTAGAAACAGAGAGAGACAGAGAGACAGATCCAATCTCGGAGGGGCTCTCGCCCTCCCATGCCATGGAGACCAAGGACCAGAGGGGAAACCCTTCTCCCATCTAGGGAGAAGGTCAAGGAAGAAGAATAAGAAGGGGGGCTCTCTCTCCTCTCTCCCGATGGCGCTGGAACGCCGCCGGGGCCATCATCGCGACAATGATCTACACCAACAACTTCACCGCCGTCATCACCAACTCTTCCCCCCTCTATGCAGCAGTGTAACCCCTCTCTTACCTGCTGTAATCTCTACTTAAACATGGTGCTTAACGCTATATATTATTTCCCAATGATGTATGGCTATCCTATGATGTTTGAGTAGATCCGTTTTGTCCTATGGGTTAATTGATGATCATGATTGATTTGAGTAGCATGTTTTATTATTGGTGTTGTCCTATGGTGCTCTCTGTGTCACGCAAGCGTGAGGGATCCCTGCTGTAGGGTTTGCAATATGTTCATGATTTGCTTATGGTGGGTGGCGTGAGTGATAGAAACACAGACCCGAGTAAGTAGGTTGTTTGCGTATGGGAATAAAGAGGACTTGATGCCTTATAATGCTATGGTTGGGTTTTACCTTAATGATCTTTAGTAGTTGTGGATGCTTGCTAGAGTTCCAATCATAAGTGCATATGATCCAAGAAGAGAAAGTATGTTAGCTTATGCCTCTCCCTCAAATAAAATTGCAATAATGATTACTGGTCTAGGTATCGATTGCCTAGGGACAAATAACTTTCTTGTGTGACAACAAGCTCTCTACTAAAACTAACTTAGTTGTGTCTTCATCTAAATAGCCCCTACTTTTTATTTGCGTGATCTTTATTATCTTGTAATCCTATCCAACAACACCTACAAAGTACTTCTAGTTTCATACTTGTTCTAGGTAAAACGAACGTTAAGCGTGCAAAGAGTTGTATCGGTGGTCGATAGAACTTGAGGGAATATTCTCGTGTGTGCTTGTTTGCTTTATCACTAAGTAGTTTTTATTTGCTGTTCTAAGTTGTTCTCTATCTTTAGTTATGGATATGGAACATGAAATACCAAAAAAAATTAGGTTTTCTTGCTACTCATGGAGATGGGGAACCTCCTAAAACCCTCGATGCTTATTATGTGAAAGATATTATGTACTACTTTGATAATCCTGAGAAAACCCCATTCAACTTTATAATGGGAGTAACGTTGGATCAACGTGAATACTTTAAGGATTATCGCTTGACTCAAAAAGGGAAACTATTATGGGATCAAATTTATATGTTGCATTGGTATGCTCGGCAACTATGCTTGAGATATGATTATACTTGTTGCTCTAGGATGAAGGCTCCACACCTTCCCTTTTCATGTGAATTTAATGATGATGAAACCTTGGCTTCTTATGCTAATGTTATATATGATTATTATGATGTGGAACAAAAAGAAGAATTCATTGCTTTTATGGGTGCTTATGAAATTGAATCTTTGTTTAAAGAGTTTGAAGATTTTGATGATTCAGTTTATAGACCTGAAAATTTAGCTATCCTTAAATTGCTATGAGAGTTATAAATACAATTATGATATTGATGAATTTATTGAGAAAGTCTCCGCTGTCTGAGAAGAGACTAATATTTTGCAGGAGTCTATGGAAGAAGAAATTGATGAAACTGTGAGCTCATTGGATGAAAAAGAGGTGAGGAGAGCGAAGAATAAAAGGAGGAAGAGAATATTAGCTACCGTGCCCACCTTCTAATGAGAATAACTCTTCAACTCATACATTGTTTAATTTCCCTTCGTGCTTACCGAAGGATGATTGCTATGATCCCGTTGATTCTTTTGAAATATCCCTTTTTGATGATGTTTGCTATGCTTGTGGCCAAGATGCCAATATGAATTATGCTTATGGAGATGAACTTGCTATAGTTCCTTATGTTAAACATGAAATTGTTGCTATTGCACCCACGCATGATAGTCCTATTATCTATTTGAATTCTCCCGACTACACTATATCGGAGAAGTTTGCCCTTATTAAGGATTATATTGATGGGTTGCGTTTCACTACTACACATGATGATTTTGATAGATATAATATGCATGTGCTTGCTGCTCCTACTTGCAATTATTATGAGAGAGGAACTACATCTCCCCCTCTCCATGTTTCCAATATGATAAAATTGCAAGAAACTGTTTATACTATGCACTGGCCTTTACTATGTGTGCATGAATTGTTCTTTTTATGACATGCCGATGCATAGGAAGAGAGTTAGACTTCGTCAATACATGATATATATTGCTTTGTGCTCACTACTAAATCACAAATCATTGTTAATTAAAATTGGCTTTGATATACCTTGGGATCCGGGTGGATTCATTACTTGAGCACCTTATGCCTAGCTTAATGGATTTAAAGAAAGCGCTGCCAGGGAGACAACCCGGAAGTTTTAGAGAGTCGTTTATTTCTATTGAGTGCTTTTATATAGTTTTAAAACAAAAAAATAAAGAGGGGCCCCAAAACTTTTGAAAAAGGAAAGTGAAAGTGAGAGAGACAAGCATTGTTGAAGTGGGGGAGCTCCTTGAACTTTGTTCATGCTCACAGAAACTTTGTGAATCTTGATTACAGAAACTTTTCAAAAAACACAATTATCCCCTTGTACAATTCCATTGTATTATAAAAAATAATGTGCCAAGATTTTCCTTTAGGAAGTTTACATTGCTTGTTGGTTTGTGCGGTGCAGAACATAAACTTTGGCTGTAGTGCATGATTTTACATTTTTTACTTAAACGTCAAACAGTTCTGAAACGTTTTGCATTGTCTTTCTATACAAATTTTTTATTTTTCCTAAATTTTTCAGAATTTTTGGAGTAACATAAGTATGGTGAATGTTCAAATTACTACAGACTGTGCTGTTTAAGACAGATTATGTTTTTGATGCATAGTTTGCTTGTTTTGATGAAACTATCAATTTCTATCAGTGGATTAAGCTATGGAAAAGTTATATTACAGTAGATACAATGAAAGAACAAAATATGAATTGGTTTGGAACAGTACTTATAGTAGTGATTTGCTTTATACTAACGGATCTTACCGAATTTTCTGTTAAGTTTTGTGTGATTGAAGTTTTCAAGTTTTGGGAGAGATCACGATGGATGAAGGAATAAGGAGTGGAAAGAGCCTAAGCTTGGGGATGCCTGAGGCACCCCAAGGAAATATTCAAGGACTCCCAAGCAACCAAGCTTGGGGATGCCCCGGAAGGCATCCCCTCTTTCTTCTAACAATCATCAATAATTTTACTTGGAGCTATATTTTTATTCGTCACATGATATGCGTAAATCTTGGAGCGTATTTAGCATTTAGTTTCCACTTTTCTTTGATGCACCATGCTGGTATGAGATAGCCCTTGGTTGATTTATAGAATTCTCATTGCACTTCACTTATATCTTTTGAGTATGGCTTTATAGAATGCTTCATGTGCTTCACTTATGTCTTTTGAAGTTTGGATTGCCTGTTTCTCTTCACATAGAAAACCGACATTTGTAGAACGCTCTTTTGCTTCACTTATATTTGTTAGAGTGTGGGCATATATTTTGTAGAAAGAATTAAACTCTCTTGCTTCACTTATATCTATTTAGAGAGATGACTGGAACTGGTCATTCACATGGTTAGTCAGTAAATCCTACATAAAACTTGTAGATCAGTGAATATGATATGTTTGATTCCTTGCAATAGTTTTGCGATATAAAGATGGTGATATTAGAGTCATGCTAGTGGGTAGTTGTGGATTGTATAAATACTTGTGTTGAAGTTTGTGATTCCCGTAGCATGCACGTATGGTGAACCGTTATGTGATGAAGTCGGAGCATGAGGTATTTATTAATTGTCTTCCTTATGAGTGGCGGTCGGGGACGAGCGATGGTCTTTTCCTACCAATCTACCCCCCTAGGAGCATGCGCGTAGTACTTTGTTTCAATGACTAATAGATTTTTGCAATAAGTATGTGAGTTCTTTATGACTAATGTTGAGTCCATGGATTATACGCACTCTCACCCTTCCATCATTGCTAGCATATTTGGTACCGTGCATTGCCCTTTCTCACCTCGAGAGTTGGTGCAAACTTCGCCGATGCATCCAAACCCCGTGATATGATACGCTCTATCACACATAAGCCTCCTTATATCTTCCTCAAAACAGCCACCATACCTACCTATTATGCCATTTCCATAGCCATTCCGAGATATATTGCCATGCAACTTCCATCATCATCATATACATGACTTTAGCATTTATTGTCATATTGCTCTGCATGATCGTACGACAGCTAGCGTGATGTTTTCATGGCTTGTCTGTTTTTTGATGTCATTGCTACGCTAGATCATTGCACATCCCGGTACACCGCTGGAGGCATTCATATAGAGTCATATTTTGTTCTAGTATCGAGTTGTAATATTGAGTTGTAAGTAAATAAAAGTGTGATTATCATCATTATTAGAACATTGTCCCATGTGAGGTTATCAAAATAAAAGTGGACAAAGAAGCCCAAAAGAGAGAGAGAGAGGCCAAAGAAGCCTACAAAAAACAAAAAAAGAGAAAAAATGAGAGAAAAGAGAGAAGGGACAATGTTACTTTCCTTTTACCACACTTGTGCTTCAGAGTAGCACCATGTTCTTCATATAGAGAGTCTCTTGAGTTACCACTTTCATATACTAGTGGGAAATTTCAATTTAGAACTTGGCTTGTATATTTCGATGATGGTCTTCCTCAAATGCTCGAGGTCTTCATGAGCAAGCAGGTTGGATGCACACGCACTTAGTTTCCAGATTGAGCTTTCATACACTTATAGATCTTAGTGCATCCGTTGCATGGCAATCCCTACTCCTCGCATTGACATCAATTGATGGGCATCTCCATAGCCCATTGATTAGCCGCGTCGATGTGAGTCTTTATCCTTTTTGTCTTCTCCACACAACCTCCACCATCATATTCTATTAAACCCATAGTACTATGTCCAAGGCTCACGCTCATGTATTGCGTGAAAGTTGGAAAGGTTTGACAACATCAAAAGTTTGAAACAATTGCCGGGCTTGTCATCGGGGTTGTGCATGATTTGAATATTTTGTGTGGTGAAGATGGAGCATAGCCAGACCATATGATTTTGTAGGGATGAGCTTTCTTTGGCCATGTTATTTTGAAAAGACATGATTGCTTTGTTAGTATGCTTGAAGTATTATTGTCTTAATGTCAAATGATAGACTATTGCTTTGAATCACTCATGTCTTAATATTCATGCCATGATTAGATTACATGATCAAGATTATGCTAGGTAGCATTACACATCAAAAATTATCTTTTTTATCATTTACCTACTCGAGGACGAGCAGGAATTAAGCTTGGGGATGCTGATACGTCTCCGTCGTATCTATAGTTTTTGATTGTTCCATGCCAATATTCTACAACTTTCATATACTTTTGGCAACTTTTTATACTATTTTTTGGGACTAACATATAGATCCAGTGCCCAGTGCCAGTTCTTGTTTGTTGCATGTTTTTTGTTTTGCAAAAAATCCATATCAAACGGAGTCCAAACGGGATAAAAACTGACAGAGATTTTTTTGGAATATATGTGAATTTTGGGAAGTGGAATCAACGCGAGACAATGCCCGAGGAGGCCACGAGGCAGGGGGGCTCCCCTGACCCTCGTGGACACCCTGTAAGGCGGTTGATTCCCTTCTTTCGCCGCAAGAAAGCAAATATCCGGATAAAAACCGTGTCCAAATTTCAGCCCAATCGGAGTTGCGGATCTCCGGGAATATAAGAAACGGTGAAAGGGCAAAATCTGGAACGCAGAAACAGACAGAGACAGAGAGACAGATCCAATCTTGGAGGGGCTCTCGCCCCTCCATGCCATGGAGACCAAGGACCAGAGGGGAAACCCGTCTCCCATCTAGGGAGAAGGTCAAGGAAGAAGAAGAAGAAGGGGGCTCTCTCCACCTCTCTCCCGGTGGCGCCGGAACGGCGCCGGGGCCATCATCGCGACAACGATCTGCACCAACAACTTCACCGCCGTCATCACCAACTCTTCCCCCCTCTATGCAGCGGTGTAACCCCTCTTTTACCTTCTGTAATCTCTACTTAAACATGGTGCTCAATGTTGTCGGCGTCCTGGGAACGGGGGTCCCCAGACTTGCCTGCCTGCGGCCTGCGGCGTGGCTGAGCCGGCAGGCCGTACGGCCCATCTTCACCAACAAAGCATGCAAGACTCCTGCGAGGGGCCAAACCTCGCGAGGCGGATGACGCAAGACCTCCTCTAGAGTGGCCTAGCTAGGCAGGCTCATGAGGAGCAGAGATATCAAGGCGAGGCAAACCTTACCAGGTTCTCGTGAGGTGAGCCGTGACGATCGACACAAGGCGGGCGCCAGCGCGCACAGCGTCCTTATTTCCTCTTTGGTGCAAAGGGGGCAAGCGCAGCCATAGAGTACCGAGGCCTCAGGAAAAGGTTGCCATTTCAGTGCAACAAACCAAGACCATGGACTGCAAGACGGAGGTCACCGTGGAGCCCAGAACAGCGTCACCACCAGAACTTTGTGCAGCTGAAGACTACTTTTGTCAGGATAGCTTGTACTAGCTGTCCCCCTTCAAATTAGCCCGCCATTGTTGGCTCCCTTCCCGCTCGATATTTGGGAAGAGGACCAGGGCCTATATAAGTAGAGCTAGCCACCATAGTAGGGATCATCTCATCTTAGCTTGATCCAACCCGATCAAGAGCCTACTCACAAGAACACCTCAACCTCAGGAGGATGTTCTTCCCTTGTATTGTTCATCATCAGCCCAAGAGGCAATCCACCACCACCACACTGGAGTAGGGTATTACACCACAACGGTGGCCCGAACCAGTATAAACCCTGTGTCCATTTGTGTTGTGAGTTCGTCGAGTTCGTCCGCGTGATCTAGTGAGCTAGGGCGTTGATCGGCAGAATGGAAAGACTTCGCGCGCACCCCAGTGTTCGAATCTTAAGGGTTTGCCGGGACCCCAACCCCGACATTTGGCGCGCCAGGTAGGGGTGCACCGGAGCCTTTTCTCCGCCAATCAGCTCTCCGACGTTCACCGTCTACGATGTCTGGCGACCCAAGAGCCGGGTCCGACCGCTGGGCAGCCTGGCCGGCCCGGACGGCGCCGCCTACCCATGAAGATCTTGACCCCGCACCCCAGGCGGCGCGGGTGTCACCAAGCTCCACCGGACGTGGATAGCGCGGCCAGGCATCATCCACCCTCACCCCGCGGCAAGCATGATCCACGGTGAGAGCAGTGAGTCACGTTGCTGCAACTGCGCCGCACTCACAGCGGGAGCAAGCGAACATGCGGGCGACACTCACAGTGGCAAGGGAGCGGTTGCGATGTAGACTGATGGAGAGCGGCCGGGACACGCTGCTTGAGCATGTTGCTGAGCTCCTGGACGCAGCGGCATCAGGAGCGCCACCCTTCAGCTATCGACTTCCCCCTAGGCCAATGCAAGGTCGCGTGGCGAGCCTCACCACATCTGCGTGCAGTCAACTACGCCCGGGGGCTTCACCAACATCAGCATGGTTGGCAGCGTAGGGGGATCCAATCCCCCCATGCCGCCCTCGAGAAGCACGAGCGCAAGCGTCACCCCCCATGGCCCCAGCCGGATACCGTATTATCATCCTCAGGACGCCATCATGGGCGGAGCAACATGGAGCGTGGGGCACCACGGCGAGGTGTACGGTGTGACGGCCCCGAAAACCTACGTGCCCCGCATGATGGACCAAGGGTACGCACCAGAGGATGACATCGGCTCATTCGTTGGAGAAGACTGGGGAGAAGGGGCACTAGGAGTCGAAGCCTTCCAAGAGCCAGCGGAGAACCACAGCGATCGCGCCGGCGACGGCAACTACAGGGTACCGCTAACCTCTCAAGAACAGGCTTATCCTAACCATGAGCTACCGATGAATCAGGTTGCAGCATCGATCGACGACCCCGACACAGCAGTACCTGTCTCAAGAAGGGAGACACGCTGGGGGCCGCCGAGAGGGAGCCAGGAGCAAGGCCCCTCCCCAAGGCACACGAAACCAGGGGACACCCGGAGGTAGGCCCTCTGCCGGGGTGTCTTCAACGAACCTTCCTCCAGTAGAGGACCCGTGGTCACCGAGGGAACCGCTGGCGTCCTCTTTCCCTCCTTTGCGTTGTCCTGGTCTCCGGCCGGCTCAAAGGAGGTCAAGAGTGGCGCAAGGCGGGGCCCTCGTCTGGCGATATGAAGCAAGGCCAGTACCTGTGAAGAAGGCCCGGTGCCTGTGAAGCTCACCGCCCATGACACTCTCACGTAATAAGGAGCGCCGGCCTCAGGCCCTGGGGCTCCCTCCCACGCCTAGTGGACAACACTTAGCTCCGCGCTGGTGAGAAGACTTGAAGACCCGAAGACTAGACTAGGTGCCGGACGCGGCCTTTTTCTTTGGATCTCTCTTTCTGTGGCTTTGCTTTCTGATTCTGGACTTAAGTTGAAGCTGAATTTTTATCATTGCGCGCGGGTGGTGCCTTTTCTCGTTTGAGTCGTTTCTCGCCTTCTGGATCTTGTTTGGTTTGGGACTCACGTCCGTCGCCTCTCCCTCGCAAAGCTCCTCGCGAGCTGAACCGCGCAGAGCACGCACTAGCACTACGCCTGGTGCTCACCCTTCCCGCCCCCCCCCCTTCAAACAGGGCGGTAAGCCCCGCAAGATTCTCCGCAACTCGTCGCCTCATGACCTAGCCCTGAACAGGCGCTGACTAGGGTAATCCACGTCTGGAAACTCACCCACAGCTCACAAGCTCACGAGGACACATACCCACATCGCATAGGAAAGTAAAAAACTATGATTCATTTACATGAGGGGCTCCCTCTCTCAAAATGCTCTCACAAGTTTTCCTAGGGACACACCCGAGTTTTGCGTGCAGAATAAAACAACAGGAGAATATGGGATCAGCCAGAGATATTGCTCGCTGCGTCATCTAGGGACGCGTCGCTCGCATCTTCATCATCTTCGTCGGAATCGTCGCCGCCGTCAGCAACGCCCCCATCGCCATCGTTGACCACGTCACCTTCGTCTGCGACGAACACCACCCCATCGTCCTTCGAGGTGAAGGCCCTGACTAACACGTCGACATGATCCTCTACCGTACGCGCCAAGTCGCCCCGAATGGCGATGGGCACAGGAGAAATGGAGACATCAAAGTCAAAGTTGGGATCAGCATTCAGGAGGTGGTTGAAGACATGGGAGAAGGCGCGCTAAAGCAGGCCACGACCCCTCTCCTCCACAACCTATCGAGCTCTGGCAGATTGAGCCTCCACGCGCGTCACCACCTCGGTGAAGAAGGTCAGGTGGCTGGCGTAGTCACTCAAGTGAGGGGTCGGGGCGTTCTCGTTGCAGATATAGCCCAGGGCAGTGTTGGCCTTGTTCCGAAGGTCTTGGAGCATAGGGCCATGCACGCGCTCCAACGTTCGGCGTTGAATCACTTCTTCTCTATTTTGCCGAGCGACGGCCTCAGCATCGTCAATTCGCCTCCGGAGGGAAAGCAGCTCGGCGCGGGCGGAGGCCAGGTCCGCCTGCGTCGTAACCAGGGCGGCGGTTGTGGCCTCGGCACGCCTCTCGGCCTCGTCCGACCTGGGCCTGAGGGCGGCGGCCCTGCCCGCGCCCTCCTGTCCGGCGAGCTCCAGCCTCAAGCCGTACCTGCCCTCCAGATCGGCGCGAACCACGGCTACCCGACAATTGATCTCTTCTTCGACTCCGGCCTCGCGGGCCCCGACGGCATCTTCAGCTTGAGCGACTTGACGCTCCCTCGTCTCCAGCCGCTCGAGCTCGAGGCTGCGCTCCACGGCCTCCAGGGCCAGCGCTTCCTCACGCCGCTGGATCTCATCTTCCCCCGCAGGCGTCCCCCTCATCAACGCGAGGGCGGCCCCACTGAAAGTGCAACTATCCCTAAGTGGTTTTGGCAATTCATAACAACATATAGCTCATTGAGCTAATGCTATTCCAAGATGATTATTTCAGGAAAGCTCAATGATTGGCATGCCATGTATGTGAAAGTGGAACCCTCAAAATGCTAAGGACAAAGGATTGGCTCAAGCTCAAAAGCTCAAGACTCTTCATTTTATATTTTAGTGATCCAAGATCACATTGAGTCTTTAGGAAAAGCCAATACTATCAAGGAGGAATGAGGTGTTGCTTAATGAGCCTCTTGCTTCATGTGCTTAGTGATATGCTCCAAAACCCTCAACTACTTTCCCATATCCACATATGACCTAAACCCTAAGCCAAACTCGGTCATACCGATTCTTTCTATCCGGCGCCACCGAGTTTCACTTGTCATAAGCCACTGCCAAACCCTAGCAATTCGGTTCTACCGATAGGGATCTCGGTCTCACCGAGATGGGATTGCAAACTCTCTGTTTCCCTTTCGTAACTTTTCGGTCTCACCGAAAGAGCGAATTGGTCCCACCGAGATTGCAATGTAAATTAAGTGTTTCCTTTTTGTAACTTTTCGGTCTCACCGAAAGAGCAAATCGGTACCACGGAGTTTGCCTGACCAACTCTCTGGTTAGATGATTACCAAATTCGGTCTCACCGAGTTTGTGTAATCGGTCTCACCGAGATTACGTTATGTCCAAACCCTAACCATATCGGTCCCACCGAGTTGCATGTCAGTCCCACCGAAAATCTCTAATGGTCACTAGGTTTACATTTTCGGTCCGACCGAGTTTATTGATTCGGTACCACCGAGATTGGAAAACTGTGTGTAATGGTTGGATTTTGTGTGGAGGCTATATATACCCCTCCACCTCCTCTTCATTCGTGGAGAGAGCCATCAGAACACATACACAATTCCAATTCATATGTTCTGAGAGAGAACCACCTACTCATGTGTTGAGACCAAGATATTCCATTCCTACCATATGAATCTTGATCTCTAGCCTTCCCCAAGTTGCTTTCCACTCAAATCTTCTTTCCACGAAATCCAAATCCTATGAGAGAGAGTTGAGTGTTGGGGAGACTATCATTTGAAGCACAAGAGCAAGGAGTTCATTACCTACACACCATTTGTTACTTCTTGGAGAGTGGTGTCTCCTAGATTGGCTAGGTGTCACTTGGGAGCCTCTGACAAGATTGTGGAGTTGAACCAAGGAGTTTGTAAGGGCAAGGAGATCGCCTACTTCGTGAAGATCTACCGCTAGTGAGGCAAGTCCTGTGTGGGCGATGGC
>NC_041384.1:547633290-547752756 GCF_002162155.2 Triticum dicoccoides
GGGTGGAGCCCTGTGTGGACTCGCGCAACCGTTACCCTTTGTGGGTGGAGCCCTCCGTGGACTCTCGCAACCGTTACCCTTTGTGGGTTGAAGTCTCCATCAACGTGGATGTAGGATAGCACCACCTATCCGAACCACGGGAAAAACATCCGTGTCTCCAATTGCGTTTGAATTCTCCAAACCCTTCCCTTTACATTCTTGCAAGTTGCATGCTTTACTTTCCGCTGCCAATATACTCTTTGCATGCTTGCTTGAATTGTGTGATGATTGCTTGACTTGTCCTACAATAGCTAAAATCTGCCAAGAACTAAAATTGGGAAAAGGTTAAGCTTTTATTTGGTCAAGTAGTCTAATCACCCCCCCTCTAGACATACTTTCGATCCTACAAGTGGTATCAGAGCTTTGGTCTCCATTTTGTTTGATCCCCATAGCTTTTGGTGGTCATAGCCTTGGTTTCACAACCTAGGAGAGTATGGCATCTAGCGAGGGAAATTATCACCGTAGAGGCCCTTACTTTGATGGTACTAATTTTGCTAGTTGGAAGCATAAAATGAAAATGCATATTCTTGGACATAACCCCGCCGTTTGGGCTATTGTGTGTGTTGGTTTGCAAGGTGACTTCTTTGATGGGAAAGAACCAAACCGTGAAGCTACCGCGGATGAGTTGAAGATGTTGCAATACAATGCTCAAGCTTGTGATATTCTCTTCAACGGATTATGCCCCGAAGAATTCAACAAAATCAGCCGTCTTGAGAATGCAAAGGAAATTTGGGACACTTTGATTGATATGCACGAAGGTACCGACTCCGTCAAGGAATCCAAGTTGGATGTGCTTCAAAGTCAACTTGACACGTTCAAAATGAAGGATGGTGAAGGTGTCGCTGAAATGTACTCTAGGCTTGCTCTCATCACAAACGAGATTGCCGGCTTAGGAAGTGAAGAGATGACTGATAGATTCATCATCAAGAAGATTCTAAGAGCCTTGGATGGAAAATATGATACCGTGTGCACATTGATCCAAATGATGCCCAATTACAAAGATCTCAAGCCAACGAAGGTGATTGGAAGAATTGTTGCTCATGAGATGTCACTTAAGGATAAAGAGGAACTTCACAACAAATCAAGTGGTGCCTACAAAGCCTCATGTGAAGCCCCTACATCATCAAGTGAGAAACAAAACTTCAATGAAGAATTGAGCTTAATGGTGAAGAACTTCAACAAGTTCTACAAGAGTAGAAGCAAAGATAGAAGCTTCAAGTCAAGGTCCTACAATGACAAAAGATCTTCTAGTCGAGAGCGAAACTGCTACAGTTGTGGAAGACCCGGACACTATTCCAATGAGTGTACGGCTCCCTACAAGAGAAGAGAAGATTCTCCAAAAAGAAGAAGCAAAGAATCACCACCAAGAGAGAGAGGGAGTAGAGATGATCGTTATGAACGAAGATACTCACGGAGAAGCAAGGATTCGTAAAGGAAGGAAAAATCATCAAGGAGCTACATAAAACGAAGACATCAAGCTCATGTTGGTGAATGGGTATCCGGCTCCGACTCCGACAGCCACTCCGAGAGAAGTTATAACTCTGACTCCGAAGATACTCAAGATGAAGGTGTTGCCGGTCTAGCACTTGTGTCAACCAACTCCTACGACATATTTGACTCACCAAATGAAGGAATTGGAAGATGCTTCATGGCCAAAGGTCCTAAGGTAACACACCCCGAGTATGTTGATTTCAATAGTGATGAAGATGACTTGTTAGGTGATGATTTGCTTGTTGACAACTCTAGTGATGAATACTATGATGAAACGTCAATTAATCATGCTAATCAAGATAAAACGAATGACAATGATAAGGAGAAGATTGAGGCTCTAACTAAAGAACTAAACACTCTTAAGTTAGCTCATGAAACTATCTTCGAAGATCATCGAGAACTTTTAAGAGCTCATGAGAAATTATGCTTTGAAAAGCTCAATCTTGAGCAAGAGCATGAGTTCTTAAAAGCAATCAATGATGATCTCCGCAAGAAAAGTTCTTCTCACATTGCCAAGCGTTTACACTTATCCACTTACATGCCTCAAGTCAAGTCTAGTAACAAGAACAAGAAAGATTCTTCCTCTAGTAGTAACAATGATCATGCTAAATCCAATATTGTTGCTTCTAGTAGTTCTCTTGATTCCACTAATGATTCTCTTAGCCAAGTTACACTTGAGCAAGAAAATAGCTTATTGAAGGGAATTATAGAGAAAGGAGTGTACAAAAGCCTTGCCGGGAGTAAGCAATTCGAGGAAATTGTGCGCAAGCAAGGAATGCACCGGAAGAATCAAGGTGTTGGTTTTGAACGAAAGTTCAATGCCAATGGAGTTGAGTGGGAAGAAGATCAATACCCCAAGACAAAGTTTGTTCCTCAACAAGAGAAGTATTATACTTCCTTCAAGGGGACACAAGCTCAAGATGATCTTCCACCACAAGACTACAAGCAAAAAGGCAAGGACAAGCTTCAAGAGGAAATTGATGCATTTGAAGAAGCTCCTAAGACCTTAGTCAAGTGGATTCCCAAGACTACTTCAAGTTCCACTTCATCAAGTACGACTACAACTCCAAGGATTCCCATCAAGATGGTGTGGATCCAAAAGAAGAAGAACTAGAGAGTTCTTGAGGGTGACTCCGCCAACATACTTCACTCTTATCATTTTGGCAAGAACAAGTGCAATCAACTTCCACATCTTGCACTAGTTCAAGGAGTCACAAACCCTCTTGTTGGTAAGACAAGGGACAAGGTAACCTAAAAGTTTTCATGGACATCATCTTGTGTGTGCATCACTCTATGTCTATGGATATCCTTGTTTGTTCCTTGTGGGACTAACCCATGTAGGTATTGAAAGTGCAATTCACTCAAATGGATAGCTCCAAGTGATCTACATCAACATTGAGCATCCACATGTTCAACATCTACATGAAGTCATCATCGACAAAACCCGAGGTTAGTTCATCCCTCTTAAGGGGGATATCACATCTAGGGGGAGCTTTACTCTAAGACTTGAGCCAAAGCAACTCTAAAGATGTGAACACAACAATGCTTTATGTAAAAGTGGTAACCACACTTGAGCTTAAACGATGAGTATGACCTATGATCAAGTGTTCTCACTTGACTCCTAAGTCAATATACTCATATATAGATGACCTTGTCATCGCAAATTGCTTGATAGATGCTAGAATTGGTTGTGCATGCCTTGTCACATATTTCATTTGCCATCTTATTGTGTGAGCATGCTGGTTGCATATTTACTCATTTGAGGACATCCACTTGTTGCTTTGATTGTTTGGTTTTATTTCCTTTTGCCAAGTGGATGGACAAGAGTGCCTAAGAACCTCCTCTAGCTATCTATGCTTTTCTCGTCTCAAACTCTATTCATGCTACATCACAAAATTTGATCAAGTCAGATTCGAACCACTCTGTGTGAGGAGCGCTCGGAGTCCTCGATTCGTCATAGACTTAAACTTCCAAAACCTCTTTATGATTCTCGATCTGACCGATACCCCACTTTCGGTCCTACCGAGATCGTTAAGTTGATCTAGGTTTTCGATCTCGGTGCAACCGATTTGAACCTTTCGGTCACACCGAGTTTCAGTAACTGCTTGCAGTTATGAATCTCGATGCCACCGAGTTGTTCCACTCGGTCACACCGACTGGGTCGGGCTATATATAGTCACGAGCAAAAATTTGGAAATTTCTCCGAACCCCTTCGCCCGCGCGATAGCCTGCTCTGCCAATGTGGTCTCCGGATCGTCTCCTCGCCGCCAGCCGCCTCCAGTCGCTGGTCTCCGTCGCCATCAACAGGAATTCTACCCCGCCGTTGCCGCCGTAGCGAGTCTCCGCCGAACTAGGGTATGGACTCGATCTTTGTGCTATTCTCCAATCTGATTCTTAGCACATTGTGATCATCATGATTCTTGCCACGATTGAAACACTCCTATCCAGTCAATGCGTTCGTAGATTAGGTTTGATTCGAAAATTTTAGGGTTAGGTTTCCGCCGAAACCATCTCGGACCCACCGAGTTGAAAAACTCGGTCCCACCGATTTGGCTTATGCCATTGCACAAGTGAGACTCGGTCTGATCGAGAATTACTTATCGGTGTGACCGCTTTTGGAACTCTGTGAAACCCTAGCAGTCTTGGTGCCACCGAACTATGACTCGGTCTGACCGAGTTCACTAGTTTAGGTGCCAAAACTGCTTCGGTATCACCGAGTTTAAAAATTGGTAGATCCGAGATGATTTCAGTGGGAAACTAAAACTAAGTTTCTGGATCATTCTTTTGCAAAAATCTCTGCATTTTGTGATGCTCATCTATTCTACCTCATCTATAAACTATTCACAGGGTCAGCAGTCAGAGTTTGCAACATGTCTGATGAGAGTGACAGCCAGAACTTGTCAGAGCAGCAAGTGCAGATGAGTGAGGGCACTAGTCCCTCCAGCTCTTCAGATGATGGCAACAAAAGTACCCCAAGCAATCTGCCAAAAGCTGACACTAGACAGAGGAAGAAGAGAACTTCAGACTCTAAAGATGAAGATTATGTGGCAGAGGAAGAGGCCACATCAAAGAGAGTTGAGCCAGCACAGGGCATAAAGCCAGGCTTAAAGATCAAAAGGCCAGCAGGCAGGCAGCCTATGTCAAAGGCCAGAGCTTCAACTGAAAAGCCTGCACCCAAAGAGCCAGTTGCTGCTGAAGGCAAGAAAAGAAAGGAAAGGGTGAAGAAGACCATAGCCAAAGTGCTTGGAAAGGCTTCCATCATGGAAGAGGAAGAGGAAGAAGAGGTTGCTGCACCAGCACCTAAGGCACCCAAGCTAATGGGTGATGCTATCAAATCAGGGGCTACTGCATCTAAGCCCAAGGCTGCATCAAAGGTCAAGACAGCACCAAAGAGAAATACAAGGAGCATACCTGCAACTGAAAAGAACAAGGCCCCAATGCCTGAAGCTGCTGAAGAAGAGGATGAAGAGCAAGTTCTCAGAAAACTCAAGCCCAAGATCTCAAACCACAACGATGCTCATCCTGTGGCTGAGGACATGAAGCTCAGGAGAGACTCAGGGCTGAGGAAGTGGAGAGAAGCAGATCCATATGCTTCAAGGAGGAGGACTGCTGTGGATTACAGATTTCACACCAAGGAACAGCAGGATTTCTATGAGACAGTTTTGTTGGACAAGAAGCCCATTGTTTGTGACATGAGATGGGTCGACTGGACCTACATGAAGGAAAATGAGGATCACTACCCTGGAGTGTATGACAGCTTTAGTGCATGTGGAATTGCAGACTTTGTTGGGCAGAAGCTCACAAAGTGGAACGAGGAGCTCATTATGCAATTCTACTCCACAACACACTTCTACCCAGATGGAAGGATCACATGGATGTCTGAAGGTATGAGGTACCAATCAACTATTGAGGAATGGGCAAAGTTGATCAATGCCCCAGAGGAGCAAGCAGATGACTTGGACATTTATGCCAAGAAGAAGATGGACCACAACTCAATGTCCAACATGTACAAGGAGATTCCCAATGAAGCTCTTGATACTTTCAAGTTTGGGTCTGTGCATTATCTTCTGTCAGGGCTGCCTACTATAAATTGGATATTGAGGCACACTCTCTTGCCCAAGTCTGGAGATCACAAGATGATCAGAGGCCATGCAATCAACTTGCTACATATCTTTGATGTGCTACAGAAGTTCAAGGTGATGAGCCTCATGGTAGAGACCATTAAGAGGACATCAGCTAATCAGAAGAGGAGCTGTGGATATGCCCCACAAATTCAGGAGCTCATTAACTCCAAGATGGGCACGGGCATATACTTGTTGGACAAGGAACACCTGCCCATCCGTCCAGATTTTGAGGACAATCAAGTTGTGATGACTGAAAATGAACCATCGTCTGCCCAAGCACAAGCAAAGAAGGAGAAGGCAAGGAAGGAGAAAGCTGCCAAGATGCCAACTCAAGAGGAGGCATCTGAGTATTTCTTGAAAACCAAACAAGAGCAACTTGGTTACCTGATTGCATCCACCCTGTGGATTGAGAAAGGACTAGCCACCCTAACTCAAAACCAGGCAAGCTTAGAGAGGATCATGGAATAAAAGTTCTATGACTTGGATGTCAAGGTGACAGAGATTCAGACTGCCGTGGAGCAGCTCCAGGATGACATGCAGGAGAGGAGAGGGAATACAACCACTGATGCCTTTGCCAGAGTGCCACGAGGTCCGAGGTCGTCTGCAGTGCCAGTTCCTGACACAAGAGCAACTGCCTCAGCTCCAGCCGTAGCACCAGCCCAACCAGCTCCAGCATCTACTTCAGCCTCAACTCCGACCACGTCTACAGAAGGCTTCGTCCTTGGAGTGCTCCGGACTCCACCACCACCAGAAGATCAAGCCTGAGCGTCGACTTAGCACTATGCATTTTCTAGGAACTTTTTGGTAACTTGTTGCCAAAGGGGGAGAAAAATGTATAGATCATAGGCTTCGAGAGAGAGAGTGTTACCTTTTTTCTCTCTTGCTTTGTTTGGTGGTTTTTCGAACTTTGTTTGCTTTTAAGTGCTTGAGATACTACGTCATTATCTGTGAGACATTGATGATCATGTGTTTGATCATAAGCTACACTTAATGTTTGTTTAATGCTATTATCTTATCTATCTTATGTGATCATTCACTATTCTTGGTGATGAGTGCATGTATTTCATTCTTATCATTTTAAGCGCTCCACCAAGATGTATGTGACATGAAAGAGTAACCCATGACTCTAACTCCTTGTGCATTTGCAGTCCAAAGAAAATTTTAAATATGCACAAATTTAGGGGGAGCTCTTACTTGTCACATACTTCTCAAAGCGACGATATATTACATGCTTATTATCATTTGTCGAAGCTTTGATCTATATGTTGTCATCAATTACCAAAAAGGGGGAGATTGAAAGTGCAATTATCCCTAGGTGGTTTTGGTAATTCATAACAACATATAGCTCATTGAGCTAATGCTATTCCAAGATGATTATTTCAGGAAAGCTCAATGATTGGCATGCCATGGATGTGAAAGTGGAACCCTCAAAATGCTAAGGACAAAGGATTGGCTCAAGCTCAAAAGCTCAAGACTCTTCATTTTATATTTTAGTGATCCAAGATCACATTGAGTCTTTAGGAAAAGCCAATACTATCAAGGAGGAATGAGGTGTTGCTTAATGAGCCTCTTGCTTCATGTGCTTAGTGATATGCTCCAAAACCCTCAACTACTTTCCCATATCCACATATGACCTAAACCCTAAGCCAAACTCGGTCATACCGATTCTTTCTATCCGGCGCCACCGAGTTTCACTTGTCATAAGCCACTGCCAAACCCTAGCAATTCGGTTCTACCGATAGGGATCTTGGTCTCACCGAGATGGGATTGCAAACTCTCTGTTTCCCTTTCGTAACTTTTCGGTCTCACCGAAAGAGCGAATCGGTCCCACCGAGATTGCAATGTAAATTCAGTGTTTCCTTTTTGTAACTTTTCGGTCTCACTGAAAGAGCAAATCGGTACCACCGAGTTTGCCTGACCAACTCTCTGGTTAGCTGATTACCAAATTCGGTCTCACCGAGTTTGTGTAATCGGTCTCACCGAGATTACGTTATGTCCAAACCCTAACCATATCGGTCCCACCGAGTTGCATGTCAGTCCCACCGAAAATCTCTAACGGTCACTAGGTTTACATTTTCGGTCCGACCGAGTTTATTGATTCGGTCCCACCGAGATTGGAAAACTGTGTGTAACGGTTGGATTTTGTGTGGAGGCTATATATACCCCTCCACCTCCTCTTCATTCGTGGAGAGAGCCATCAGAACACATACACAATTCCAATTCATATGTTCTGAGAGAGAACCACCTACTCATGTGTTGAGACCAAGATATTCCATTCCTACCATTTGAATCTTGATCTCTAGCCTTCCCCAAGTTGCTTTCCACTCAAATCTTCTTTCCACGAAATCCAAATCCTATGAGAGAGAGTTGAGTGTTGGGGAGACTATCATTTGAAGCACAAGAGCAAGGAGTTCATTACCTACACACCATTTGTTACTTCTTGGAGAGTGGTGTCTCCTAGATTGGCTAGGTGTCACTTGGGAGCCTCTGACAAGATTGTGGAGTTGAACCAAGGAGTTTGTAAGGGCAAGGAGATTGCCTACTTTGTGAAGATCTACCGCTAGTGAGGCAAGTCCTGTGTGGGCGATGGCCATGGTGGGATAGACAAGGTTGCTTCTTCGTGGACCCTTTGTGGGTGGTTGCTTCTTCGTGGACCCTTCGTGGGTGGAGCCCTGTGTGGACTCGCGCAACCGTTACCCTTTGTGGGTGGAGCCCTTCGTGGACTCTCGCAACCGTTACCCTTTGTGGGTTGAAGTCTCCATCAACGTGGATGTAGGATAGCACCACCTATCCGAACCACGGAAAAAACATCCGTGTCTCCAATTGCGTTTGAATTCTCCAAACCCTTCCCTTTACATTCTTGCAAGTTGCATGCTTTACTTTCCGCTGCCAATATACTCTTTGCATGCTTGCTTGAATTGTGTGATGATTGCTTGACTTGTCCTACAATAGCTAAAATCTGCCAAGAACTAAAATTGGGAAAAGGTTAAGCTTTTATTTGGTCAAGTAGTCTAATCACTCCCTCCCCCTCTAGACATACTTTTGATCCTACACCCGCGCGCCTCGACTTGCTGCTCAAGGTACGTGCTCTAGGCCTGGAGCTCCCACGTGTGCTCCTCCACAGCCTCGCGGCGGCGATCGGCCTCGTGAGCTTCCTCCAAAGCTCGCGAGCGGGCCTCATTGGCAATCTTGAGGGACGCCTCAGCCTTCGTGTTCTCGGGGTCACGATGATAACGGCCAAGGTTGATGGCCACTCGCAGCTTGCACCGCTCCTCCACCAACCGAAGACCTTCGGCCTCAAGACGCAAGTCGACGCCAGCAAGCTCTTCACCATGGTGGTTCATCGCGCCCATTGCCTCCTGGAGGAGCTCGTGGTGGACCATGCTGCACCCGCCCTCGAGCTCGAACGCTCGCCCCATCTCGTCCTCCGCCTCGGGGGCTGCAGGTGGAGCATCAAGTGGCACACCATCACCCGGTTGGGGGCTGGGGGCTGGCACGGCCCCAGGCGCCGGCTGACCCTCGCGAGGGGCCCGGACCGAGCAAGGCCCGCTACTTGATGGAGGCTCCAGCATCGAGGCTAGCCATCCACCAACCGTGACCAAGGGAGGAGCCCTTGGAACGCCCGCTGCACTCCAAGCAAGGCCGCGTAGGAAGGACGGCGAAGGCACAAGCTCGGGGCGCCTTGATGACGGACCAACTCCCGAGGCTGACCCCACGCCGTGGGCAGTATCTAAGCCTGAAGCACTGGAGCTTGGCGAGTACGATGGGACAAGAGGGAGATGCTTCTGTGAAGGTTTCGCGGCCTTAGCAGAAGGAGACCCGAGGGGGCAATCATCAGGAAGGGAAGGCGGCACATAGAAGATCACCAAGGAGAGGTAATTACTCATCGATGGCGATGTACTTCCGTCATTTCAACGGTCCGAAGACGCTGCCACCGCTAGGGGATCTCTTCCTCTTGCGGAGCTCCTCGAAGTCCATGCAAAGGCGGCCGAAGCGTTGAACGTGATGGCCGGAGCACGGCGGAGCCGAAGAAGAACCAAGAGGAATGGCTTCAGGGGAGCCCGGCTAAGGCAAACAACTCGGCTCTCTCTCGCTGCGACCTCCCGAGGCCCCTGAAGCCTCGGCCTCGGGAGCCGCATGCCGCACCTCATTAGCAACTGGCGCCTCAGGAGAGGCGTCGCAAGATCCCGAGGACGACGCCCCTGGATCACTACTCGGCACGTGCTCCTCAGCACCTGAGCAGCCGGCCCCCGTTGCAGCTCGCTCCCCCACACCATCACCTGGGGCGAGCTCGTCACCAACGGCGAATAATGGGACCACGATGACGGGATTCTCACGGGGTCCCTCCAAGCCAATCGGGCGCAGCCCCCACTCATCAAAGGAAGGCATGGTCTCGACAAAGGTAACCTTGTTCTCGCTGCGGTACGGCATGCAGCTCTTCCTGGGCATCTCGTCCGGCAGAGGGACACCGGATAGCACCATGAGCACAGTTTGCCACACAGCAAGAGGAAGCCCCTCCTCCTGAAACCTCATGTTGCCCCGACTGCGGAGCAAGTCCCACATCGGGCGAGAATGACGCTGAAGTGGGGCAACTCGACGCCTGACAAACTCCCTCACCACCATGGGTGCAGTCACACCAAGGTCCTTCAACCACCGCAGCCTGGCCCAGATGGGGGCAAGGCAGGGGCTCGTGAGCCTCTGGTGATCCCAGCCGGAGTTCGGAATGGCAGGCCCCACCGGAGCTTGGAGCAGAGGGTTGAGCACGCCGGCATCAACAAACACCCATTGCATGCGGAATTTTCTCGTGGATGAAGGAAGCTCGAAGTCAATCCCCATGCCTGCCATCGCTGCCACGGCCTGAAAGCCCACGCACCCTGAGCTCTGCCGGGCACCGATGAGATGTAGCAATAAGAAGTGGCGGAGGAGCTCCACAGAGGGGGTGATGCCCACCATGGCCTCACACACGAAGGCGAAGACGGCAAGAAAGGTCATAGATTGAGGGTCGAGATGAAGCATATGGATCTGATAGTGCTCAAGCACCGCGTTTAAGAAGGCGGAGAAGGGAGGAAGCAGGCCAACCCAGAGGGTGTCAATGAAGATCGGGATCTTGGTGACTGCCTGAGCCATGCTGGAGCGAGACGTAGACTAGGCCGGCATCTCTCCCCACTCGTTGAAGCTGGAGGCGAGCATGGGGCGCACCTTACCCATGGCCTCGTCATTGAGCACCAGAGGCCGGCTGAGCGCCGGCTCAAAGGATGGAGGCGTAGTTGGCGAGGACAGAGGTTTCTTCCCCTTGTCGGCTTGTTTCGGCGCCATGGCGGCAAAGCGGGCGGAACACTGGTTGGACTAGGAAGGCGAAACAGGGCGTCGAGGAAGCAGGGAAATTGGAAGATTGGAAAGCCAGGCATGTAGGGGGAGGAATAACTGTGCAAGAAGTGGGGCCGCATACCTAGGCGGATTCAAAGGCAGCATGGGGAAGCGGAGACGCCCACATCCAATCAACCGCCATGCGTCAACCGAGGCTGCAGGATTTGGGGGCCCGTAGTGCTTCGAGCTTGACCCTTGGCTTTGCCGCGAAGCCAAGCCTGCGCGCACCTTGGGCCCGAGGGCTACTGTCGGCGTCTTGGGAATGGGGTTCCCCAGACTTGCCTGCCTGCGGCCCGCGGCGTGGCTGAGCCGGCAGGCCGTACGGCCCATCTTCACCAACAAAGCACCCAAGACCCCCGCGAGGGGCCAAGTCTCGCGAGGCGGACGACACAAGACCTGCTTTGGAGTGGCCTAGCTAGGCAGGCTCACGAGGAGCGGAGATATCAAGGCGAGGCGAACCTCACGAGGTTCTTGTGAGGTGAGCCGTGACGATTGACACCAGGCGGGCGCCAGCGCGCACAGCGTCCTTGTTTCCTCTTTGGTGCAAAGGGGGCAAGCGCAGCCGCAGAGTACCGAGGCCTCAGGCAAAGGTTGCCATTTCGGTGCAACAAGACCAAGACCATGGACTGCAAGACGGAGATCACCGTGGAGCCCAGAATAGCGTCACCACTAAAACTTTGTGCAGGCGAAGACTACGTTTGTCAGGATAGCTTGTACTAGCTGCCCCCCTTCAAATTAGCCTGCCATTGTTGGCTCCATTCCCGCTCGATATTTGGGAAGAGGACCAGGGCCTATATAAGTAGAGCTAGCCACCATAGTAGGGATCATCTCATCTTAGCTTGATCCAACCCGATTGAGAGCCTACTCACAAGAACACCTCAACCTCAGGAGGCTGCTCTTCCCTTGTATTGTTCATCATCAACCCAAGAGGCAATCCACCACCACCACACTGGAGTAGGGTATTACACCACAACGGTGGCCTGAACCAGTATAAACCCTGTGTCCATCTGTGTTGTGAGTTCGTCGAGTTCATCCGTGAGATCTAGTGAGCTAGGGCGTTGATCAGCAGAAGGGAAAGACTTTGCGCGCACCCCAGTGTTCGAACCTTAAGGGTTTGCCGGGACCCCAACCCCGACAAACGCTATATATTATTTCCCAGTGATGTATGGCTATCATATGATGTTTGAGTAGATCCATTTTGTCCTATGGGTTAATTGGTGATCGTGATTGGTTTGAGTAGCATGTTTTATTATTGGTGCTGTCCTATGGTGCTCTCTGTGTCGCGCAAGCGTGAGGGATCCCCGCTGTAGGGTTTGCAATATGTTCATGATTTGCTTATGGTGGGTGGCGTGAGTGATAGAAACACAGACCCGAGTAAGTAGGTTGTTTGCGTATGGGAATAAAGAGGACTTGATGCCTTATAATGCTATGGTTGGGTTTTACCTTAATGATCTTTAGTACTTGCGGATGCTTGCTAGAGTTCCAATCATAAGTCCATATGATCCAAGAAGAGAAAGTATGTTAGCTTATGCCTCTCCCTCAAATAAAATTGCAATAATGATTACCGGTCTAGTTATCGATTGCCTAGGGATAAATAACTTTCTTGTGTGACAACAAGCTCTCTAGTAAAACTAACTTAGTTGTGCCTTCATCTAAACAGCCCCTACTTTTTATTTACGTGCTCTTTATTATCTTGCAATCCTATCCAACAACACCTACAAAGTACTTCTAGTTTCATACTTGTTCTAGGTAAAGCGAACGTTAAGCGTGCGTAGAGTTGTATTGGTGGTCGATCGAACTTGAGGGAATATTTGTTCTACCTTTAGCTCCTCGTTGGGTTCGACACTCTTTCTTATCGAAAGAGGCTACAATTGATCCCCTATACTTGTGGATTATCAAGACCTTTTTCTGGCGCCGTTGCCGGGGAGTAATAGCGTGGGGTGAATATTCTCGTGTGTGCTTGTTTGATTTATCAGTAAGTTATGTTTATTTGAGGTTCTAAGTTGTTCTCTATCTTTATTTATGGATATGGAACACGAAATACCAAAAAGAATAGGTTTACTTGCTACTCATGGAGATGGGAAACCTCCTAAATCCCTCGATGCTCATTATGTGAAAGATATTATGTAGTACTACTTTGATAATCCTGAGAAAACCCCATTCAACTTTATAATGGGAGTAATGTTGGATCAACGTGAATACTTTAGGGATTATCGCTTGACTCAAAAAGGGAAACTATTATGGGACCAAATTTATATGTTGCATTGGTATGCTCGACAACTATGCTTGAGATATGATTATACTTGTTGCTCTAGGATGAAGGCCCCACAGCTTCCCTTTTCATGTGAATTTAATGATGATGAAACCTTGGCTTCTTATGCTAATGGTATATGTTGGGGATATAACTATTAGGTATGACCCGACCAGGAGGGGCCGGGTTATCCCTATGACGGTTCATCACAATGAAGTCCAAGATCATATGGCGGATCATAGATAGGTTTGGTGTAACATCCCAAATTTTCAATTTGGAATGTTATACATAGACCATCCATGCATATCATATTTTATTTCACTTTCGTTTGTCTAGATCCTAGAAATTCTACGCAACTCAAGGACCCACGGAGAGAGTTGGGAATTTCGTTATTTTCATATTTGAGTTTTCTCAAATTTTGAAAAAAAGAGGATCATTTGATTTTTATTATTTTATCTTCAAATATTTCTTTTATAAAAATAAAAGAGAGATGAATAAATGACTTCCTCAAAATAAAAAATATTGGAGATTTAATATTAAAATCGGATAAGATTTTTATTCGGAGTTTTATCACTATTTTATTTGAATTAGGAAAAAATGCGTTTTTAAAATTGCATTTTAGGCCCAAATAAATGTTCACCTTGTCCGCCCTACTTTTAGAGGACGGGGAAAATTTATTTCGGGATTTTTGGACTCCGTTTAGTGATTCTTTTCTTTCTTTTTCTGCACGTCGGAATTATTTAAAAAAAAGGAAACCGACCTACGGTCCGTATCCGGCCCGGACTCCTCCCAGCCCCTCCTTATAAGCCATGCCGCCGAGCCCACTGCAGCCCAACCAGCCCCGCCGCCGCCCAAACCCTAACCCTAGCGCCGCCGCCACCTAGAGCCGCCGACGCCGCCGTGCCGCGCCGCCCGCTGCCGCCCACGCCGCCGCCCATCGCCGCCGCCCGCTGCCGCCGCCATCGTCACCGCCGACCATCGTTGCTGGAGCCGCCCTGCCGTCGCCCGCCGGAGTTCGAGGTAGCCGCCGTTTTTTTTAAAACCGATCAGTTTTATTACGTAAACCCTAGTTTCGTTTTTTTATTATTAATAGATCGGTTCGCCGATTTTCTCGGTTTAGTTATTTGGCGGACGTTCGTCCATACGTTTGTTTTAACGAATGATTTTTCGTCCGTTAGTCGCTGACAATGAACGTTCGTTCGTTAGCCTGTTCGTCAGTTTTTCTTTTTCTCGGATTTTTCGCGATTATTTTCGATCGTGATTTCTGATCCAATTTTCGTTTTAGTTTATCTTTTCGCTCGTTTATCGGAATCAGGCGATTCAAGTGCCTAGATCTTTGTCTCGAAGCCCTCTTTCCGTTTAACCAACTTGAACAAGATTTTGGTATAGTAAAATTTGACTCTAGTATAGATTAGTAATCGGATCTTGTTTCTTTCGCAGTTTGAGTTTCGTTGCTCCGTTTGATTTGATGCTTTTTGCAAACCGGAGTTCTTAAGTTGAACTTTCTGGTTAGATCTTCTTATTCGTGTTTTACCCGTGCTTCTTTGCTTGATTGCTTATGTATGCTATTGTTTGTTTGCGATAGAACACCCAGAGTGCGAAGCGTGCTACTACGAGTCTCTAGGTTTTGCGGATCATCAGCAAGGCAAGTAACACTTTGATCATACCCCTTTATCACCCAGTTTTTATGCATTAGTTCCAATCCTCAAACATTGCATGAGTAGGTTGTGATATAACATGTAGGTTTGGTAAGTAGTTGATGAGGTAGAACCTATTGCCCTGTTATTATCAAACCCTTGGGAGTTACTTCTATGTATTGCTTATATTGCTATGCTATGCTCGTAGACGTGGTTTGGGTGAGTGAATCCATGACAGACATGAGATTGTTAATTAATGGTTCAACTTAAGGTGGCAACTTTAATACACATCTGGGTGGATTGCTTGTCGGGCACCCGGAGAATCCAATGTTGTCCTAGGATATCCCGGAGGACCCGTGTGATAATCCTAAGGTCCGCCACCCAAGCTCAAAGGGAACTGAGATATTTCATGCTAGAAACTTCTATGTGCAGCCACAAGGTATTATGGGCTCTAGCATAGTTGAGTAAGTTGCATGACCTCTTCCAGTGGTAGGCTAGTAGATGTAGGGGATATAGGTTGGTACTGTCTACCCGGGGTTAGAGTTAATGCTTCTGAAAGACTGTGTCTCGGTCATCCGTTTCTCAAACGCCATGTAGTGCGAGAAATCCAACGGAGGAGATCAAGTATTGTGGGGAAAAGTGCGCAAACCTCTGTTGAGTGTATAAACTAATCACAGTTAGCCGTCTCCCCGGTTATGGACATCTTGAGTATCTAGGACTTGGATTATCATATGTATCTCATCACTCTAACTTAATATTGTTTGGTTGATAACTACTTTTAATTGGGATTGAGTTGGAGGAACTTTCTCAATGATGTTTCAACTACCATGATAGTTAAATAAAATCTATCCCTTTGTTGTAGGGAAAAATTGGCTTTTCGCAAAACTATAACCATAGAGCCTTTCCACCAGCCAAATATGCATGTAGTGATAGCATTATCTAGTTCTTGCTCTACTGTGTTATATTGCCAGCATATTCCATGTGCTGACCCATTTTCAGGCTGCAACGTATTATGTTGCAGACTTTTCAGACGAGGAGTAAGGTTCGTTAGGTCATTGCCGTGCAGCTCAGCTATGCTGTTGGAGTTGATGGACTCACGTTATCTTCCAAGCCTTCCGTTGTTATCATATTAGATGGCCTTAAGCCATATTTATTGTAATAAGTTCTCTTTTGAGACATTCGATGTAATAAGTGTATGATTGCTACTCTGTTATAAATCCTTCAAGTACTGTGTGTGTCAGCATTACCGATCCAGGGATGACACTAAAGCACAAAGACTTGACCATTTGAGGTCGGGTCGCTACAAGATGGTATCAGAGCACACGCTGAGTGTAGGACACGACCACTAAGCTAAAACCCTAGATCACTATTCTCTTCTCATTTCTGACTCCTCTCCATTTTCTACTCTTTAGGATGGTGGACGCAAGGAACAAGTTTGCACAACCGGATGAAGAAGCACCTTTTGGACGACACTTGAAGGAAGTCACTAAGTACCTGAACATTGGAACACCAAGCTTCACTAGGACTTACAACGCCACTTTACCAGAAGAGGAGCGATGGATGATTCAAGTTCAAGTTCCAGGAAGGACGTTCACGCTAGTCACTAAGCCCATGAGTTTTCCTTTGATGCACCAACCTGGAGTTTAGGAAAGAGTATGGCGGCCCACATCACCATGGGACGCATTGGAGAAGTTTACCATAAGGAGCTTAAGGATACTATCTACCAGATTTGTGGGCGCCGAGATGAGCAATGGGAGATGATCAGCACCAGGAAGGATAGATCAATCGCAACTTTCATCCAGGAGTTAAACTAGCACATTCGTCACCAGGAGAACCAGATGTGCGCAGGCATGATAGATCTGAAGAAGGCGATGACAAGGATATTGGAACTGGAGGAAGAACTCAAGGCTACTCGCGAAGATTATGAGGAGGAAATCGTCGTACTAGTGGAGAAGAATGACGATCTGGAAAGGAAGCTAGGAGTCTTCATGGGAGACCCCGCGCCAGGAGGAGAAGACGATGAACCCAAGGAGATTCGTTCTGAGGACTACATCATCATCGACGACACCGACTCGGACCCCGACGATAGCGATGATGACTATGAAGACGAAGCTGGAGCAGACATCATGGAGTCTTCGACCGATCAATATTTCTAGTAGACCACCACATCAGTAGTAGTATTCCACCATGTATATAGTATAGTCCGAGCACTTTTGTAATGATAGTTAGATCGATTGTAAGCCCTTGTTTGATTGATTGATTGATTGATATGATTATGTTTGTCTCATGTGCATATGGGTAGTGTTTCTCTCACTAGTCCTCATTCTATTCTATTCTCTTCCCTCTAAACCCTCAGATGCCTCCGAGACGTGACCCTGGATTTACCTTCCCACCGGAGCTCACTCAGTTGATCCAGCAGCAGAATACACTGATGCAGTTGTTAGTTCGGAACCAAGGCAACAACAACAACAACAACCCACCGCCACCACCACCAGTTGAGAACTTAGCCCGCTTTCTGAGGTTGCAGCCACCGGTGTTTTCCAGTAGCACCGAGCCGATAGTGGCAGATGATTGGCTCCGCGGGATTGGAAGGGAGTTAACCACTGCAGTATGTACAGATGCTGAGAAGGTGCGTTTTGCCGCACATCAGTTGGATGGACCAGCAGCCTCATGGTGGGAGAATTACACTGTCACCTACCCTATGACCACTGTTACATGGGATCAGTTTCAGCAAGCATTTCGCACCGCCCATGTCTCAACAGGAGCTATGAGCATGAAGAAGCGTGAGTTTCACAACTTGCGCCAAGGGAACCATACTGTGGGGCAGTACGTGGATGAATTTAGTAAGTTGTCTCGTTATGCCCTTGACGATGTGGCCACAGATGCCGTGAAGCAGGAGAAGTTTATGGAAGGGCTGAATGATGAGATGATCATGCAATTGATGGCGGCAACCTTTAACAACTACCAGGAGCTGGTAGACAAGGCTCTTATGATTGAAGGGAAGCAGCAGGAAATTGAGTGCCGCAAAAGGAAATATGGACAAGGAAGGTATAACTCAGGAGCTCAGCAAAAGCCTCGTCTAACCCCGAACTCGAGAGGACTTGTTCATAACCATGAAGGTCATAACCACAATGGAGGAAGTTCGCATAACCACAATGGTTCCAAGAATGGGATTGGGAATGGAACAAGCAACAATTAGAACCGCTCCAATCCAGCCACACCCGCCAAGAGAGACCTAAGTCACATTACTTGCTTCAAGTGCGGGAAGACTGGACACTATGCCACGGAGTGCCCTGAAGCAAAGAATGGAAACGGTAATCGGAGCACTGGGAAGAAGCCCAATCCATTCAACAAAGGACAAGTGAACCACGTTAACGTGGAGGAGGTTGAAGGGCAGCCAAACGCAGTTATTGGTAAGTTTTTGGTTAAGTCTTTTACCGCCCTTGTTCTTTTTGATACTAGTGCATCACATTTGTTGATAAGTTTAAACTACCAACCCAAGCCCTTAGGACCCCTCCGTTAGTAAGTTCACCTGGAGCAGAGTATATGGCTAGCCGATGGTGCGACCGGATACCCTTAACCATTGGTAGCCATGTTTTCCCGTCAGACCTAATAATTTTGGAGTCACAAGGATTGGACGTGATATTAGGCATGGACTGGATGTCAAAGTATGGAGGAAGCATTGACGTGCTAGTAAGTCGATTTATCTCACCACCCCGGAGGGAAAAAGGATCAAGTATGTATCTAGGCATGCGCCTAGGAGGAGCCAAGTAAATACCCTCACGGGAGTTGTTCAGGAGGAAGTGCCTATAGTGAAGGATTACCCAGATGTTTTTCCAGAGGAGTTACCAGGCATGCCACCAGATCGAGACATCGAGTTTTTGATAGAGCTATTGCCAGGTATGTTGTCTACTACACAACCTTCTTCTTGTAGACGTTGTTGGGCCTCCAAGTGCAGAGGTTTGTAGGACAGTAGCAAATTTCCCTCAAGTGGATGACCTAAGGTTTATCAATCAGTGGGAGGCGTAGGATGAAGATGGTCTCTCTCAAGCAACCCTGCAACCAAATAACAAAGAGTCTCTTGTGTCCCCAACACACCCAATACAATGGTAAATTGTATAGGTGCACTAGTTCGGCGAAGAGATGGTGATACAAGTGGTATATGGATGGTAGATAATAGTTTTTGTAATCTGAAATTATAAAAACAGCAAGGTAACAAGTGATAAAAGTGAGCGTAAACAGTATTGCAATGATAGGAAACAAGGCCTAGGGTTCATACTTTCACTAGTGCAAGTTCTATCAACAATAATAGCATAATTGGATCACATAACTATCCCCCAACATGCAACAAAGAGTCACTCCAAAGTCACTAATAGCAGAGAACAAACGAAGAGATTATGGTAGGGTACGAAACCACCTCAAAGTTATTCTTTCCAATCAATCCGTTGGGCTATTCCTACAAGTGTCACAAACAGCCCTAGAGTTCGTACTAGAATAACACCTTAAGACACAAATCAACCAAAACCTTAATGTCACCTAGATACTCCAATGTCACCTCAAGTATCCGTGGGTATGATTATACGATATGCGTCACACAATCTCAGATTCATCTATTCAACCAACACATAGGACCTCAAAGAGTGCCCCAAAGTTTCTACCAGAGAATCACGACGAAAACGTGTGCCAACCCCTATGCATAGGTTCATGGGCGGAACCCACAAGTTGATCACCAAAACATACATCAAGTGAATCACGTGATATCCCATTGTCACCACAGATACGCATGGCAAGACATACATCAAGTGTTCTCAAATCTTTAAAGACTCAATCCGATAAGATAACTTCAAAGGGGAAACTCAATCCATTACAAGAGAGTAGAGGGGGGGGGGTGAAACATCATAGGATCCAAATATAATAGCAAAGCTCACGATACATCAAGATCGTATCACCTCTAACACGAGAGAGAGAGAGAGAGACCAAACACATAGCTACTGGTACATACCCTCAGCCCCGAGGGAGAACTACTCCCTCCTCGTCGTGGAGAGCACCGGGATGATGAAGATGGCCACCGGAGAGGGATTGCCCCCTCCGGTAGGGTGCCGGAACGGGTCTAGATTGGCTTTTGGTGGCTACGGAGGCTTCTGGCGGCAGAGCTCCCGATCTATTGTGCTCTCTGGAAGTTTTATGGTATATGGAGATATATAGGCGAAAGAAGTACGTCAGGGGGGCCACAAGAGGCCCACGAGGGTGGAGGGCGCGCCCTAGGGGGGTGGGCTTGCCCCCTACCTCATGGCCTCCTTGGAGCTTCCCTTACGTGCACTTCAAGTCTTCTGGGATTCTTTCCTTCCAAAAATGAGTTTCGTGAAGTTTCAGGTCAATTGGACTCCGTCTGATTTTCCTTTTCTTCGAAACCCTAAAACAAGGTAAAAACAGAAACTGGCACTGGGCTCTGGGTTAATAGGTTAGTCCCAAAATGATATAAAAGTGTATAATAAAGCCCATAAACATCCAAAACAGTAGATAATATAGCATGGAGCAATCAAAAATTATAGATACGTTGGAGACGTATCAAGGTACAGGGCCGATATCAAAGAGACCCTACCAGATGCCCGCAAATGATCTGGAGGAGATTAAGAAGCAGATCAAGGAGTTATTGGAGAAAGGTTACATCCGACGGAGCTCATCACCATGGGGAGCCCTAGTGCTTTTGGTTGAGAAGAAGGATAAGTCTCTAAGGATGGTTGTTGATTATCGTGCATTGAATGAGGTGACGATCAAGAACAAATACCCACTGCCGATGATCAATGATTTGTTTGACCAGTTGCAAGGAGCTAAGGTGTTTTCGAAGATCGATCTGTGATCAGGATATCACCAGCTGAAGATCCGGGAGAAGGATATACCTAAAACCGCATTTACCACAAGGTACAGGTTATATGAGTATACTGTCATGTCATTTGGACTGACTAATGCCCCTGCCTATTTCATGAGCATGATGAACAAGGTGCTCATGGAATATTTGGATAAGTTTGTTGTGGTGTTCATTGATGATATAATGGTATACTCGAAGAATGAATAGGAGCACAAGGAGCATTTGCGTTTAGTTCTCGAGAAACTCAGGGAACATCAGTTGTATGCCAAGTTCAGCAAATGTGAGTTTTGGTTGAAGGAAGTTGGATTCCTTGGACATGTTATATCAGGAGAAGGTATAGCAGTAGACCCCACCAAGGTTCATTCAGTCATTGAATGGTTGGTACCCACTTCAGTTAGCGAGATCCATAGTTTTCTTGGACTCGCAGGATACTATCGGAGATTCATTGAGAATTTTTCCAAGATTGCGAAACCAATGATGGAGTTATTGAAGAAGGATACCAAATTTAAATGGATGGAAGAGTGTGAGGTGAGTTTTCAGGAGTTAAAGAAACGTCTGATTATAGCCCCAGTACTGATTCGGCCGGATATACGCAAGGATTTCCAAGTGTATTGCGATGCGTCTTGCTTAGGACTTGGAGGAGTACTGATGCAGGACGGAAGAATTGTTTCATATGCCTCGAGACAACTGATACCGCATGAGTTAAATTATGCCACGCATGCTTTGGAGTTGGCTGCCGTAGTGCATGCGTTGAAGACTTGGAGACATTACCTTATTGCAAACCGTTGTGATATGTACACGGATCATAAGAGTTTGAAGTACATTTTCACACAGAAGGAGCTGAACCTTAGGCAAAGGAGATGGTTGGATCTTATAAAGGACTATGACATGAAGCTTCACTATCATCCAGGCAAGACCAATGTCGTAGCAGACGCTTTAAGCCAGAAGAGTTATGCTAACACCCTCGTAAGCACAGGATTGCCAAAGGAGTTAGCAGAGGATCTCCGGGAACTTCGATTGGAGATTGTCCCTAGAGGTTTCGTTGCAACAATGGAAGTTCAGTCTACATTGTTAGGAAAGATTCGAGAAGCTCAGAAGGATGACAAAGAGATTGCCGAGATAAAAGAGAGAATAAGCAAAGGAAAGGCCAAAGGTTTTCGTGAGGATGAACACGACACCTTGTGGTTTGAGGACCGTGTTTATGTGCCCAATAACAGAGAGATTAGGAAGTTAATACTTCAGGAGGCTCATGACTCACCATACTCGATACACCCCGGAAATACCAAGATGTATTTGGATTTAAAGGAGCGTTTCTGGTGGACTGGTATGAAGAAGGATATTGCCGAGTATGTAGCCGTATGTGATGTATGTCAGAGAGTGAAGGCAGAACATCAAAAGCCAGCAGGATTGTTACAGCCTATGTCGATACCCGAATGGAAGTGGGATAAGCTTGGCATGGGTTTCATCACCGGATTGCCCAGGACCAAATCAGGATATGACTCTATATGGGTAGTAGTTGATCGCTTGACCAAAGTGGCTCACTTTATCCCAGTGAAAACCACCTATACAAGTGCAAAGTTGGCCAAGATATACATGACTAGGATCGCATGTTTGCATGGAGTTCTGAGGACCATTGTTTCAGATAGAGGAACCCAGTTTACCTCAAAGTTTTGGAATCAGTTGCATGAAACTTTGGGAACCAGACTGGAGTTCAGTACCACTTTTCACCCACAAATAGATGGACAGACCGAGAGAGTCAATCAGATTCTGGAGGATATGTTGAGAGCTTGTGCACTAGATTATGGATCTAGTTGGGATGACAACCTGCCCTACGCGGAGTTCTCATACAACAACAGTTAGCAGGTCAGTTTGAAGGTGGCACCGTTCGAAGCCCTGTATGGAAGAAGGTGCAGGACGCCGTTGATGTGGGATGAAGTTGGAGACCGCTAGTTGTTTGGACCAGATATGATTAAGGAATCAGAAGAGAAGGTTAAGCTGATCCGAGATAGACTGAAGGTAGCGCAGTCTAGGCAGAAGAGTTATGCAGATTCAAAACGCAAGGTGGTAGTCTATGAAATCAGAGACAACGTATTTGCGAGTTTCACCTTTGCGAGGTGTTAAACGTTTTGGAGTTAAGGGAAAGTTAGCCCCGAGATTTGTAGGACCATATCGTGTTTTGGAACGCATGGGAGAAGTTGCCTACAAGTTGGAGTTACCAGAAGGATTGTCAGGCGTTCATGATGTGTTTCATGTTTCAAAGTTGAAGAAGTGTCATGCTGAGATGGCCGATATACCACTAAGAGATGCAGTGCCCTTGGAAGCGATTTAGTTGGACAGTGACCTGACCTATAAGGAGAAGCCAGTCAAGATTCTCGAGTTTGCCAGCCGGGTTACTCGCAGCAAGGTTATCAAGTTTTGCAAAGTTCAGTGGAGCCACCATACCAAGGACGAAGCCACCTGGGAACGAGAGGATGATCTTTGCAAAGACCACCCACACCTATTTTCTAGCCAACCCGAATCTCAAGGGCGAGATACATCTTAAGGGGGTAGGTTTGTAACATCCCAAATTTTCAATTTGGAATGTTATACATAGATCATCCATGCATATCATATTTTATTGCACTTTCGTTTGGCTAGATCCTAGAAATTCTACGCAACTCAAGGACCCACGGAGAGAGTTGGGAATTTCGTTATTTTCATATTTGAGTTTTCTCAAATTTTGAAAAAGAGAGGATCATTTGATTTTAATTATTTTATCTTCAAATATTTCTTTTATAAAAATAAAAGAGAGAGGATAAAATGACTTCCTCAAAATAAAGAAATATTGGAGATTTAATATTAAAATCGAATAAGATTTTTGTTTGTAGTTTTATCGCTATTTTATTTGAATTAGGAAAAAAATGCGTTTCTCAAAATTGCATTTTAGGCCCAAATAAATGTTCACCTTGTCCGGCCTATTTTTAGAGGACGGGGAAAAAGTTATTTCAGGATTTTTGGAGTCCGTTTAGTATTTCTTTTCTTTCTTTTTCTGCACGTCGGAATTATTTTAAAAAAGGAGGAAACCGACCTACGGGCCGTATCCGGCCCGGACTCCTCCCAGCCCCTCCTTATAAGCTGCGCCGCCGAGCCCACCGCAGCCCAACCAGCCCCGCCGCCACCCAAACCCTAACCCTAGCGCCGCCGCCTAGAGCCGCCGCCGTGCCACGCCGCTTGCCGCCGACCACTGCCGCCAGAGCCGCCCCGCCGCCGCCCGCCGGAGTTCGAGGTAGCCGCCATTTTTTTCAATACCGATCGGTTTTATTATGTAAACCCTAGTTTTGTTTTTTTATTATTGATAGATCGGTTCGCCGGTTTTCTCGGTTTAGTTATTTGGCGGACGTTCGTCCATACGTTCGTTTTAACGAACGTTTTTTTGCCCGTTAGTCGCAAACAATGAACGTTCGTTCGTTAGCCTATTCGTCAGTTTTTCTTTTTCTTGGATTTTTCACGATTATTTTCGATCGTGATTTCTGATCCGATTTTCGTTTTAGTTTATCTTTTCGCTCGTTTATCGAATCAGGCGATTCGAGCGCCTAGATCTTTGTCTCGAAGCCCTCTTTCCGTTTAACCAACTTGAACAAGATTTCGGTATTGTAAAATTTGACTCTAGTACAGATTAGTAATTGGATCTTGTTTCTTTCGTAGTTTAAGTTTCGTTGCTCCATTTGATTTGATTCTTTTTGCAAACTGGAGTTCTTAAGTTGAACTTTCTGGTTAATCTTCTTATTCATGTTTTACCCGTGCTTCTTTGCTTGATTGCTTATGTATGCTATTGCTTGTTTGCGATAGAACACCCAGAATGCAAAGCATGCTACTACGAGTCTCTAGGTTTTGCGAATCATCAGCAAGGCAAGTAACACTTTGATCATACCCCTTTATCACCCAGTTTTTATGCATTAGTTCCAATCCTCGAACATTGCATGAGTAGGTTGTGATATAACATGTAGGTTTGGTAAGTAGTTGATGAGGTAGAACCTATTGCCCTGTTATTATCAAACCCTTGGGAGTTGCTTCTACGTATTGCTTATATTGCTATGCTATGCTCGTAGACGTGGTTTGGGTGAGTGAGTCCATGACAGATGTGAGATTGTTAATTAACGGTTCAACTTAAGGTGGCAACTTTAATACACATCTGGGTGGATTGCTTGTCAGGCACCTGGAGAATCCAGTGTTGTCCTAGGATATCCCGGAGGACCCGTGTGATAATCCTAAGGTTCGCCACCCAAGCTCAAAGGGAACTGAGATATTTCATGCTAGAAACTTCCGTGTGCAGCCACAAGGTATTATGGGCTCTAGCATAGTTGAGTAAGTTGCATGACCTCTTCCAGTGGTAGGCTAGCAGATGTAGGAGATGTAGGTTGGTACTGTCTACCCGGGGTTAGAGTTAATGCTTCTGAAAGACTGTGTCTCGGTCATCCATTTCTCGAACACCATGTAGTGCGAGAAATCCAACGGAGGAGATCGAGTCTTGTGGGGAAAAGTGCGCAAACCTCTGCAGAGTGTATAAACTAATCATGGTTAGTCGTGTCCCTCGGTTATGGACATCTTGAGTATCTAGTACTTGGATTATCATATGTATATCATCACACTAACTTAATATTGTTGGGTTGATAATTACTTTTAATTGGGATTGAGTTGGAGGAACCTTCTCAATGATGTTTCAACTACCATGGTAGTTAAATAATATCTATTCCTTCGTTGTAGGGAAAAATTGGCTTTTCGCAAAACTATAACCATAGAGCCTTTCCACCAGCCAAATATGCATGTAGTGATAGCATTATTCAGTTCCTGCTCTACTGTGTTATATTGCCAGCATATTCCATGTGCGGACCCATTTTCGGGCTGCAACGTATTATGTTGCAGACTTTTCAGACGAGGAGTAAGGTTCGTTAGGTCGTTTCCGTGCAACTCAGCTATGCCATTGGAGTTGATGGACTCACGTTATCTTCCAAGCCTTCCGCTGTTATCGTATTAGATGGCCGTAAGCCATATTTATTGTAATAAGTTCTCTTTTGAGACATTCGATGTAATAAGTGTGTGATTGCTACTCTGTTATAAATCCTTCGAGTACTGTTTGTGTCTGCATTACCGATCCAGGGATGACACTGAAGCACAGAGACTTTACCGTTTGAGGTCGGGTCGCTGCACTTGGTAGAGGGCCCAGACCCGAAGACAACTTAAGGCCCATAGATATAAACCGCCATGTATGTAAACTTGTATAGTAAGGCATGTAAGAAAGGTCACCGAGCCAGACATGTTGTATTAGCCGGCCGGGACTCTGTAGCCTGCAGGGCGTCAACCCGTGTATATAAGGGGACGACCTAGCGGTGGCTTAGGACAAGAAACGATAGATCGAGAGTCGGGTCAAGCGTATTTGCTCCCTGCTCATCGAAACCCTAGCAATACCACCTGCAACTGGATTAGGCTTTTACCTTCACCGTAAGGGGCTGAACCAGTATAAACTCCTCATGTCCTTTGTCCTGATTAACCCCTTTAAGCTAACCTCATCGCGATGGCTCCACGACTAAGTCCTCACACTAGGACATCTGCCGTGACAATTCCATGATAGTATATATGATTATTATGATGTGGAACAAATAGAAGAATTCGTTGCTTTTTTGGGTGCTTATGAATTGAATCTTTGTTTAAAGAGTTTGAACATTTTGATGATTCAGTTTATAGACCTGAAAATTTAGCTATCCTTAAATATTGCTATGAGAATTATAAACACAATTATGATATTGATGAATTTATTGAGAAAGTCTCCGCTATCCGAGAAGAGACTAATATTTTGCAAGAGTCTATGGAAGAAGAAATCGGTGAAACTATGAGCTCATTGGATGAAAAAGATGATGAGGAGAGCGAAGAACAAAAGGAGGAAGAGTGGATTAGCTACCTGTGCCCACCTTCTAATGAGAGTAACTCTTCAACTCATACATTGTTTAATTTCCCTTCATGCTTACCGAAGGATGATTGCTATGATGATTTGTATGATCCCGTTGATTCTTTTGAAATATCCCTTTTTGATGATGTTTGCTATGCTTGTGGCCAAGATGCCAATATGAATTATGCTTATGGAGATGAACTTGCTATAGTTCCTTATGTTAAACATGAAATTGTTGCTATTGCACCCACGCATGATAGTCCTGTTATCTATTTGAATTCTCCCGACTACACTATATCGGAGAAGTTTGCCCTTATTAAGGATTATATTGATGGGTTGCGTTTCACTACTACACATGATGATCTTGATAGATATAATATGCATGTGCTTGCTGCTCCTACTTGCAATTATTATGAGAGAGGAACTACATCTCCGCCTCTCCATGTTTCCAATATGGTAAAATTGCAAGAAACTGTTTATACTATGCATTCGCCTTTACTATGTGTGCATGAATTGTTCTTTTATGACATGCCGATGCATAGGAAGAGAGTTAGACTTCATCATTACATGATATATGTTGCTTTGTGCTCACTACTAAATCACAAATCATTGTTAATTAAAATTGGCTTTGATATACCTTGGGATTCGGGTGGATTCATTATTTGAGCACCTTATGCCTAGCTTAATGGCTTTAAAGAAAGCGCTGCCAGGGAGACAACCCAGAAGTTTTAAAGAGTCATTTATTTCTGTTGAGTGCTTTTATATAGTTAAAAAATTTAAAAAAATAAAGAGGTGAACCCAAAACTTTTCAAAAAGGAAAGTGAAAGTGAGAGAGACAAGCATTGTTGAAGTGGGGGAGCTCCTTGAACTTTGTTCATGCTCACAGAAACTTTTTGAATCTTGATTACAAAAACTTTTCAACAAAAATAATTATCCCCTTGTACAATTCCATCGTATTATAAAAATAATGTGCCAAGATTTGCCTTTAGGATGTTTACATTGCTTGTTGGTTTGTGGGGTGCAGAACAGAAACTTTGGCTGTAGTGCATGATTTTACATTTTTACTGGAACGTCAAACGGAACTGAATATTTTTGCACTATCTTTCTATACAAATTGTTTATTTTTCCTAATTGTTTAAGAATTTTCAGAGTACCATAAGTATGGTGAATGTTCAAATTACTACAGATTGTCCTATTTAAGACAAATTCTGTTTTTGATGCATAGTTTGCTTGTTTTGATGAAACTATCAATTTCTATCAGTGGATTAAGCCATGGAAAAGTTATATTACAGTAGCTACAATGCAAAAACAAAATATTAATTGGTTTGCAATAGTAATTTGAGTAGTGATTTGCTTTATTATACTAACGGATCTTACCAAACTTTCTGTTAAGTTTTGTGTGATTGAAGTTTTCAAGTTTTGGGAGAGACCATGATGGATGAAGGAATAAGGAGTGGCAAGAGCCTAAGCTTGGGGATGACTGAGGCACACCAAGGAAATATTCAAGGACTCCCAAGCAACCAAGCTTGGGGATGCCCCGGAAGGCATCCCCTCTTTCTTCTAACAATCATCGGTAATTTACTTGGAGCTGTATTTTTATTTGTCACATCATATGCGTAAATCTTGGAGCATCTTTTGCATTTAGTTTTCACTTCTCTTTGATGCACCATGCTGGTATGAGATAGTCCTTGGTTGATTTATAGAATGCTCATTGCACTTCACTTATATCTTTTGAGTATGGCTTTATAGAATGCTTCATGTGCTTCACTTATGTCTTTTGAAGTTTGGATCGCCTGTTTCTCTTCACATAGAAAACCGCCATTTGTAGAATTCTCTTTTGCTTCACTTATATTTGTTAGAGCGTGGGCATATCTTTTGTAGAAAGAATTAAACTCTCTTGCTTCAGTTATATCTATTTAGAGATATGACAGGAACTAGTCATTCACATGGTTAGTCATTAAATCCTACATAAAACTTGTAGATCACTGAATATGATATGTTTAATTCCTTGCAATAGTTTTGCGATATAAAGATGGTGATATTAGAGTCATTCTAGTGGGTAGTTGTTGATTGTAGAAATACTTGTGTTGAAGTTTGTGATTCCCGTAGCATGCACGTATGGTGAACCGTTATTTGATGAAGTCGGAGCATGAGGTATTTATTGATTGTCTTCCTTACGAGTGGCGGTGGGGGATGAGTGATGGTCTTTTCCTACCAATATATCCCCCTAGGAGCATGTGTGTAGTACTTTGTTTCGATGACTAATAGATTTTTGCAATAAGTATGTGAGTTCATTATGACTAATGTCGAGTCCATGGATTATACACACTCTCACCCTTCCATCATTTCTAGCCTCTTCGGTACCGTGCATTGCCCTTTCTCACCTCGAGAATTGGTGCAAACTTCACCGGTGCATCCAAATCCCGTGATACGATACGCTCTATCACACATAAGCCTCCTTATATCTTCCTCAAAACAGCCACCATACCTACCTATTATGGCATTTCCATAGACATTCCGAGATATATTGCCATGCAACTTCCATCATCATCATATACATGACTTGAGCATTTATTGTCATATTGCTTTGCATGATCGTAAGATAGCTAGCGTGATGTTTTCATGGCTTGTCCATTTTTTGATGTCACTGCTACGCTAGATCATTGCACATCCCGGTACACTGCCGGAGGCATTCATATAGAGTCATATTTTGTTCTAGTATCGAGTCGTAATATTGAGTTGTAAGTAAATAAAAGTGTGATTATCGTCATTATTAGAACATTGTCCCATGTGAGGTTATCAAAATAAAAGTGGCCAAAGAAGCCCAAAAAAAGAGAGAGAGGCCAAAGAAGCCTACAAAAAAAGAAAACAAGAAAAAAAATTAAAAAAATGAGAGAAAAGAGAGAAGGGACAATGTTACTATCCTTTTACCACACTTGTGCTTCAAAGTAGCACCATGTTCTTCACATAGAGAATCTCTTGAGTTATCACTTTCATATACTAGTGGGAAATTTCATTTTAGAACTTGGCTTGTATATTCTGATGATGGGCTTCCTCAAATGCCCGAGGTCTTCATGAGCAAGCAAGTTGGATGCACACCCACTTAGTTTCCAGTTTGAGCTTTCATACACTTATAGCTTTTAGTGCATCCGTTGCATGGCAATCCCTACTCCTCACATTGACATCAATTGATGGGCATCTCCATAGCCCGTTGATTAGCTGCATCGATGTGAGACTTTCTCCTTTTTGTCTTCTCCACACAACCTCCACCATCATATTCTATTCCACCCATAGTGCTATGTCCATGGCTCACACTCATGTATTGCGTGAAAGTGGAAAAGCTTTGAGAACATCAAAAGTTTGAAACAATTGCTTGGCTTGTCATCGGGGTTGTGCATGATTTGAATATTTGGTGTGGTGAAGATGGAGCATAGCCAAACCATATGATTTTGTAGGGATGAGCTTTCTTTGGCCACGTTATTTTGAAAATACATGATTGCTTTATTAGTATTCTTGAAGTATTATTGTCTTAATGTCAAATGATAGACTATTGCTTTGAATCACTCGTGTCTTAATATTCATGCCATGATAAGATTACATGATCATGATTATGATAGTTAGCATTACACATCAAAAATTATCTTTTTTATCATTTACCTACTCGAGGACGAGCAGGAATTAAGCTTGGGGATGCTGATACGTCTCCGTCTTATCTATAATTTTTGATTGTTCCATGCCAATATTCTACAACTTTCATATACTTTTGGCAACTTTTTGTACTATTTTTTGGGACTAACATATTGATCCCATGCCAAGTGCCAGTTCCTGTTTGTTGCATGTTTTTTTCACAAAAAATCCATATCAAACAGAGTCCAAACGGGATAAAAATGGACGGATTTTTTTTGGAATATATGTGAATTTTGGGAAGTGGAATCAACGCGAGACGATGCCCGAGGGGGCACGAGGCAGGGGGCATGCCCCAGGGGGGCAGGCGTGCCCCTGAACCTCGTGGACACCCTGTAAGGCGGTTGATGCCCTTATTTCGCCGCAAGAAAGCTAATATCCAGATAAAAATCGTGTCCAAATTTCATCCCAATCAGAGTTACGGATCTCCGGGAATATAAGAAACAGTGAAAGGGCAGAATCTGGAATGCAGAAATAGAGAGAGACAGAGAGACAGATCCAATCTCGGAGGGGCTCTCGCCCCTCCCATGCCATGGAGACCAAGGACCAGATGGGAAACCCTTCTCCCATCTAGGGAGAAGGTCAAGGAAGAAGAAGAAGAAGGGGGCTCTCTCCCCCTCTCTCCCAGTGGCGCCGGAATGCCGTCGGGGCCATCATTGCGACAGGGATCTACACCAACAACTTCACCGCCGTCATCACCAACTCTTCGCCCCTCTATGCAGTGGTATAACCCCTCTTTTACCCGCTATAATCTCTACTTAAACATGGTGCTCAACGCTATATATTATTTCCCAATGATGTATGGCTATCCTATGATGTTTGAGTAGATCCGTTTTGTCCTATGGGTTAATTGATGATCGTGATTGGTTTGAGTAGCATGTTTTATTATTGGTGCTGTCTGTTGGGGAACGTAGTAATTTCGAAAAATTCCTACGCACATGCAGGATCATGGTGATGCATAGCAACAAGAGGGGAGAGTGTCATCCACGTACCCTTGTAGACCATTAAGCATAAGCAGTATGACAACGCGGTTGATGTAGTCATACGTCCTCACGATCAACCGATCCTCTGTACCGAACGTACGGCAACTCCGTGTTCAGCAGACGTTCAGCTTGGTGACGTCCTGCGAACTCGCGATCCAGTAGAGTTCGGGGAAGAGTTTCGTCAGCACGACGGCGTGGTGACGATGTTGATGAAGCTACCGCAGCTAGGCTTCACCTAAACACCGCTACAGTATGACCGAGGTGGATTATGGTGGAGGGGGGGCACCGCACACGGCTGGGAGAGATCTTTGTGATCAACTTGTGTGTCTAGAGGTGCCCCCTGCCCCTGTATATAAAGGAGCAAGGGGGAGGCCGGCCGGCCCTTGTTGGTGCGCCAGGAGGAGGAATCCTCCTCCTAGTAGGATTAGGATTCCTCCCTTTCCTACTCCTACTAGGAGGGGGAAAGGAAGGGGAAGAAAGAGAAGGAAAGGGGGGCGCCGCCCCCCTCTCCTAGTCCAATTCAGACCAGAGGGAGGGGGCACGCTGCCTGCCCTAGGCCGGCCCCTCTCTCTTTCCCTTATGGCCCAACAAGGCCCATTAGCCCCCGGGGGGTTCCGGTAACCCCTCCGGTACTCCGGTAAAATCCCGATTTTACCCGGAACTCTTCTGATGTCCAGATGCAGGATTCCAATATATCAATCTTTATGTATCGACCATTTTGACACTCCTTGTCATGTCCGTGATCATATCCGAGACTTTGAACTACCTTCGGTACATCGAAACATATAAACTCATAAAACCGATCATCACAGAACTTTAAGCGTGCGGACCCTACGGGTTCGAGAACTATGTAGACATGACTGAGACATGTCTCCGGTCAATAACCAATAGCAGAACCTGGATGCTCATATTGGTTCCAACATATTCTACAAAGATTTATCGGTCAAACCGCATAACACTATACGTTGTTCTCTTTGTCATCGGTACGTTACTTGCCCGAGATTCGATCATCGGTATCCCAATACCTAGTTCAATCTCATTACCAGCAAGTCTCTTTACTCGTTCCGTAATACACTATCCCGCAACTAACTCATCAGTTGTAGTGCTTGCAAGGCTTATAGTGATGTGTATTGCCGAGAGGGCCCAGAGATACCTCTCCGACAATCGGAGTGAGAAATCCTAAGCTTGATCTATGCCAACTCAACAAGTACCATCGGAGACACTTGTAGAGCACCTTTATAATCACCCAGTTACGTTGTGATGTTTGGTAGCACACAAAGTGTTCCTCTGGTATTCGGGAGTTGCATAATCTCATAGTCATAAGAACATGTATAAGTCATGAAGAAAGCAATAGCAGTAAACAAAAACGATCAAGTGCTAAGCTAACAGAATGGGTCAAGTCAATCATATCATTCTCCTAATGATGTGATCCCATTGATCAAATGACAACTCTTGTCTATGGTTAGGAAACTTAACCATCTTTGATCAATGAGCTAGTCAAGTAGAGGCACACTAGTGACATTATGTTTGTCTATGTATTCACACATGTATTATGTTTCCGGTTAATACAATTCTAGCATGAATAATAAACATTTATCATGAAATAAGGAAATAAATAATAACTTTATTATTGCCTCTAGGGCATATTTCCTTCAGTCTCCCACTTGCACTAGATTCAATAATCTAGATTACACAGTAATGATTCTAACACCCATGGAGCCTTGGTGTTGATCATGTTTTGCTCGTGGAAGAGGCTTAGTCAACGGGTCTGCAACATTTAGATCCATATGTATCTTGCAAATCTCTATGTCTCCCACCTGGACTTGATCCCGGATGGAGTTGAAGCGTCTCTTGATGTGCTTTGTTCTCTTGTGAAATCTAGATTCCTTTGCCAAGGCAATTGCACCAGTATTGTCACAAAAGATTTTCATTGGACCCGATGCACTAGGTATGACACCTAGATCGGATATGAACTCCTTCATCCAGACTCCTTCATTCGTTGCTTCTGAAGCAGCAATGTACTCCGCTTCACATGTAGATCCTGCCACGACGCTCTGTTTAGAACTTCTCCAACTGACAGCTCCATCGTTTAATATAAACACATATCCAATTTGCGATTTAGAATCGTCCGGATCAATGTCAAAGCTTGCATCAACATGACCATTTACAATGAGGTCTTTGTCACCTCCATAAACGAGAAACATATCCTTGGTCCTTTTCAGGTACTTCAGGATGTTCTTGACCGTTGTCTAGTGATCCACTCTTGGATTACTTTGGTACCTCCCTGCTAGACTAACGGCAAGGCACACATCAGGTCTGGTACACAGCATTGCATACATGATAGAGCCTATGGCAGAAGCATAGGGAACACTTTTCATTTTCTCTCTATCTTCTGCACTGGTCGGGCATTGAGTCTTACTCAACTTCACACCTTGTAATACAGGCAAGAACCCTTTCTTAGCTTGATCCATTTTAAACTTGTTCAAAACTTTATCAAGGTATGTGCTTTGTGAAAGTCCAATTAAGCGTCTTGATCTATCTCTGTAGATCTTGATGCCCAATATATAAGCAGCTTCACCGAGGTCTTTCATTGGAAAACTCTTATTCAAGTATCCTTTTATCCTATCCAGAAAATCTATATCATTTCCAATGAACAATATGTCATCCACATATAATATTAGAAATGCTACAGAGCTCCCACTCACTTTCTTGTAAATATAGGCTTCTCCAAAAGTCTATATAAAACCATATGCTTTGATCACACTATCAAAACGTTTATTCCAACTCTGAGAGGCTTGAACCAGTCCATAAATGGATCACTGGAGCTTGCACACTTTGTTAGCTCCCTTTGGATCGATAAAACCTTCAGGTTGCATCATATACAACTCTTCTTCCAGAAATCCATTCTAGAATGCAGTCTTTACATCCATTTGCCAAATTTCATAATCATAAAACGCGGCAATTGCTAACATGATTCGGACTGACTTAAGCATCACTACGGTGAGAAGGTCTCATCGTAGTCAACTCCTTGAACTTGTCGAAAACCTTTCGCAACAAGTCGAGCTATGTAGACAGTAACATTACCGTCAACGTCTGTCTTCTTCTTGAAGATCCATTTATTCTTGATGGCTTGCCTATCATCGGGCAAGTCAACCAAACTCCACACTTTGTTCTCATACATGGATCCCATCTCAGATTTCATGGCCTCAAGCCATTTTGCGGAATATGGGCTCATCATCGCTTCCTCATAGTTAGTAGATTCGTCATGGTCAAGTAACATGACCTCCAGAACAGGATTACCATACCACTCTAGTGCGGATCTTGCTCTGGTTGACCTACGAGGTTCGGTAGTAACTTGATCTGAAGTTTCATGATCATCATCATTAGCTTCCTCACTAATTGGTGTAGGTGTCACAGGAACAGGTTTCTGTGATGAACTACTTTCCAACAAGGGAGCGGGTACTGTTACCTCATCAAGTTCTACTTTCCTCCCACTCACTTCTTTCGAGAGAAACTCCTTCTCTAGAAAGGATACATTCTTAGCAATGAATGTCTTGCCTTCAGATCTGTGATAGAAGGTGTACCCAATAGTTTCCTTTGGGTATCCTATGAAGACACATTTCTCCGATTTGGGTTCGAGCTTATCAGGTTGAAGCTTTTTCACATAAGCATCGCACCCCAAACTTTAAGAAACGACAACTTTGGTTTCTTGCCAAACCATAGTTCATAAGGTGTCGTCTCAATGGATTTTGATGGGGCCCTATTTAACGTGAATGCAGCCATCTCTAAAGCATAACCCCAAAACGATAGCGGTAAATCAGTAAGAGTAATCATAGATCGCACCATATCTAGTAAAGTACGATTACGACGTTCGGACACACCATTACGTTGTGGTGTTCCAGGTGGCTTGAGTTGCGAAACTATTCCGCATTGTTTCAAATGTAGACCAAACTCATAACTCAAATACTCTCCTCCATGATCAGATTGTAGAAACTTTATTTTCTTGTTACGATGATTTTCCACTTCACTTTGAAATTCTTTGAACTTTTCAAATGTTTCAGACTTATGTTTCATTAAGTAGATATACCCATATCTGCTTAAATCATCTGTGAAGGTGAGAAAATAACGATACCCGCCGTGAGCCTCAATATTCATCGGGCCACATACATCAGTATGTATGATCTCCAACAAGTCTGTTGCTCGCTCCATTGTTCTGGAGAACGGCGTTCTAGTCATCTTGCCCATAAGGCATGGTTCGCAAGTACCAAGTGATTCCAAAAGTCCAATAGTATGGAGTTTCTTCATGCGCTTTACACCAATATGACCTAAACGGTAGTGCCAAAAATAAGTTGCACTATCATTATCAACTCTGCATCTTTTGGCTTCAATATTATGAATATGTGTATCACTACTATCGAGATTCATCAGAAATAGACCACTCTTCAAGGGTACATGACCACAAAAGATATTACTCATATAAATAGAACAACCATTATTCTCGGATTTAAATGAATAACCGCCTCGCATTAAACAAGATCCAGATATAATGTTCATGCTCAATGCTGGCACCAAATAACAATTATTTTGGTCTAAAACTAATCCCGAAGGTAGATGTAGAGGTAGCGTGCCGACGGCGATCACATCGACTTTGGAACCATTTCCCACGCGCATCGTCGCCTCGTCCTTAGCCAGTCTTCGCTTAATCTGTAGCCCCTGTTTCGAGTTGCAAATATTAGCAACAGAACCAGTATCAAATACCCATGTGCTACTGCGAGCCCTAGTAAGGTACACATCAATAACATGTATATCACATATACCTTTGTTCACCTTGCCATCCTTCTTATCCGCCAAATACTTGGGGCAGTTCCACTTCCAGTGACCAGTCTGTTTGCAGTAGAAGCACTCAGTCTCAGGCTTAGGTCCAGACTTGGGTTTCTTCTCTTGAGAAACAACTTGCTTGCTGTTCTTCTTGAAGTTCCCCTTCTTCTTCCCTTTACCCTTTTTCTCGAAACTGGTGGTTTTGTTAACCATCAACACTTGATGCTCCTTTTTGATTTCTACCTCCGCAGCCTTTAGCATCGCGAAGAAGTCGGGAATTGTCCTATTCATCCCTTGCATATTATAGTTCATCACGAAGCTTTTGTATCTTGGTGGCAGTGATTGAAGAACTCTATCAATCACACTATCAACGGGAATATTAACTCCCAGTTGAGTCAGGTGATTATGATACCCAGACATTTTGAGTATATGCTCACTGACAGAACTATTCTCCTCTATCGGTGTCAAAACCGGCGGATCTCGGGTAGGGGGTCCCGAACTGTGTGTCTAAGGCGGATGGTAACAGGAGGCAGGGGACACGATGTTTTACCCAGGTTCGGGCCCTCTTGATGGAGGTAAAACCCTACATCCTGCTTGATTATTCTTGATAATATGGGTATTACAAGAGTTGATCTACCACAAGATCGAAGAGGCTAAACCCTAGAATCTAGCCTATGGTATGATTGTATGTTGTCCTACGGACTAAAACCCTCTGGTTTATATAGACACCGGAAGGGGCTAGGGTTACACAAGGTCGGTTACAAAGGAGGAGATATACATATCCGTATTGCCTAGCTTGCCTTCCACGCCAAGTAGAGTCCCATCCGGACACGGGACGAAGTCTTCAATCTTGTATCTTCATAGTCCAACAGTCCGGCCAAAGGATATAGTCTGGCTGTCCGGAGACCCCCTAATCCAGGACTCCCTCAGTAGCCCCTGAACCAGGCTTCAATGGAGACGAGTCCGGCGTGCAGTGTTGTCTTCGGCATTGCAAGGCGGGTTCCTTCTCCGAATACACCACGGAAGAATTTGAATACAAGGATAGTGTCCGACCCTGCAAAATAAGTTCCACATACCACTATAGAGAGAATAATATTACCACAAATCTAATCTGCTGACACGTTTTGGCAGCATGACATCACGCCACGGCTCGGTAATTATTTGAACTGTTTTTCTTTAACCAGCCCTCGCACATAACGCGAGGCGGTTTCTTGACACGTCTTGTCAAAGCAGAGATCGTGTTCCCCTTATTACGGGAATCTCATCAATACGGACGTGGGTAACCCAACCGCGCCATCAATTACGGCGCTTGGGGGGACAAGCGTGTTTTACCAGGCTAGTGGGGGCGCATAGTTTAGTCTGCCTTTATAAAGGGATAAGATCTCACCTTTTTCTACCCACGCCTTCTTCCTCCTTGCTCATCCATTCTCGCGCACTCGAGCTCCAGCGCCCAAGTCCGCATCCTCCTCCTCAACTCTCTCCAAACATGTCCAGAGCGGGAGGCAAGTGGATGGCTGCTACGTCTTGAGCTTGCGTTGGTTTTCCTCGAAGAGGAAGGGATGATGCAGCAGAGTAGCGTAAGTATTTCCCTCAGTTTTTGAGAACCAAGGTATCAATCCAGTAGGAGGCCATGCTCAAGTCCCTCGTACCTGCACAAAATGATAGCTACTCGCAACCAACGCGATTAGGGGTTGTCAATCCCTTCACGGTCACTTACGAGAGTGAGGTCTGATAGATATAATATTTTTGGTATTTTTGGTATAAAGATGCAAAGTAAAAAGTAAAAGCAAAGCAAGATTAAAGTGATGGAGATTGATATGATGAGAATAGACCCGGGGGCCATAGGTTTCACTAGTGGCTTCTCTCAAGAGCATAAGTATTCTACGGTGGGTGAACAAATTACTATTGAGCAATTGACAGAATTGAGCATAGTTATGAGAATATCTAGGCATGATCATGTATATAGGCATCACGTTCGTGACAAGTAGATCGAAACGATTCTGCATCTACTACTATTACTCCACTCATCGACCGCTATCCAGCATGCATCTAGAGTATTAAGTTGAGAACGGAGTAACGCCTTAAGCAAGATGACATGATGTAGAGAGATAAATTCATGCGATATGAAATAAACCCCATCTTGTTATCCTCGATGGCAACGATACAATACGTGCCTTGCTGCCCCTTCTGTCACTGGGTAAGGACACCGCAAGATCGAACCCAAAGCTAAGCACTTCTCCCATGGCAAGAACTACCAATATAGCTGGCCAAACCAAATGGATAATTTGAAGAGACTTGCAAAGATAACCAATCATACATAAAAGAATTCAGAGAAGATTCAAATATTATTCATGGATAGACTTGATCATAAACCCACAATTCATTGGTCTCAACAAACACACCGCAAAAAGAAGATTACATCGAATAGATCTCCACAAGAGAGGGGGAGAACTTTGTATTGAGATTCAAAAAGAGAGAAGAAGCCATCTAGCTACTAACTATGGACCCGAAGGTCTGAGGTAAACTACTCACACTTCATCGGAGAGGCTGTGATGATGTAGAAACCCCTCCATGATGATGGCCCTCTTCCGGCAGAGCTCCGGAACAGGCCCCAAGATGGGATCTCATGGATACAGAAAGTTACAGCGGTGGAATTAGGTTTTTGGCTCCTGTTCTGATCGTTTGGGGGTACGTGTGTATATATACGAGGAAGAAGTACGCCGGAGGAGCAACGAGGGGCCCACGAGGTAGGGGGCGCGCCCTAGGGGGGCGCGCCCTAGGGGGTCCCCACCCTCGTGACCGCCTCTTTTGTTCCTTGGAGCAGGGTCCAAGTCTCCTGGATCATGTTCGGTGAGAAAATCACGTTCCCGAAGATTTTATTCCGTTTGGACTCTGTTTGATATTTCGTTTCTTTGAAACACTGAAATAGGCAAAAAAATAGCAATTCTGGGCTGGGCCTCCGGTTAATAGGTTAGTCCCAAAAATAATATAAAAGTGGCAAATAAAGCCCAATATAGTCCAAAACAGTAGATAATATAGCATGGAGCAATCAAAAATTTTAGATATGTTGGAGACGTATCAGGCATCCCCAAGCTTAATTCCTGCTCGTCCTCAAGTAGGTAAATGATAAAAAGAGAATTTTTGATGCGGAGTGCTACTTGGCATAATTTCAATGCAAATATTCTTAATTGTGGTATGAATATTCAGATTAGAAAGATTCAAGACAAAAGTTTATATTGACATAAAAAATAATAATACTTCAAGCATACTAACAAACCAATTATGTCTTCTCAAAATAACATGGCAAAAGAAAGTTATCCCTACAAAATCATATAGTCTGGCTATGCTCCATCTTCACCACACAAAGTATTTAAATTATGCACAACCCCAATGACAAGCCAAGCAATTGTTTCATACTCTAACTTTTTCAAAACTTTTTCAATCTTCACGCAATACATGAGCGTGAGCCATGGATATAGCACTATAGGTGGAATAGAATGGTGGTTGTGGAGAAGACAAAAAGGAGGGGAAGATAGTCTCACATCAACTAGGCGTATCAACGGGCTATGGAGATGCCCATCAATAGATATCAATGTAAGTGAGTAGGGATTGCCATGCAACGGATGCACTAGAGCTATGAATGTATGAAATCTCAACAAAAGAAACTAGTGGGTGTGCATCCAACTTGCTTGCTCACAAAGACCTAGGGCAATTTGAGGAAGCCCATCATTGGAATATACAAACCAAGTTCTATAATGTAAAAATCCCACTAGTATATGAAAGTGACAACATATGAGACTCTCTATATGAAGAACATGGTGCTACTTTGAAGCACAATATATGAGACTCGCTATATCATGGTGCTACTTTGAAGCACAAGTGTGGAAAAAAGGATAGTAGCATTGCCCCTTTTTATTTATTTTCTTTTTTTGGGCCTTCTTTTTTTCTTTGGCCTTTCTTTTCTTTTTTTTATTTGGGACAATGCTCTGTTGAATGATGATCATCACACTTTTATTTATTTACAACTCAATGATTACAACTCGATTCTAAAACAAAGTATGGCTCTATATGGATGCCTCCGGCGGTGTACCGGGATATGCAATGAATCAAGAGTGACAAGTATGAAGAAATTATGAATGGTGTCTTTTCCACAAATACTATGTCAACTACATGATCATGCTAAGCAATATGACAATGATGAATGTGTCATGATGAACTAGATGGTGAAAAGTTGCATGGCAATATATCTCGGAATGGCTATGGAAATGCCATAATAGGTAGGTATGGTGGCTGTTTTGAGGAAGGTATATGGTAGGTGTATGATACCGACGAAAGGTGTGCGGTAATATAAAGGCTAGCAAAGGTGGAAGGGTGAGAGTGCGTATAATCTATGGACTCAACATTAGTCATAAAGAACTCATATACTTATTGCAAAAATCTAGAAGTTATCAAAGCAAAGTATTACGCGCATGCTCCTAGGGGGATAGATTGGTAGGAAAAGACCATCACTTGTCCCTGACCGCCACTCATAAGGAAGACAATCAATAAATAAATCATGCTCCGTGACGGTGTCCTGGGCTAGGGGGTACTCACCACGTCATCTCCCGATCTGTTAGATTGGGCCGAGGACCCCCATGGCCGCATACTCATGGGCCAATTCGGACAACTGCCGCATACATGGAAGATTCCACAAGACTTGGTGATCAAGACAAGGACTCCTCCCCACCGGCGTATTCGGCTAGGACTCTTGTTATCCTAGGCCTGTGGTGCATTATATAAACCGAGGCCAGGCTAGTCAATAGATCATATACAAACAATCATAACCTACAATCATACCATAGGCTAGCATTTAAGGTTTAGCCTCTCCGATCTCGTGGTAGATCAACTCTTGTAATACCCATATCATCAATATCAATCAAGCAGGACGTAAGGTTTTACCTCCATCAAGAGGGCCCGAACCTGGATAAAACATCGTGTCCCCTGCCTCCTGTTACCATCCGCCTTAGACGCACAGTTTGGGACCCCTACCCGAGATCCGCCGGTTTTGACACCGACATTGGTGCTTTCATTGAGAGTTCCGCTGTGTGATCGGCAAAAGGATCGATGGCTCGTCTGCAGGTCAACTGCGATGCCCGCATCTTCGTCGCCGGCTCGACTGGTCACCTTGGCTCGACTAGTCACCTTGGCTCGACCGAGGACCGTGCTCCATCTCCGATCGTCATGTTCGGACGAGGTCCTTCATCAACATCAACTCCGATCTCTATCAAGATCATGGAGGAATCATCCATGGAGCTCGGGGGCTCAACGTCAACATTGCCATCGGGCGACCGTGCTGTTTTTCCGAACAACAAACTTGTATCCGCTGCCACCACCTCTTAGAGCATCGCTTTGATGATCCCTTTGGTGGAATTGTGCGGAATTGAGTCTACAACAACCCTGAAAATTTTTGTCGAGTTCTGATGGAGGAATCTCCGACAATCTACGATATACCGGAGCCCTGTCAAATCTGGACAGGAATCTGGACGAGTTTAGGGCGTGGTCTCCAGAGCCCAGCTCGGAGGTCCTTTGGAAGATCCAACCGTTCATCTACTGTGGAAATCTCGTATCTACCACCCCTCCAAATTTCAGCTCGATCCAATGGTTCAAACTCCAGAAAACTTCCGATGAGTGGACCAATTTTCGGATCTGTTTTCTGCGCGAATACGTATCCGACCCGAATTCATGTTTCTTTATGAACATGATATTGGACAACCTTTTTTAAGAAATTTTCTTCTATGGTATTGTGCGTTGTTTTTAAACATGTACCCATAAACTTTTAAGCCTCCTTCGAGGTAATCTTCACCATCGCGCTGGTGTCAAACTAGTCCGGCGGTATTGCTCCATGGCTGCCGACCTGCGCTAGACACGTCGTCGCTTTATTGAGCCGAGCTCAATTCCTTCGATCATCATCTCGGCAAGCCAAACAAGAGTTCTGCATCGCGAAGGATAAATCATCACCAACATCGCCGCCCCACGAATTACACGGAGCGGGCATACCGGCATCGCCGCACAGTCGCTTCATCAAGCCGGCATCGACCACGTCACGACCTGCATCGGCAGGGCCAAACTCTTGCTTCTTCAAGATGGTGTCCATCACGCCGACCAACTTCGACTCATCGGCTGACATCGAGGCTTCGACATCTCGGCTGGACCGGGGGCTTCGCCATCTCTTCATCAACCTACTCCAGACACTTCGGCGTCACTAGCCGACCAGCTCCGTCACGTTAGCTGGACCGAGGGCTTTGCCTCGGCGAGCCAACCTTTGCCAGCATTGCCATGCCGTCGTTTTATCGCCCATCAGGCAATGGGTGTGCGGATCGAGTCCCAATTTTGGGAATCACCTTCCTTCGGATTGCTACAACAAACAAACCAGGTGCTATTAATCCCAGTATTTTTTGCTTGTTTGGGTTCATTTTTCCCATGGAATTATTACTCTGGTTTGTCCATCATATGTACACAGGTCTATCAAATGGTGGCCGCATTAACGACAGTTGCGCGGTGGTTCGGTCAGTTTCCATACATAGTCCGGCGAACGCCGCATCCGGAGCTCGGACCGGCCTGTGAATTCAGGCTTTGCCACGCCTTTACCGCATCATGCCGACACCCTGCATCGACATTGACTTCGGCGCCAGGCCATATTTCTTTTATTACTCACTTTGCATAAATTATTTATTATGCAACGATTTTTTTAATTATCATTATTACTATTATCTCTGGTTTGCACTATTTTTTGTGCACAGGAAAATGATCCGAGGACTTCGGCATCACTCTGCTAGTCTGCATTGACCTTGCTATGTCACCACTTCGGCGTCTTGAGCTCTCCGCTCCGCCACCTCGGGACCGGCTTGGGGGATGGAACATTGTCCCGCATCAAGCTCGGGCCGCATCATCAATGCCGAACACATTAACCAGCTAAGTCGCTTTCATGCTCAAAGTTTTAATTTTTAACTTGTGTTTGGTTCGACCAAGCATTATACTTTTTTGGAAAGAAGTTGCTTGTAAAAAATTTCCTTGTCCAAACTTTGTTTGTGAGGCATAAATTCAAATACCCAATTCATGTGGGGGCTTCCTTCATGAAGCTTTTCCTCTTGCATATGATTATACTTGTACGGCTTCGTTCCTTGTTCGTGTATTACGCCACAATATGCACCATATTGACTTAAGCGATTTGCAAGCTGGGTTGCCTCGCTCCTGTGTTTACCCCTACGTTCCCGATTGTTCGGCTAGGGAGTAAAGGGAGCACCTCTGCGATTGTCACGATCGGGTCATCCGAGCCGGACCTCAGACTGGGTGAAGCCGAAAGCTAGTGCTCGTATAGTTTTCAATGATGGTCGGCACACAACGGAACTCATGAGTACAAAAAATCTATTTCACAAGTCCCATAATAACAATGAGCACCGAAGAAAGGTATCGGTGGGGGTACTATTTTCTTCGAAGATGCTTCTTACACTTTGCAGTAATATAGCATAAGTTCCCTGGGCGCGCTTTGTCTGTTACAGCCTTATGGCCTGATTGCCTGGTTATTGGAAACACCATCGATATTCTCGACAGATGGAGTACATAACACTTTTCGGTCCTTGACCAAAGAGGGAGAAGCCGACGGTCGGTTAAGACACGTTTAAAGTTTGGTTGAACATAGATATGATATAAGTACTTCGATACATGCAATCATTCTTTTACCCAAGTCACTTGGGGGCTCTAAAATTTATATGAGCCATTTTATGATAAGTGTTCTTCTTAGTCGTTGCAAAGTTTTTATTATTATTATCTATCACTCCTTTTTTTCGACACGAGCGTGTGGTCACTAGCCGGGGAGCCTAATTTCTGTCTCAAAGCCGCTAGAGTTTTGTTTGCTAAACTGGCCTAATGAGAAGTACTCCGCCCTCGGGATAGGAGGTTGAAGCCGTAGGCTGGCCCGCTTGAAGTCTTGAGATAGGATGTATCATGTTAAATCACGACAAAAGCACTTCTTTTGCTAAGGCCAATTTCCGGATTGGCACCGAACACTTGATCTTGTTCGGACGTCAAGTTTTTACTGACGTTTTTTGGTTTTCCAAGCTTATGGCACTTTTTAACTATTTGTGTGTTTTCAGCACAAGTCTCGCAGTGCAACACCGGACACCTTTAGAGATTCGGCAAAAACATTCTCGGATATTGCTATATATGCATCGGTTTCGAATTGTGTCTTCGGTCAATAGTTGGGTTGCCCGGCTCCTGCGCTTGCCTCCTACATTCCGCTTTGTTTGGCTAGGTGTGCAAAGGGAGAACCACTGCGATTGTGCTTCCAGCTCACATGGTTAAGCACCTCAGTGGAGAAAGCCGAAAACTGATTGTCATAATAAGCGTAAACTGGTCAGCAATCCGATGACGGTGTTAAATGACGGGCCATTCATAACAATGGCCGAAGTGTTTACGGCTTGACCTCGACTGTCGCCGAACACTACCGGGGGCTATTAACTGGCCTCCCAAACTAAAATCCTCGATATTTTGCTCTTACATTAGAGCTGAGGTTTCATGATCATGCTTAGAATGACAACCCAAAGAAAGGAACCGATAGCGGGACTATTTTCTTTGGAAGACATTTCTTATGTTAAACAGTAATATACCATATCTCTCTGCGTACCTTTGTTTATAAAACCGTATGGCCAGATTGCCTTGTTTGTCGTAAATCTTTGCCCTCATAAAGGCTTTATAAAGTAGGACAAACACTCCCCGGCTTCTGGCCGAGGAGGTTGAAGCCGATGGTAGGTTAACAAAGTTTTATACAATGCGGATCCGAGCATTAATGACGTAAAGTACTTGGATACATAGAGTCATTACACATAATTTGTGATTTTACTATGGATATCGATCCTTAATTCGGCCACCCGTGCCCGCATTAAGGCTCGGGGGCTACTGGGCTTCGGGCTTATTATTTACAAATATTAAAGGGGCACATCGATCCTCTGATCTGGTGTTGCCACCGACCAGTGTCTCAGGGGCTACTACATTGCCTGTTCAATGCAGAAAATTTTAAGTGCAATACAGTTGCTGAGGAGATTTTGATCCTCAGGTTGGTCGACCGCACCCAACCTGAGTCTTGAGGACTAAGCATGCTGCTTTTTGTGTCCTGAAGTATTCTGCTGAGCTAGGACTTGATCCTTAGGCCGATTTTGCAAATCAACCTGAGTCTCAGCGGCTACTGGGATCAGCGGTCTTACTTCATCCTTCAGGTGCATCTCGGGTTTTAGACCGATACACACCTTGAGGGCTACTAGCTATATATCTCGGCAGAGAATAAATTGCAATAATAAAAAACATTGACAAAAAATCGGCCCACAGTCGGGGTGGTGCACCACCTCGGAAGCAGTCCGGCATAAAGCTCGGGCGCTAGTGGATGGCTCCATAGAGGGCATTTTCGGCATTAAGCTCGGCTAAACTCCTTCAACTTTTTTGAACCAAGGTGATATGACACCTCGGATATAGTCCGGCGTTGGAGCTCGGATATAGTCCGGTGTTGGAGCTCGGGTACAGTCCAGCGTTGGAGCTTGGACATAGTCCGACGTTGGAGCTCGGATAATCTGGCATTGGAGCTCGGAAGCGGTCCGTCATTGGTGCTCGGCCGGATACCTCGAATGCAGTCCGGCGTTAGAGCTCAGACGCAAGAGGACACTGCCTCCCGGGAACAACTTCAAACCCGAGGTGTGGCATAAAAATAACAAGGCATTGATAAAGGCCAGAAACTTAAAGGGGCTCCTCGGATACTCAACGTGTAAACTCGCCGAACGCATTTCGGCGATCCTTAAGATCGAAGATGAGAAGATTTGTTGAACCAGTTTTCAAGACCGTCAACCAAAGATGAAGAACAGTTCGGAAGAATCGAGGAGCGTCCCTAACTTGAAGACCGATTCAGGGGGCTACTAACGGTGTCCTAGACTAGGGGGAACTCACCACGTCGTCTCCCGGTCTGTTAGATTGGGCCGAGGAACCCCATGGCCGTATACTCATGGGCCAGTTCGGATAACTGCCGCATACAAGGAAGATTCCACAAGACTTGGTGATCAAGACAAGGACTCCTCCCCACCGGCGTATTCAGCTAGGACTCTTGTTATCCTAGGCCTCTGGTGCATTATATAAACCGAGGCCAGGCTAGTCGATAGATCATATACAAACAATCACAACCTACAATCATACCATAGGCTAGCTTTTAGGGTTTAGCCTCTCCGATCTCGTGGTAGATCAATTCTTGTAATACCCATATCATCAATATCAATCAAGCAGGACGTAGGGTTTTACCTCCATCAAGAGGGCCCGAACCTGGGTAAAACATCGTGTCCCCTGCCTCCTGTTACCATCCGCCTTAGACGCATAGTTCGCGACCCCTACCCGAGATCCGCCGGTTTTGACACCGACACTCCGACTTTGTTACATAACGGTTCACCATACGTGCATGCTACGGGAATCACAAACCTTAACACAAGTATTCTTTAAATTCACAACTACTCAACTAGCATGACTTTAATATTATCACCTCCATATCTCCAAACAATTATCATGCTTCAATCTTTTCTTAGTATTCAACACACTAAAAAGAAAGTTTCACAAATCTTGAATACCAAGCATATTATTATTAAGAAAATTACCATGCTATTAAGAGACTCGCAAAATAATTTAAGTGAATCATGAGAGATCAATAGTTTCTTTAAAACAAATACAAACCGTGCTCTAAAAGATCTAAGTGAAGCACATAGAGCAAAATTATAACGCTCAAAAGATATAAGTGAAGCACATAGAGCAAAATTATCTAGCTCAAAAGATATAAGTGAAGTACATAAAGCAAAACTACTACGCTCAAAAGATATAAGTGAAGCATATAGAGCAAAACTACTTAGCTCAAAAGATATAAGTGAAGCACATAGAGTATTCTATCAAATTTTAATTCATGTATGGATCTCTCAAAAGGTGTGTACAGCAAGGATGATTGTGGCATATTAAGACACAAAGACACAAATAATACAAGACGCTCCAAGCAAAACACATATCATGTTGGTGAATAAAAATATAGCTCCAAGTTAATTACCGATGGAAGTGGACGAAAGAGGGGATGCCTTTCGGGGCATCCCCAAGCTTTGACTTCTTGGTGTCCTTGGATTATCTTGGGGGTGCCATGGGAATCCCCAAGCTTAGTCTCTTGCCACTCCTTGTTCCATGATCCATCAAAAGAATTCACCAAAACTTGAAAACTTCACAACACAAAACTCAAAATAGAAAACTCGTGAGCTCCATTAGCAAAAGAAAACAAAAGACCACTTCAAGGTACTGTAATGAACTCATTATTTATTTATATTGGTGTTAAACCTACTGTATTCCAACTTCTCTATGGATTATAAACTATTTTACTAGCCATAGATTCATCAAAATAAGCAAACAACACATGAAAAACAGAATCTGTCAAAAACAGAACAGTCTGTAGTAATCTGTAGCTAGCGCAAGATCTGGAACCCCAAAAATTCTAAAATAAATTGATGGACGTGAGGAATTTATCTATTAATCATCTTCAAAAATAATTAACTAAATAGCACTCTCCAAATAAAAATGACAGCAGTTCTCGTGAGCGCTAAAGTTTCTGTTTTTTACAGCAAGTTCAACAAGACTTTCCCCAAGTCTTCCCAACAGTTCTACTTGGCACAAATACTAATTAAACACAAAAAACACAACCAAAACAGAGGCTAAATAATCTATTTATTACTAAGCAGGAGCAAAAAGCAAGTAATAAAAATAAAATTGGGTTGCCTCCCAACAAGCGCTATCGTTTAACGCCCCTAGCTAGGCATAAAAGCGAGGATAGATCTAGGTATTGCCATCTTTGGTAGGCAATCCATAAGTGGCTCTCGTGATAGTTTCGTATGGTAATTTTATTTTCTTTCTAGGAAAGTGTTCCGTGCCCTTTTTAATGGAAATTGAAATCTAATATTCCCTTCCTTCATATCAATAATCGCACCAACCGTTCTAAGGAAAGGTCTGCCAAGAATAATAGGGCAAGAAGGATTGCAATCTATATCAAGAACAATGAAATCTACGGGCACACAATTCCTATTTGCAACAATAAGAACATAATTAATCCTTCCCATAGTTTTCTTAATAGTGGAATCCGCAAGATGCAAGTTTAGAGAGCAATCATCAAAATTACGGAAATCTAGCAAATCACACAAAGTCTTGGGAATAGTAGAGACACTAGCACCCAAATCACACAAAGCATAAAATTCATGACCTTTAATTTTAATTTTAATAGTTGGTTCCCACTCATCATAGAGTTTTCTAGGGATAGAAACTTTCAACTCAAGTTTTTCTTCATAAGAATGCATCAAAGCATCAACAATATGTTCGGTGAAGGCTTTATTTTGACTATAAGCATGTGGAGAATTTAGCACGGATTGCAACAAGGAAATACAATCAATTAAAGAGCAACTTTCATAATTAAATTCCTTGAAATCCAATATAGTGGGTTTAGCAACATCTAGATTTTTATTTCTTTCAATCCCACTTTCATCAATTTCATCATTAAGATCTAAATACTCCGAACTTTTAGAACGCCTTCTAGGTAAAGGAAGATCATATTTAGTTTCATCAAGATTCATATTGCAAAATAAAGATTTAATAGGGGACACATCAATAACTCTTAGATCTTCATCTTGATTTTAATAGGTATTGGAAGAACACGCTTTAATAAAGGCATCTTTGGAAGCACACATCCTAGCGGTTCTTTCCTTGCACTCATCAATGGAAATTCTCATGGCTTTGAGAGACTCATTGATATCATGCTTAGGAGGAATAGATCTGAGCTTTAAAGAATCAACCTCAAGAGAAATTCTATCAACGTTTCTAGCCAAATCATCAACTTTAAGCAATTTCTCCTCAAGCAAAGCATTAAAATTCTTTTGTGAATTCATAAACTCTTTAACAATATTCTCAAATTCAGAGGGCATCTTATTATAATTTCCATAAGAGTTGTTGTAGGAATTACCATAATTATTAGAAGGATTACTAGGATATGGCCTAGGATTAAAATTCCCTTTATAAGCATTGTTACCAAAATTATTCCTACCAACAAAATTCACATCCATAGATTCATTGTTATTCTCAATAAAAGTAGACAAAGGCATATAATTAGGATCAGAAGAAACACTCTTAGTAGCAAATAATTTCATAAGTTCATCCATCTTTCCACTCAACACATTAATTTCTTCTATCGCATGCACTTTTTTAGAAGATCTTTCAGTATGCCATTGAGAATAATTAACCATAATATTATCTAGGAGTTTAGTAGCATCTCCTAAAGTGATTTCCATAAAAGTGCCTCTCGCGGCCGAATCTAAAAGATTTCTAGAAGCAAAATTCAATCCGGCATAAAATTTTTGTATGATCGTCAACAAATTCAAACCATGAGAAGGGCAATTACATATCATTAATTTCATTCTCTCCCAAGCTTGTGCAACATGTTCATGATCAAGTTGTTTAAAGTTCATAATATCGTTTCTAAGAGAGATGATCTTAGCGGGAGGAAAATACTTAGAGATAAAAACATCTTTGAACTTGTTCCATGAATCAATACTATTTTTAGGCAAAGACGAAAACCAAGCTTTAGCACGATCTCTAAGCGAAAAAGGAAATAGCTTCAATTTAACGACATCATTATTGACATCTTTTTTCTTTTGCATATTACATAAATCAACGAAGCTATTCAGATGAGTAGCGGCATGTTCACTAGGAAGGCCGGCGAATTGATCTTTCATAACAAGATTCAACAAAGCAGTATTAATTTCACAAGATTCAGCATCGGTAAGAGGAGCAATCGGAGTGCTAAGGAAATCATTATTATTGGTATTGGTGAAGTCACACAACTTGGTAGTATCTTGAGCCATCGCGACAAACAAGCAATCTAACACACGAGCAAACAAAAAGCAAGCGGGCAAAAGAGGCAAATAGAGAGGGAGGATAGAGAGAGAGAGGGCGAATAAAACGGCAAGGGTGAATTGGGGGGAGAGGAAAACGAGAGGAAAATGGCAAATAATGTAATGCGAGAGATAGGGATTGTGATGGGTACTTGGTATGTTGACTTTTTGCGTAGACTCCCCGGCAACGGCGCCAAAAATCCTTCTTGCTACGTCTTGAGCTTGCGTTGGTTTTCCTCGAAGAGGAAAGGATGATGCAGCAGAAAAGCGTAAGTATTTCCCTCAGTTTTTGAGAACCAAGGTATCAATCCAATAGGAGGCCACGCTCAAGTCCCTCGTACCTGCACAAAACGATAGCTACTCACAACCAACGTGATTAGGGGTTGTCAATCCCTTCACGGTCACTTACGAGAGTGAGATCTGATAGATATAATATTTTTTGGTATTTTTGGTATAAAGATGCAAAGTAAAAAGTAAAAGCAAAGTAAAAAAGCAAAGCAAGATTAAAGTGATGGAGATTGATATGATGAGAATAGACCTGGGGGCCATAGGTTTCACTAGTGGCTTCTCTCAAGAGCATAAGTATTCTACGGTGGGTGAACAAATTACTGTTGAGCAATTGATAGAATTGAGCATACTTATGAGAATATCTAGGCATGATCATGTATATAGGCATCACATCTGTGACAAGTAGATCAAAACAATTCTGCATCTACTACTATTACTCCACTCATCGACGGCTATCCAGCATGCATCTAGAGTATTAATTTAAAAACAGAGTAACGCCTTAAGCAAGATGACATGATGTAGAGAGATAAATTTATGCAATATGAAATAAACCCCATCTTGTTATCCTCGATGGCAATGATATAATACGTGCCTTGCTGCCCCTTCTGTCACTGGGTAAGGACACCGCAAGATCGAACCCAAAGCTAAGCACTTCTCCCATGGCAAGAACTACCAATCTAGCTGGCCAAACCAAACCGATAATTCGAAGAGACTTGGAAAGATAACCAATCATACATAAAAGAATTCAGAGAAGATTCAAATATTATTCATAGATAGACTTGATCATAAACCCACAATTCATCGGTCTCAATAAACACACCGCAAAAATAAGATTACATTGAATAGATCTCCACAAGAGAGGGGGAGAACTTTGTATTGAGATTCAAAGAGAGAGAAGAAGCCATCTAGCTACTAACTATGGACCCGAAGGTCTGAGGTAAACTACTCACACTTCATCAGAGAGGCTATGATGATGTAGAAGCCCTCCGTGATGACGGCCCTCTTCCAGCGGAGCTCCGGAACAGGCCCCAAGATGGGATCTTGTGGATACAGAAAGTTGCGGTGGTGGAATTAGGTTTTGGCTCATGTTCTGATCGTTTGGGGGTACGTGTGTATATATAGGAGGAAGAAGTATGCCGGAGGAGCAACGAGGGGCCCACGAGGCAGGGGTGCGCGCCCTAGGGGGGGCGCCCCCACCCTCATGACCGCCTCTTTTGTTCCTTGGAGCATGGTCCAAGTCTCCTGGATCACGTTCGGTGAGAAAATCACGTTCCCAAAGATTTTATTCCGTTTGGACTCCGTTTGATATTCCGTTTCTTCGAAACACTGAAATAGGCAAAAAAACAACAATTCTGAGTTGGGCCTCCGGTTAATAGGTTAGTCCCAAAAATAATATAAAAGTGGAAAATAAAGCCCAATATAGTCCAAAACAGTCGATAATATAGCATGGAGCAATCAAAAAATTTAGATAAGTTGGAGACGTATCAATGGCCTCCTCCGTCACGGAGGGGCACATCAAAAAGTTACGTGGAGCCGGATACTTAGCCGCGGATATCGCGCACCGGCTGCCAGCCGCGGGGCAGGTCGTCCCTACCCCGGAACCTCACGAAAGGGTGGTTTTCCTCCCCCACTTCGTCCGCGGACTGGGGTTTCCCCTCCATCCATTCGTCTGCGGCCTCATGTTCTATTATGGGCTGGACTTTCATGATCTGGCCCCGAATTTCATCCTCAACATCTCGGCGTTCATCGTCGTGTGTGAGGCTTTCCTCCGCATCCGGCCCCACTTCGGCCTGTGGCTGAAGACCTTCAATATCAAGCCGAAGGTGGTGGGCGGTCAACAAGCGGAATGCGGCAGAGCCATGGTGGGTAAAATGCCCAACGTTATATGGCTCGAGGGCTCCTTCGTGGAGACCATAAAGGGGTGGCAATCGGGGTGGTTCTACATCACTGAGCCGCGCGACACCAACTGGTTGGTGGCCCCCGAGTTTCGATCCAGAATCCCCACGTGGCTCACTTCCTGGAAGGAGAAGGGCCTGTCCTGGGGTTCATTAGTGGAGCTGGACGGACTCCAGAAGTGTATCCGGAACATGACAAGCAAGAAACTTAAGCTTGTCAACATAGTCCAGGTCATGCTCTTCCGCCGGATCCTCCCGTGTCAACAACGAGATTTCAATTTATGGGAGTTCGACCCGGCCCGGCACCAGACTCTAAGCGAGCTCTTCGACACGACGCGCAAAGGCGTCTGGAGGGTGCTTTTTAAGGGCGCCGAGGTCCCTCCTTCTCTTACCGAGGACCGCGGGCTAAGCGCGAAGCATTCTGCGAATCCGGTAAGTTCTATACATCTGATAGGGTGTTTATTTCCCATAGCTTAATCATGTGCGGGGTCTGAGCTCCCATGCCTTTGATAGGACTGGGTGGAGACATCGGAGCAGATCAACTGTCCGGCCCCTCTGCCCGAAGACCCTGCGGACGCTCTCCTGACGGAGATGCGGACTCCGGCTCCTTATGAGGTGCCGGATAAGACCAAGAAGAAGGCCAAGGGAACCCGAAAGAGTTCCCGGTGCCAGGTGGTATCAGACTCATTGTCCGATAACTCCGAGACGCACTCCTCCCACGAAAATGAGGAGAAGGAAGACGAAGACTCTCCCCCTCCAGCCGGGGGAGACAAGAAGAGGAAGGTCGTCCCAACCGGGGAGGCCGAAGGGTCCAAGAAGGGAAGGACTCTCCTTCCGGACTGTTCCACCACCGCCGCCGACGGCGAAGACGAGTGGCTGCTCAGGGCTAAGCCCCTGGCGAAGTCATAAGTATTCAGATACTAGAGTAACTCATAGTATACCTTTGTCGCACTGCTTCTCCTAACATCGAATATGACTATGCAGTCCGTCCCAAGCCCGTATCGATGTATCATCGTCGGACGGTTCCTTGGACTCGTCGGACATGAATAGTGATACACTTCCAACCGCCTCCTCCCCTTGCCCTACGGATAATGCTGAGGTATTGTCTCAAGGGGCACCGAGCCGGGGGAGACAGTCCCGGAGGCGCCTCAAGGCGATCTTCTGGACTCCAGGAGTAAAGGGAGCAAGGCTCCCGGGGGCTCCAAGTTCGGCCCTCAGCCGAACACCGCGCCGGAACCTCTAGTGGTTCCGGACTCGGGCAGGCGCCTTCCTTCCAAAAGGGGCAAGACGCCCGTGCCGGTGACCTCTATCCATCCAGAGGCACCGGACAACCTGCTGGGAGCGCTTCGCGGCGCTTCCATCGATGAAGAGCACCGCACTATTATGAGTGTGGTGATCAAGAAGGTTAAGTCCGCCAAGAGCGGACTGACTGAAGCCTGTGCCAGCCTTCTAACAGGCTTTGAGGTAAGTATTTAAAATATAGGAAAAATATTACCGCATAGACCGTAGCCCCTGATGCTCTGTTTGGTGTTCACAAAGAAAAGCCGAATAGAGGATCAATAATATCTGCAGGAGTCTAATATAAGTATGTCTGTATGCGTACGCAGGCTTCGCTGCTGACCTCTGCCGCACTGACTGCGGAGGTCGCCGCACTAAAGCAGGACCTCGAAGGGTCCGAGAAAGAGCTCGGCCTTGCCAAGAGGCAGCTCGAGGAGAACAAAGGTAAGTAATACCTTGTCTATATAGATAGGAAAATGTGGTTGCGAAATGACAGGATCATCACGAATGTGCCAGGGGCCACGACCGAAGTGGCGACCCTGAAGCAAGCGCTATCTGAGGCCGAAGACAAAGCGGCCAAGGAGCGCACTGAGCGGGAAAAGCAAGAGGCACGGGTGGGCGAGGTGCAGCAAGAGCTCCAGGCTCTCGTGACGAAGCACGAGGCTTTGGAGCTTGACTCAAAGACGCGAGAGTTTGAGCTTGTCGCGACCCTCGAGAGTGCAAAGAATGCCATGGCTGAAGCCCAAAAGGCCCTCCAGGTGATTGAGGTGATGAGGAAGATAGCGGCGGGTAAGGCATTCAATACGCAAAGCAGGCATGTGAAAGTAAATTACTTGTTCCTTACCCGAGTCCGGAGCTCTCCAGGAGCATTCGCAGATTTGCCCCGCGGCGTGTCGGATGTCGCGAAGTTTTACCAGGCCAAGGAGGGAAGCTCGACAGAGAAGCTATTCTGGTCTCAGTATACTGGGACCGAACACCCGATGCCTATGAGTGGCCAGCTGAAGCAACTGGTCGAGCTGCACAAGGCGGCCGAACAGGCCATGAGGGGCCTTATAGTCCGGATGTGGCCTGGCGACTCCCTTCCCAACAGCTACTTTGGCCTGGTGAGGCGGATTATGGATGCCAGCCCACGGCTGGAGGCCATAAAGCGGTCCGTCTGCATCGAGGGTGCACGCCGGGCCTTTGCCCGTGCGAAGGTGCACTGGGCCAAGATGGACGCTGAGAAGCTGGTGAAGGAGGGGCCGCTGCAGGGCAAGGAGCATCGCTACCCCGAAATGTATTATGAGGGTGTCCTAAAGGGTGCCCGTCTTGTAGCGGACGAGTGTGCGACAGATGTAATATTTGAATGAACTTGCTCGTGTGATCCTGTATTATGAAAACTTGTTCATATGCGCTATGCAACGCTTGTTTGAATTTAAAATATTACCTTTTGTTCGGCTGTTTATCAAATCTGAGAAATGGCTAGTCTTCGGCTTCTGCCCCCATGCCACGAGTGTTGGGGTGTTCGGGATAAACCTGAGCACTCTTTTTCCCATTTTTGGGTCCTTCGAGGGAGGTGCTCAGCACAACGAGCAAGGCAATCGGACTATAATGCTTTATCACTCTCACTTAGCCATAGAATTCTACAATTTTAAATTTTGGCGAAGCCCCTAGTATTCGGAAGGCCGAATTCGGGGCGCTATACACGCCTTAAGCCGGACAAAGCCGACTCCTCGCTCTAAGCGGCATAAGTCTTTAGGGACTCGAAACCTCTCGAACAGCGACCAGCTCTCGCCTTATCATGACAGTTAGTTTTAGCTTTCTCTACTGAGGTGCTTAGCCCAGCTGAACCGGGGCACAATCGCAGTAGTTCTCCCAGTGCTACCTTAGCCGATATAGCGGAACGTAAGGTATCAAAACATGGGAGCCGGGCAAACCCAAATATTGACCCAAGACATGATTCGGAGCTGATGCATATAATGCTATAAGTTCGGGGTGCCGCACTGTCGAAAGTGTTCAGACTTCTCACGCCGTATTATGGGGTATGCTTAAGCCCCTAGCGTATTGACCATACCAGAGTGTACGGGTGCTGGATGTCATGAATGAACATATGTATGTATAAAAAAGAAGAATAGAGAATGCGATAATAGTCTAGCGCTATGCATTGTTTATTCAAAAAGGTGCGTTAAAGCAGAATGATACAAGTAGTGCGATAAGCAAAAAGTAGGACTATTTGACATTTCCCCTCCAAGGGCAAGCTGAGGAATGATATTTAAAGTAGGTATTTCACTCATTGTCGGAGACCGCCTGGGAGTTCTGTGGTGCGACATAGCTTTCTGCCTCCTTGGTTGTTGCATCGTGTGTCCGGCAACCGTGCTGCCGGACGGGGTTTCCAGAGATTAAAGTCCTGAAAGAGAGAAAAATAACAAAGCGGGAAGCCCCTAGTGCGGTTGAGCCGCGTCTTGGGGCGTGCCGTAGTTGTACCCCCCTCCCCACCTGTGCCCATGGTATTTTTAATGTCTAATTATGTACGCGTGGCACGGATTTCACCGTTTGGCTAGTACTGGGGTGGGGGCCGCATTGCTATGCAAGCTCGGAACGTGCCAGGCGGTCTTGTTGCCGATTACTCCGGGCACGCTTGAAGGTGTCCAGGTCTTGAATCGCCGAACTGGTGGATTGCCTTAAGAGGCTGCTTTGCGCTTCTGCTGCGAGGGCCGCAGTGTGCTCCTCCGTACGGAGAGAGCGCTCTGTGTTTCCATTAACTGGGATGACCCCCCGAGGTCCTGGCATCTTAAGCTTGAGATATGCATAGTGCGGTACTGCGTTGAATCTCGCGAATGCGGTTCGCCCGAGCAGTGCATGATAGCCACTGCGGAACGGGACTATATCGAAGATTAACTCCTCGCTTTGGAAGTTATCTGGGGATCCGAAGACCACTTCCAGTGTGACTGAGCCTGTGCAATGGGCCTCTACACCTGGTATGACGCCCTTGAAGGTTGTTTTTGTGGGTTTGATCCTTGAGGGGTCTATACCCATTTTGCGCACTGTGTCCTGATAAAGCAGGTTCAGGCTACTGTCGCCATCCATAAGGACTCGAGTGAGGTGAAATCCGTCAATGATTGGGTCTAGGACCAGTGCGGCGAATCCGCCATGACGGATACTAGTGGGGTGGTCCCTGCGATCGAAGGTGATCGGACAAGAGGACCATGGGTTGAACTTTGGGGCGACTGGCTCCAACGTATATACGTCCCTTAGCGCATGCTTCCGCTCCCTCTTGGGAATGTGGGTTGCGTATATCATGTTCATCGTCCGCTCTTGTGGGGGGAACCTCTTCTGTCCTTCGGTGTTCGGCTGCCGGGGCTCCTCCTCATCATCACTATGCAACCCCTTATCTTTGTTTTCGGCATTTAACTTGCCGGCCTGGTTGAACACCCAACAATCCCTGTTGGTGTGGTTGGCTGGCTTGTCGGGGGTGCCGTGTATTTGACACGAGCGATCGAGTATACGGTCCAAACTGGACGGGCCCGAAGTGCTTATTTTGAATGGCTTTTTCCACTGACCGGGTTTAGAGCCTTTGAATCTGGCATTGACTGCCGTATCCTCGGTATTGTCGCTGTTAATGCGGCGCTTATGTTTGTTGCGACGTGACCTGCCATTGCCCTTGGTATCCGAAGTACCATGGATCTTTGATATGTTATTGCTGCGAGCCAGCCAGCTGTCTTCTCTCGCGCAAAAGCGGGTCATGAGTGTCGTGAGGGCTGCCATAGATTTCGGCTTTTCCTGACCAAGGTGTCGGGCGAGCCACTCATCGCGGATGTTGTGCTTAAAAGCTGCTAGGGCCTCTGCATCCGAACAGTCGATGATTTGATTTTTCTTTGTTAGGAACCGTGTCCAGAATTGCCTGGCCGATTCCTCTGGCTGCTGAATTATGTGGCTCAAGTCATCGGCATCTGGTGGTCGCACATAAGTGCCGTGGAAGTTGTCAAGGAATGCGGCTTCCAGATCTTCCCAACAGCCAATGGATTCTGCTGGCAGGCTGTTGAGCCAATGCCGAGCTGGTCCTTTGAGCTTGAGTGGGAGGTATTTGATGGCGTGTAGATCATCACCGCGGGCCACGTGGATGTGCAGGAGGAAGTCCTCGATCCATACCGTAGGATCTGTTGTGCCGTTGTATGATTCTATATTTACGGGTTTGAAACCCTCTGGTATTTTATGATCCATTACTTCGTCTATGAAGCATAGGGGGTGTGCGGCGCCTCTGTACTGGGCTATATCGTGACGCAGCTCAAATGAATCTTGTCTGCTGTGTTCGGCCCGGCCGGACTTACTTTTACTGTATCTAGCATGACGTTTATCGTCTCGCATAGTGGCGCGCCCTCGCGATCCGTAGATCGATCTTGCATGTTTTGCTTTGTCCTCCAATACGTCTCGCAGGTCTGGCGTATTTCCCCATGTCTTGACATTTTTATTTGAGTGTCCTACGGGCTGAACTTTTGGCTGGAATACCTCTTTGTCGCGGCCACGAGGTGGCCGATCAGCTGCGTCATACGCTGGAGATGTAGGTTTTGGTGCTTCCTCCTCCAGTCGGGGTAGCAACCTGCGCTTTGGGTAACTCTTGAAGGGGCGTTCGAGTTTATATTCCTCGGCCGCAAGGACTTCAGTCCATCTGTGAGCTAGCAAATCTTGATCAGCTTGAAGCTTCTGTTGCTTTTTCTTAAGGCTATTTGCTGTGGCTATAAGCCGGCGCTTGAAGCGCTCTTGTTTGACGGGATCCTCAGGCATGACGAATTCGTCATCGTCAAGGCTTGCCTCGTCTTTGGAGGGAGGCATGTAATTATCATCCTCCGCCTCTCCATCTGCCGCTCTCTCGGGAGGGCCGGCTTCTCCATCCTCCTACCCTAAATCTTGCTAGAGGGGATTGTTGTCGTCTTCGGCACTGTCCGGAGTGCTATTATCTCCTGTGCCGGTGTCACCACTTTTGCTTTGGCGAGACTTAGAGCGGCGCCGCTGACGTTGGCGCTTGGGTTGCTTCTTGGAGGGGTCATCCTCTATTGTCCCGTCGCCATTGCCTTCTTTGGGTGTGTCCACCATATATATGTCATATGACGAGGTGGTTGTCCAGTGCCCTGTGGGCAGTGGTTCTTGTTCGCCTCCTGCATCGTCGTCCATGTCGTCGATGTCTTCGGAGTCGAAGTCGAGCATGTCGGTCAAATCGTCGACAGTGGCTACTAAGTGGGTGTTGGGTGGGCGACGAATTTCTTCGTCATCCGCATCCCAATCCTGCCGGACATAGTTTGGCCAGGACTCTCCTGACAAGGATAGAGACCTTAATGAGTTCAGTATGTCGCCGAAGGGCGAGTGCTGAAAAATATCCGCGGAGGTAAACTCCATGATCGGCGCCCAGTCGGATTCGATAGGTACGGGCGCAGGCGGTTCGGAGTCTGTGGTCGGGGAAGAATCCGGTAGTTCGGCGTCACAGCTCCCGTAAAGGGTAAGGTCGATACTCAGCTCGCTCGCTAATGAGAGTGCGGCCTCCGTGGCGGGGTCTATCCACCCGTCCATGGATGGCGCAACTGGCTCCGAATTGAGGGTCGGAGCAGTTGCCGGCGCGATCTCCTGAACACTGTCCGACGGCAGAGCTAAATCATGCTCATCGTGACCGTGTGGCGCACTAGGAAGGGGCTCGAATCCGTCGAAGATCAAGTCTCCGCGGATATCGGCCGTGTAGTTTAAGCTTCCAAACCTGACCTGGAGGCCAGGGGCATAACTCTCGATCTGCTCCAGATGGCCAAGCGAGTTGGCCCGCAGTGTGAAGCCGCCGAATACAAGGATCTGTTCAGGGAGAAAAGTCTCACCCTGGACTACATCGCTATCGATGACCGAAGGAGCCATCCAGCCTAATGACGACGACACAGAGGAACTCTCAATGAAAGCACCAATGTCGGTGTCAAAACCGGCGGATCTCGGGTAGGGGGTCCCGAACTATGCGTCTAAGGCGGATGGTAACAGGAGGCAAGGGACACGATGTTTTACCCAGGTTCGGACCCTCTTGATGGAGGTAAAACCCTACGTCCTGCTTGATTATTCTTGATAATATGGGTATTACAAGAGTTGATCTACCACAAGATCGGAGAGGCTAAACCCTAGAAGCTAGCCTATGGTATGATTGTATGTTGTCCTACGGACTAAAACCCTCCGGTTTATATAGACACCGGAAGGGGCTAGGGTTACACAAGGTCGGTTACAAAGGAGGAGATATACATATCTGTATTGCCTAGCTTGCCTTCCACGCCAAGTAGAGTCCCATCCGGACATGGGACGAAGTCTTCAATCTTGTATCTTCATAGTCCAACTGTCGGTGTCAAAACCGGCGGATCTCGGGTAGGGGGTCCCGAACTGTGCGTCTAGGTGGATGGTAATAGGAGGCAGGGGACACGAAGTTTTACCCAGGTTCGGGCCCTCATGATGGAGGTAAAACCCTACGTCATGCTTGATTAATATTGATGATATGGGTAGTACAAAGTAGATCTACCACGAGATCAGAGAGGCTAAACCCTAGAAGCTAGCCTATGGTATGATTGTATGTTGTAGTTGTTGTGTCCTACGGACTAAAACCCTCCGGTTTATATAGACACCGGAGAGGGTTAGGGTTACACAAGGTCGGTTACAAAGGAGGAGATATCCATATCCGTATTGCCTAGCTTGCCTTCCACGCCAAGTAGAGTCCCATCCGGACAGGAGACGAAGTCTTCAATCTTGTATCTTCATAGTCCAACAGTCCGGCCAAAGGATATAATCCGACTGTCCGGAGACCCCCTAATCCAGGACTCCCTCAGTAGCCCCTGAACCAGGCTTTCAATGACGATGAGTCCGGCGCGCAGTATTGTCTTCGGCATTGCAAGGCGGGTTCCTCCTCCGAATACATCACAGAAGAATTTGAATACAAGGATAGTGTCCGACCCTGCAAAATAAGTTACACATACCACCGTAGAGAGAATAATATTTCCACAAATCTAATCTGCTGACACGTTTCGGCAACACGACATTATGCCATGGCCCGGTAATTATTCGAACTGTTTCCTTTAACTAGCCCCACACATAACGCGAGGCAGTTTTTTAACACGTCTTGTCAAAGCAGAGATCGTGTCCCCTTATCACAGGATTCTCATCAATACGGGTGTGGGTAACCCAACCGCGCCATCAATTACGGCGCTTGGGGGATAAGCGAGTTTTACCAGGCTTGTGGGGATGCATAGTTTCGTCCACCCATATAAAGGGATAAGGATTCACCTTTTCATCCATGCCTTCTTCCTCCCTTGCTCATCCATTTTCACGCACTCGAGCTCCAACACCCAAGTCCACATCCTTTCCCTCAACCTTCTCCAAACATGTCCGGAGAGGGAGGCAAATGGATGGCTTCCTCCGTTACGAAGGGTCATATCAAGAAGCTGCGCAGAGCCGGATACTTAGCCGCGAATATCAGGCATCGGCCGCCCGCCGCGGGGCAGATCGTCCCTACCCCGGAACCACACAAGAGGGTAGTTTTCCTCCACCACTTCCTCCGCGGACTGGGGTTTCCCCTCCATCCATTCGTCCATGGTCTCATGTTCTACTATGGGCTGGACTTTCATGATCTGGCCCCGAACTTCGTCCTCAACATTTCAGCGTTCAGCGTCGTGTGTGAGGCTTTCCTCCGCATCCGGCCCCACTTCGGCCTATGGTTAAAGACCTTCAATATCAAGCCGAAGGTGGTGGGAGGCCAACAAGTGGAATGCGGCGGAGCCATGGTGGGCAAGATGCCCAATGTTATATGGCTTGAAGGCTCCTTTGTGGAGACCATAAAGGGGTGGCAATTGGCGTGGTTCTACATCACCGAGCCGCGCGATGCCAAATGGGCGGCGGCCCCCGAGTTTCGATCTGGATTCCCTGCACGGCTCACTTCCTGGAAAGAGAAGGGCTTGTCATGGGGTTCATCGGTGGAGCTGGATGGACTCCAGAAATGTATCCGGAGTATGGCGAGCAAGAAGCTCAAGCTTGTCAACATAGTCCAGGTCATGCTCATCCGCCGGATCCTCCCGTGTCAACAACAGGATTTTAACTTGTGGGAGTTCGACCCGGCCCAGCACCAGACTCTGAGCGAGCTCTTCGATACGACGCACAAGGACGTCTGGAAGGTGCTGTTCAAGAGCAGCGAGGTCCCTCCTTCTCTCGCCGAGGACCGCGGGCTAAGTGCAAAGCGCCTAGCACGTTCGGTGAGTTCAATACATCTCGTAGGATATTTATTTCACCTAGCTTAATCATGTGCGGGGTCTGATCTTCATGCCTTTGACAGAACTGGGTGGAGACGTTGGAGCAGATTGACTGTCCGACCCCTTTGCCCGAAGACACTGCGGGCGCTCTCCTGACGGAGATGCTGACTCCGGCTCCTTACAAGGTGCCGAAGAAGACCAAGAAGGCCAAGGGAACCCGAAAGAGTTCCCGACGCCAGGCGTCATCGGACTCACCGTCCGATGACTCTGCGACGCACTCCTCCCCCGAAGACGAGGAGGAAGGAGAAGATGCTCCCCCTTCAGTTGGGGGAGATAAGAAAAGGAAGGCCGCCCCAACTGGGGAGGCCGGAGGGTCCAAGAAGGGAAGGACTCTCCTTCCGGATAGTTCCACCACCACCGCCGAAGGCGAAGACGAGTGGTTACCCAGGGCCAAGCCCCTAGGGAGGCGTAAGTATTCAGACACCAGAGTAACTCATAGTATCCTTTTGCGCACTGCTTCCCCTAACACCGAATATGATTATGCAGGCCGCCACGAGCCCGTATCGATGTATCATCGGACAGCTCCCTAGGCTCGTCGGACATGGATAGCGATCCACTTCCGACCGCCACCTCCCCTTTCCCTACGGACGACGCCGAGGTATTGTCTCAAGAGGCACCGGGTCATGGGGAGACAGTCCCGGAGGCGCCTCAAGGCGACCTTCCAGACTCCAGGGGCAGAGGGGACGAGGCCCCTGAGGGCCCCGAGTTCGGCCCTCAGCCGAACACCGCACCGGAACATCCAGTGGTTCCGGACTCGGGCGGGCGGCCTCCTTCCAAGAGGGGCAAGACGCCTGTGCTGGTGACATCTGTCCATCCAGAGGCACCGGACAATCTGCTGGAAGCGCTTCGCAGCGCTTCCATCGACGAGGAGCATCGTACTATTATGAGTGCGGTGGTCCAGAAGGTTCAGTCTGCCAAGAGCGGATTGACTGAAGCCTGTGCCAGCCTTCTAACAAGCTTTGAGGTAAGTGTTAAAATATAGGAAAAATATTACCGCATAGATAGTAGCCCCTGATGCTCTGTTTGGTGTTCACAAAGAAAAGCCGAACAGAGGATCAAACAACATCGCAGGAGTCTAATATAAGTATGTCAATATGCGTATGCAGGCTTCGCTGCTGGCATCTGCCGCACTGACTGCGGAGGTCGCTGTACTGAAGCAGGACCTTAAAGGGTCCAAGGACGAGCTCGGCCTTGCCAAGAGGTAGCTCGAGGAGAACAAAGGTAAGTGATACCCTGTCTATAGATATGTATATATAAAATAATACGCGATTGCAAAATGACAGGATCATCGTATGTTTGCCAGGGGCCACAACCGAGGTGGCTACCCTGAAGCAAGCGCTATCCTAGGCCGAAGATAAAGCGGCCAAGGAGCGAACCGAGCGGGGAAGGCAAGAAGCATGGGTGGGCGAGGTGCAGCAAGAGCTCCAAGCTCTCGTGTCGAAGCATGAGGCGTTGGAGCGTGACTCGAAGACGCGAGAGTCTGAGCCTGCCACCGCCCATGAAAGTGCAAAGAGAGCCAAGGCCAAAGCACAGAAGGCCCTCCAGGAGATTGATGCGATGAGGAAGATAGCGGCGGGTAAGGCATTCTATATGCAAAGCAAGCATGTGAAAGTAAATTACCTGATACTTACCCGAATCCAGAGCTCTCCAGGAGCTTCGCAGATTTTCCCCGCAACGTGTTGGATGCCGCACAATTTTACCAGGCCAAGGAGGGAAGCTCAACGGAGAAGCTGTTCTGGTCTTAGAATACTGGGACCGAACACCCGGTGCCTATGAGCGACCAGCTGAAGCAGCTGGTCGAGCTACACAAGGCGACCGAACAGGCCATGAAGGGCTTTATAGTCCGGCTGTGGCCTGGCGACGCCCTTCCGAACAGCTACTTCGGCCTGGTGAGGCGGCTCGTGGATTCCTGCCCACGGCTGGAAGTCGTCAAGCGGTTTGTCTGCATCGAAGGTGCACGCCGGGCTTTCGCTCGTGTGAAGGTGCAATGGGCCAAGCTAGACGCCATGAAGCTGATCAAGGAAGGACTGTCGCAGGGCAAGGAGCATCGCACCCCCGAAATTTATTATGAGGGTGTCCTGAAGGGTGCCCGTCTTGTAGCGGACGAATGTTCAAAGGATGTAATATTTGAGTAAACTTGCTCGTGTGATCCTGTATGATGAAAACTTGTTTCATATGCGCTATGCAACGCTTATTTAAATTTAAAATATTACCTTCTGTTTGGCTGTTTATCCAATCTGAGAGATGGCTAGTCCTCGGCTTCTGCCCCCATGCCACGAGTGCTGGGGTGTTCGGGATAAACCTGAGCACTCTTGTTCCCATTTTTGGGTCCTTCGAGGGAGGTGCTCAGCACAGCGAACAAGGCAACCGGACTAATAATGCTTTATCACTCTCACTTAGCCATAGAATTCTATAATTTTAAATTTCGGCGAAGCCCCTGGTATTCGGAAGGCCGAATTCGGGGCGCGATACACGCCTTTAAGCCGGACATGACCGACTCCTCGCTCTAAGAGACATAAGTCTTTAGGGACTCGAAACCTCGCCGAACAGCGACCAGTCTGTCGCCTTATCATGACAGTCAGTTTTAGCTTTCTCTACTGAGGTGCTTAGCCAGCCAAAACCGGGGCACAATCGCAGTAGTTCTCCTAGGGCTATCTTAGCCGATAGAGCGGAACGTAAGGTACCAAAACATAGGAGCCGGGCAAACCCAACATTTGACCAAAGACATGATTTGGAGCTAATGCATATAATGCTATAAGTTCGGGGTGCCGCACTTGTGAAAGTGTTCGGACTTCTCACACCGTATTGTGGTGTACTTAAGCCCCTGGTGTATTAGCCGTACCAAAGTGTATGGTTGCAAGGCGTCATTAATGAACACATATATATAAAAAGAAGAATGGAATAATGGTCTTAGTGCTATGCATTGTTTATTCAAAAAGATGCGTTAAAGCAGAATCATACAAATAGTGCGATAAGCAAAAAGTAGGACTATGTCCCTTCCAAGGCCAAGCTGAGGAATAGTATTAAACAAATATTTCACTCGTTATCGTAATCCACCTGGGAGTTCTGTGGTGTGACGTAGCTTCCTGCCTCCTTGGTTGCTGCATCGTGTGTTCGGCAATCATGCTGCCGAACAGGGTTTCCAGAGATTAAAGTCCAGAAAGAGAAAAATAACAAAGCGGGAAGCCCCTAGTGCGGTATAGGCCGCGTCTTGGAACATGTCGTAGTTGTGCCCCCCTCCACACCTGTGCCCATGGTATTTTTAATGCGTAATTATGTATGCATGGCACGGATTTCGCTGTTTGGCTTGGGCCATGGTGGGGGCCGCATTGCTACGCGAGCTCAGATCGTGCCAGGCGGTCTAGTTGCCGATTACTCCGAGCGCGCTTGAAGGTGTCCGGGTCTTGAAACACCGAACTGGTGGATTGCCCTGAGAGGCTGCTTTGCGCTTCTGCTGCGAGGGCCGCAGTGTGCTCCTCAGTACGGAGAGAGCGCTCTGTGTTTCCATTGACTGTGATGACCCCCCGGGGTCCTGGCATCTTGAGCTTGAGGTATGCATAATGCGGTACCGCAGTGAATCTTGCGAATGCGGTTCGCCCGAGCAGTGCATGATAGCCACTGCGGAACGGGACTATATCGAAGATTAATTCTTCGCTTCGGAAGTTATCCGGGGATCCAAAGACCACTTCCAGTGTAATTGAGCCTGTGCAATGGGCCTCTACACCTGGAATGATGCCTTTAGAGGTCGTTTTTGTTGGTTTGATCCTTGAGGGGTCTATACCCATTTTGCGCACTATGTCCTGGTAAAGTAGGTTCAGGCTGCTACCGCCGTCCATAAGGACTCGAGTGAGGTGAAATCCGTCAATGATTGGGTCTAAGACCAGTGCGGCGAATCCGTCGTGATGGATACTAGTGGGGTGGTCCCTACGATCGAAGGTGATCGGGCAGGAGGACCATGGGTTGAACTTTGGGGCGACTGTCTCCAACGCATATACGTCCCTGAGCGCACGCTTCTGCTCCCTCTTGGAGATGTGGGTTGCGTATATCATGTTCACCGTCCGCACTTGTGGGGGGAACCTCTTTTGTCCTTCGGTGTTCGGCTGCCGGGGCTCCTCTTCGTCATCGCTGTGTGACCCTTTATCTTTATCCTCGGCAATTAACTTGCCGGCCTGCTTGAACACCCGGCATTCCCTATTGGTGTGGTTGGCTGGCTTGTCAGGGGTACCGTGTATTTGACACGAGCAATCGAGTATGCGGTCCAAACTGGACAGGCCCGGAGTGCTTCTTTTGAATGGCTTTTTTCGCTGACCGGGTTTAGAGCCTTTGAATCCGGCATTGACTGCCGTATCCTCACTATTATCATTGTTAATGCGGCGCTTATGTTTGTTGCAACGTGACCTGCTATTGCCGTCCTTGGTATCCGAAGTACCATGGTTTTTTGATATGTTGTTACTGCGAGCCAGCCAGCTGTCTTCTCCCGCACAGAAGCGGGTCATGAGTGTCGTGAGGGCTGTCATAGATTTCGGCTTTTCCTGTCCAAGGTGCCGGGCAAGCCACTCGTTGCGGATGTTATGCTTGAAGGCTGCTAGGGCCTCTACATCCGGACAGTCGACGATTTGATTTTTCTTTGTTAGGAACCATGTGCAGAATTGCCTGGCCGACTCTTCTGGCTGCTGAATTATGTGGCTCAAGTCATCGGTGCCTGGTGGTCGCACATAAGTGCCCTGAAAGTTGTCAAGGAATGCGGCTTCCAGATCTTCCCAACGGCTAATGGACTCTGCTGGCAAGCTGTTAAGCCAATGCCGCGCTGGTCCTTTGAGCTTTAGTGGGAGGTATTTGATGGCGTGTAAGTCATCGCCGCGGGCCATGTGGATGTGGAGGAGGAAATCCTCGATCCATACCGCAAGATCTGTTGTGCCGTCATATGATACAATATTTATGGGTTTGAAACCCTCTGGGATTTGATGATCCATTACTTCGTCTATGAAGCATAGGGGGTGTGCAGCGCCTCTGTATTGGGCTATATCGCGACGCAACTCAAATGGGTCTTGCCCGCTGTGTTCGGCCCGGCCGGATTTACTTTTACTGTATCCGGCGTGACGTTTATCGTCTCGCATAGTGGCACGCCCCCGTGATCCGTAGGTTGATCTTGCATGTTTTGCTTTGTCCTCCAATGCGTCTCGCAGGTCTGGTGTATTTCCTCATGATTTTTTATTTCAATGGGGTCGGGGTGCGGGCTGAGTTTTTGGCTGGAATGCCTCTCTATCACGGCCACGAGGTGGCCGATCAGCCGCGTCATACGCTTCTTCCTCCAGTCGAGGTAGCAACTTGCATTTTGGGTAAATCTTGGAGGGGCGCTCGAGTTTGTATTCCTCGGCCGCGAGGACTTCAGTCCATCTGTCAGCTAGCAGATCTTGATCAGCTTGAAGTTGCTGCTGCTTTTTCTTAAGGCTATTTGTCGTGGCCATAAGCCGGTGCTTGAAGCGCTCTTGTTCGACAGGATCGTCTGGCACGGCGAATTCGTCATCGCCGAGGCTTGCCTCATCTTCGGAGGGGGCATGTAATTATCATCATCCGCTTCTCCATCTGTCGCTCTCTCAGGAGGGCTGGCTCCTCCATCCTCCTGCTCTAAATCTTGCTGGAGGGGATTGTTGTTATCTTCGGCACTATCCGGAGTGTTATTATCTCCTGTGCCGGTATCACCACTTTTGCTTTGGTGGGACTTAGAGCGGCGCCGCTGACATCGGCGTTTGGGTTGCTTCTTGGAGGTGTTATCCTCTGTTGTCTCGTCGCCATTGCCTTCTTTGGGTGTATCCATCATGTATATATCGTATGATGAGGTGGCTGTTGAGTGCCCTATGGGAAGTGGTTCCTCTTCGTCTCCCGCATCGTCGTCCATACCGTCGATGTCTTCGGAGTCGAAGTCGAGCATGTCGGTTAAGTCATCGACAGTGGCTACTAAGTGGGTGGTGGGTGGGTCGCGAATTTCTTTGTCGTCCGCATCCCAGTCCAGCTAGACATAGTTCGACCAGGATCCTCCTGACAAAGAGAGAGACCTTAATGAGTTTAGTATGTCGCCGAAGGGCGAGTGCTGAAAGATATCCACGGAGGTAAACTCCATGATCGGCACCCAATCGGATTCGATAGGAACGGGCGCAGGCGGTACGGAGTCCGTGGCCGGAGAAGGATCTGGCAGTTTAACAATATGGCTCTCGTGCAAGGTTAGGTCGATGTTCGGCTCGATCGCCGCTGAGGGTAAGGCCTCCGTGGCGGGGTCCATCCACCCATCCATTGACGGTGCAACTAGCTCCAAATTGAGGGTCCGAGCGGCTGCCGGTGCGATCTCTTGAATACTGTCTGATGGTAGAGCTAAATCGTCATCGTGACTGTGTGACGCATAAGGCAGAGGCTCGAATCCGTCGAAGATCAAGTCTCCGCGGACGTCGGCCGTGTAGTTTAAGCTTCCAAACCTGACCTGGTGTCCAGGTGCATAGCTTTCAATCTGCTCCAGATGGCCAAGTGAATTGGCCCACAGTGCAAAGCCGCCGAATACAAAAATCTGTCCGGGGAGAAAAGTCTCACCCTGGACTGTATCGCTAACGATGATAGAAGGAGCCATCAAGCCTAACAGCGACGACACAGAGGAACTCTCAATGAAAGCACCAATGTCGGTGTCAAAACCGGCGGATCTCGGGTAGGGGGTCCCGAACTGTGCGTCTAGGCGGATGGTAATAGGAGGCAGGGGACACGAAGTTTTACCCAGGTTCGGGCCCTCTTGATGGAGGTAAAACCCTACGTCCTGCTTGATTAATATTGATGATATGGGTAGTACAAGAGTAGATCTACCACGAGATCAGAGAGGCTAAACCCTAGAAGCTAGCCTATGGTATGATTGTATGTTGTAGTTGTTGTGTCCTACAGACTAAAACCCTCCGGTTTATATAGACACCGGAGAGGGTTAGGGTTACACAAGGTCGGTTACAAAGGAGGAGATATCCATATCCGTATTGCCTAGCTTGCCTTCCACGCCAAGTAGAGTCCCATCCAGACACGAGACGAAGTCTTCAATCTTGTATCTTCATAGTCCAACAGTCCGGCCAAAGGATATAATCCGGTTGTCCGGAGACCCCCTAATCTAGGACTCCCTCACCAACAGTCTGGCCAAAGGATATAGTCCGGCTGTCCGGAGACCCCCTAATCCAGGACTCCCTCATCCTCCATCTTGCAGCTATAGAACTTATTGGAGACTTCATATCTCTCAATCCGGGCATTTGCTTGAAATATTAACTTCAACTCCTGGAACATCTCATATGCTCCATGACATTCAAAACATCGTTGAAGTCCCAGTTCTAAGCCGTAAGCATGGCACACTGAACTATCGAGTAGTCATCAGCTTTACTCTGCCAGACGTTCTTAACGTCATCAGCAACATCTGCAGCAGGCCTGGCACCTAGCGGTGCTTCCAGGACGTAATTCTTCTGTGAAGCAATGAGGATAATTCTCAAGTTACAGACCCAGTCCACGTAATTGCTACCATCATCTTTCAACTTTTCTTTCTCAAGGAACGCATTAAAATTCAACAGAAGAACAGCACGGGCCATCTATCTACAACAACATAGATAAGCAAAATACTATCAAGTACTAAGTTCATGATAAATTTAAGTTCAATTGATCATATTACTTAAGAACTCCCACTTAGATAGACATCCCTCTAATTATCTAGGTGATCACGTGATCCATATCAACTAAACCATAACCGATCATCACGTGAAATGGAGTAGTTTTCAATGGTGAACATCACTATGTTGATCATATCTACTATATGATTCACGCTTGACCTTTCGGTCTCAGTGGTCCGAGGCCATATCTGCATATGCTAGGCTCGTCAAGTTTAACCCGAGTATTCTGCGTGTGCAAAACTGGCTTGCACCTGTTGTAGATGGATGTAGAGCTTATCACACCCGATCATCACGTGGTGTCTCGGCACGACGAACTTTGAAAACGATGCATACTCACAGAGAACACTTTTATCTTGAAATTTAGTGAGAGATCATCTTATAATGCTACCGTCAAACAAAGCAGAATAAGATGCATAAAGGATAAACATCACATGCAATCAATATAAGTGATATGATATGGCCATCATCATCTTGTGCTTGTGATCTCCATCTCCGAAGCACCGTCATGATCACCATTGTCACCGGCGCGACACCTTGATCTCCATCGTAGCATCGTTGTCGTCTCGCCAACTTATGCTTCTACGACTATCGCTACCGCTTAGTGATAAAGTAAAGCAATTACAGGGTGATTGCATTGCATACAATAAAGCGACAACCATATGGCTCCTGCCAGTTGTCGATAACTCCGTTACAAAACATGATCATCTCATACAATTAATATAGCATCATGTCTTGACCATATCACATCACAACATGCCCTGCAAAAACAAGTTAGACATCCTCTACTTTGTTGTTGCAAGTTTTAAGTGGCTGCTACGGGCTGAGCAAGAACCGTTCTTACCTACACATCAAAACCACAACGATAGTTTGTCAAGTTAGTGTTGTTTTAACCTCCTCAAGGATCGGGCGTAGCCACACTCGATTCAACTAAAGTTGGAGAAACTGACACCCACCAACCACCTATGTGCAAAGCACATCGGTAGAACCAGTCTCGCGTAAGCGTACGCGTAATGTCGGTCTGGGCCGCTTCATCCAACAATACCGCCGAACCAAAGAATGACATGCTGGTAAGCAGTATGACTTGTATCGCCCACAACTCACTTGTGTTCTACTCATGCATATAACATCTACGCATAAAACTAGGCCCGGATGCCACTGTTGGGGAACGTGGAAATTTCAAAAAAAATCCTACGCACATGCAGGATCATGGTGATGCATAGCAATGAGAGGGGAGACTGTCATCCACGTACCCTCGTAAACCGTTAAGAGGAAGCGTTATGACAACGCGGTTGATGTAGTCGTACGTCTTCACGATCAACCAATCCTCAATACCGAACGTACGGCACCTCCGCGTTCAGCACACGTTCAGCTCGGCGACGTCCCGCGAACTCACGATCCAGTAGAGCTCAGGGAAGAGTTTCTTCAGCACGACGGCGTGGTGACGATGTTTATAAAGCTACCGCAGCAGGGCTTCGCCTAAACACCGCTACAGTATGACCGAGGTGGATTATGGTGGAGGGGGGCACCGCACATGGTTGGGAGAGATCTTTATGATCAACTTGTGTGTCTAGAGGTGCCCCCCTGCCCCTGTATATAAAGGAGCAAGGGGGAGGCCGGCCGGCCTTTGTTGGTGCGCCAGGAGGAGGAATCCTCCACCTAGTAGGAGTAGGATTCCTCCCTTTCCTACTCCTACTAGGAGGGGGAAAGGATGGGGAAGAAAGAGAAGGAAAGGGGGGCGTCGCTCCCCCTCTCCTAGTGCAATTCGGACCAGAGGGAGGGGGCGCGCTGCTTGCCCTAGGCCGGCCCCTCTCTCTTTCCCTTATGGCCCAACAAGGCCGATTAGCCCCCGGGGGGTTCTAGTAACCCCTCCGGTACTCCGGTAAAATCCCGATTTTACCCGGAACTCTTCCGATGTCCAAATGTAGGCTTCCAATATATCAATCTTTATGTCTTGACCATTTCGAGACTCCTCGTCATGTCCGTCATCATATCCGGGACTCCGAACTACCTTCGGTATATCGAAACATATAAACTCATAAAACCGACCGTCACAGAACTTTAAGCGTGCGGACCCTACGGGTTCGAGAAATATGTAGACATGACCGAGACATGTCTCCAGTCAATAACCAATAGCGGAACCTGGATGCTCATATTAGTTCCTACATATTCTACGAAGATCTTTATCGGTCAAAATGCATAACACTATACGTTGTTCTCTTTGTCATCGGTATGTTACTTGCCCGAGATTCGATCGTCGGTATCCCAATACCTAGTTCAATCTCGTTACCGGCAAGTCTCTTTACTCGTTCCGTAATGCACTATCCCGCAACTAACTCATTAGTTGTATTGCTTGCAAGGCTTATAGTGATGTGTATTACCGAGAGGGCCTAGAGATACCTCTTCGACAATCGGAGTGACAAATCCTAATCTTGATCTATGCCAACTCAACAAGTACCATCGGAGACACTTGTAGAGCACCTTTATAATCACCCAGTTACGTTTTGACGTTTGGTAGCACATAAAGTGTTCCTCTGGTATTTGGGAGTTGCATAATCTCATAGTCATAAGAACATGTATAAGTCATGAAGAAAGCAATAGAAGTAAACAAAAACGATCAAGTGCTAAGCTAACGGAATGGGTCAAGTCAATCATATCATTCTCCTAATGATGTGATCCCATTTATCAAATGACAACTCTTGTCTATGGTTAGGAAACTTAACCATCTTTGATCAATGAGCTAGTCAAGTAGAGTCACACTAGTGACACTATGTTTGTCTATGTATTCACACATGTATTATGTTTCCGGTTAATACAATTCTAGCATGAATAATAAACATTTATCATGAAATAAGGAAATAAATAATAACTTTATTATTGCCTCTAGGGCATATTTCCTTCACTGTCCTATGGTACTCTCCGTGTCGCGCAAGCGTGAGGGATCCCCGCTGTAGGGTTTGCAATATGTTCATGATTTGCTTATGGTGGGTGGCGTGAGTGATAGAAACACAGACCCGAGTAAGTAGGTTGTTTGCGTATGGGAATAAAGAGGACTTGATGCCTTATAGTGCTATGGTTGGGTTTTACCTTAATGATCTTTAGTAGTTGCGGATGCTTGCTAGAGTTCCAATCATAAGTGCATATGATCCAAGAAGAGAAAGTATGTTAGCTTATGCCTCTCCCTCAAATAAAATTGCAATAATGATTACCAGTCTAGTTATCGATTGCCTAGGGACAAATAACTTTCTTGTGTGCCAACAAGCTCTCTACTAAAACTAACTTAGTTGTATCTTCATCTAAACAGCCCCTACTTTTTATTTACGTGCTCTTTATTATCTTGCAGTCCTATCCAACAACACCTACAAGGTACTTCTAGTTTCATACTTGTTCTAGGTAAAGCGAACTTTAAGCGTGCGTAGAGTTCTATCGGTGGTCGATAGAACTTGAGGGAATATTTGTTCTACCTTTAGCTCCTCGTTGGGTTCGACACTCTTAATTATCAAAAGAGGTTGCAATTGATCCCCTATACTTGTGGGTTATCAACCGTCATGATCTCCATCGTCACCGGCTTGACACCTTGATCTCCATCGTTGCATCGTTGTCGTCTCGCCAACTATTGCTTCTACGACTATCGCTAATGCATAGTGGTAAAGTAAAGCAATTACATGGCGATTGCATTTCATACAATAAAGAGACAACCATAGGGCTCCTGCCAGTTGCCGATAACTTTTACAAAACATGATCATCTCATATAATAACTTATATCACATCATGTCTTGACCATATCACATCACAACAAGCCCTGCAAAAACAAGTTAGACGTCCTCTACTTTGTTGTTGCAAGTTTTACGTGGCTGCTATGTGCTTCTAGCAAGAACCATTCTTACTTACGCATCAAAACCACAATGATTTTTCGTCAAGTGTGATGTTTTAACCTTCAACAAGGACCGGTCATAGTCAAACTCGATTCAACTAAAGCTGGAGAAACATATACCCGCCAGCCACCTTTATGCAAAACAAGTTGCATGTCTGTCGATGGAACCGGTCTCATGAATGTGGTCATGTAAGGTTGGTTCGGGCCGCTTTATCCAACAATGCCGCCGAATCAAAGTAAGACGTTGGTGGTAAGCAGTATGACTATGATCGCCCACAACTCTTTGTGTTCTACTCGTGCATATCATCTACGCATAGACCTGGCTCGGATGCCACTATTAGGGAACATAACATGCAATTTAAAAAAAATTCCTACGATCACGCAAGATCTATCTAGGAGATTGATGTCTACTACACAACCTTCTTCTTGTAGACGTTGTTGGGCCTCCAAGTGCAGAGGTTTGTAGGACAGTAGTAAATTTCCCTCAAATGGATGACCTAAGGTTTATGAATCAGTGGGAGGCGTAGGATGAAGATGGTCTCTCTCAAGCAACCCTGCAACCAAATAACAAAGAGTCTCTTGTGTCCCCAACACACCCAATACAATGGTAAATTGTATAGGTGCACTAGTTCGGCGAAGAGATGGTGATACAAGTGGTATATGGATGGTAGATAATAGTTTTTGTAATCTGAAATTATAAAAACAGCAAGGTAACAAGTGATAAAAGTGAGCGTAAACGGTATTGCAATGATAGGAAACAAGGCCTAGGGTTCATACTTTCACTAGTGCAAGTTCTCTCAACAATAATAGCATAATTGGATCACATAACTATCCCCCAACATGCAACAAAGAGTCACTCCAAAGTCACTAATAGCATAGAACAAACGAAGAGATCATTGTAGGGTACGAAATCACCTCAAAGTTATCCTTTCTGATCGATCGATTCAAGAGTTTGTACTAGAATAACACCTTAAGACACAAATCAACCAAAACCCTAATGTCACCTAGATACTCCAATGTCACCTCAAGTATCCGTGGGTATGATTATATGATATGCATCACACAATCTCAGATTCATCTATTCAACCAACACAAAGAACTTCAAAGAGTGCCCCAAAGTTTCTACCGGAGAGTCAAGACGAAAACGTGTGCCAACCCCTATGCATAAGTTCACAAGGTCACGGAACCCACAAGTTGATCACCAAAGAATACATCAAGTAGATCACGTGAATATCCCATTGTCACCACAGATAAGCACATGCAAGACATACATCAAGTGTTCTCAAATCCTTAAAGACTCAATCCGATAAGATAACTTCTAAGGGAAAACTCAATTCATCACAAGGAGATAGAGGGAAAAAAATCATAAGATCCAACTATAATAGCAAAGCTCACGGTACATCAAGATCGTGCCAAATCAAGAACACGAGAGAGAGAGAGAGAGAGAGAGAGAGAGAGAGAGAGAGAGAGAGAGATCAAACACATAGCTACCGGTACATACCCTCAGCCCCAAGGGTGAACTACTCCCTCCTTGTCATGGAGAGCGTCGGATGATGAGAATGTCCACCGGTGATGGATCCCCCGTCCGGCAGGGTGCCAAAACAGGGTCCCAATTGGTTTTTGGTGCCTACAGAGGCTTGCGGCGGCGGAACTCCTGATCTAGGTTATTTTCTGGAGGTTTCTGTATTTATAGGAATTTTTCGCATAGGTCTCACGTCAGGGGGGGGGGGTCTCCGAGTCATCCACGAGATAGGGGGCGTGCCCAGGGGGTAGGGCACGCCCCCACCCTCGTGGATGGCTCGGGACTCTCCTGGCCCAACTCTTTTACTTCGGGGGCTTCTTTTGGTCCATAAAAAATCATCAAAAATTGGCACTTAAATTGGACTCTGTTTGGTATTCCTTTTCTGTAAAACTCAAAAACAAGGAAAAGATAGAAACTGACACTGGCCTCTAGGTTAATAGGTTAGTCCCAAAAATCATATAAAATAGCATATAAATTCATATAAAACATCCAAGATGGATAATATAATAGCATGGAACAATCAAAAATTATAGATATGTTGGAGACGTATCAGAGATGCATAGCAATGAGAGGGGAGAGTGTGTCCACGTACCCTTGTAGACCAAAAGCGGAAGCGTTAGGTTAACGCGGTTGATGTAGTCGAACATCTTCATGATCCAAACGATCAAGTACCGAACGTATGACACCTCCGAGTTCAGCACACGTTCACCTCGATGACGTCCCTCGAACTCTTGATCCAGCAGAGGGTCGAGGGAGAGTTTCGTCAGCACGACGGCGTGGTGACAGTGATGGTCATGTGATTCGCGCAGGGCTTCGCCTAAGCACTATGTGAATATGACCGGAGGAGTAAACCGTGGAGGGAGACGCCACACACGGCTTGGAACAATTAGTGTGTCTCCAAGGGGTCCCTGCCCACGTATATAAAGGGGGAGGGGACGAGGCCAGCCACCAGTGGCGCGCCAAGGAGAGGGGAGTCCTACTAGGACTCCAGGTCCTAGTAGGATTCGGCCCCCCTCTTTTCGTGCTCGTGGAGGGGGAAAGGGGGGAGGGAGAGGGAAGAGGAGAAGGAAAGGGGGCACACCCCCTCCCCTAGTCCAATTCGGACACCCTATGGGAGGGGGGTGCGGCCACCCCTTGTGGGTTGCCTCCCCTCTCCCCTACGGTGATGAGGACATCAATACCATTGTTACAGCCACAACCCCTGCTGCTATACATACTAGACCAATTACTAGAGCTCGCGCACGCCAATTAAATTACCATGTACTTTTGTTTCTTGGTAACGATTCTAATGTTCATGAGAATATGATGCTGCCTAAATTGGATACATTTGTTTTGCTTACAAATGAAGGGCCTAGCTTGGACAAGAAAGATGAACCTTGGAGCAAGTTCAAGCATGGAGATGATGGCGTGCACAAGGGGAACAAGAACGGAGTTACAAGTGATGATTCCAGGACTTTGAAGCCACCATAATGAGTGCATGAAGCCTTGGACGAAATATACAAGATGCCACTTCCTAAATTTCGTCCAGAGGCTATCCTAGGTGCTGCATCACCTTATTTTTGGGCCAGGCCCATGTGATTTCGAAATAATTGATTATAGGCTATTTTTAGAGTCCATAATAGTGGGGAAACAAGAGTTAGGGTTGGTTTCGGACCCCTCCTCCAAGGGCCATGAAATTCCCCCTCTCTCCTCCATATATACAACCCTTAGGGAATCATTTAGACTTTGGGTTTTGTTTAGATTGAAGTTTTCCATAGCTGCAACTTCGCGTACTTCGTTTGTGTTCAATGACCAGACAAAGGCGTCACAGAACCCCACCTTTGATCAATAAAGCATTCCTCTTATATTCGCAATATCCAGATTGCAATCTTAGTTTCTTGCTTGTTCTTTGTTTGCCTGCAAGAAACAGACCTTCATGGTCAGGTTGATCATGCTCTGGCATGGTCAATAACCTCTCGGAGTTGGTTTAGCGATTGCTAAGGCGCGACGTCCTCGCACGTTCGTAGTCGGATCGTCAAAGTCGACTTCCTCCAAAACGATAGCCACCATCTCATCAAAAGATGGGACACCTTATCCTCTATCAAGTGGTATCAGATTTCCAGGTTGCTCGATGAGATTTTCCAGTTTTTCGTAGTTTAGATCGAGTCTGTTCTTCATACCTACAGTCCACGAAAAAGCCACAAAAAAATTAGGGTTAGTTCATCATATCCGAACCAATCTGAGCCTTTGCATAATCTTTTTAGGGTTTTGCATTGTTGAATTTGCGGTTGCATCGTCGTGTCTAGTTGTTGGTCTTAGTGTCTAGTCCTTTAGAGTTTCAAGTTCTGTTCACAAGTAGGCATGCCGCCGCCGCATCATCATCATCACCACTGCCATATACCACCATCATCGTCACCGCTGCCACATACTATACCACCATCGATATCGCCGCTGCCGTATACCACATATCCACCGCAATGACGATAATCCGAGTCCACCTCCATCACAGATTCGCCACCAGTCCGAGTTTCCACCAGATTCATCTCTGCCACTAGTCCGAGTCCAGTATTTGTTGCTTTGTTTTCGAGTTCTAGATCACGCGATACTTCGAGTCGTTACCAAGTCGGACTCCCCAACTTCCGTGCTACCCGCAGTAGAAAAATAGTTCCAAACTCAAAAAAAACTAAGTCTGGAAATTTCTGGCTAGGCAGTTTTTAGACCATTTGTAGACTTTTTCGGAAAAAAATTGTTCCGGAGCAAAAAAAAGAGGGAAAAAATGCAAAAAAAGAGAAAAAAAGAAAAAAAAATCAGAGTGTGCTCCTCCCTTGTTTACGTTCAGCGTCGTGATTTTGTTAGTGTTCTAGACTTGTGTCTCTAGCACGGTCTAGCCTAGGACTAGCACATCGTTGAGCGTTTATTCAACTTTGCATCTCTGAATTGATTATTGCTGACCCTTTTTGCTACCATATTATAAGCCTTCCCAGCTCCACATACATCTACGTCATGCGTTTGACTCTCCCTGGTAATAGCTCTATCCAAGCTTTGAGAGTTTTGACTATGATGGTTGCCGATCACCGCCTGCTGCTGGGTAAGAACTGGTAAGAATTTGAGATTTGCTTGACGGATTTGTGACACCCACCACCACCTCTTGTTCGTAGTCTGTAGGATCATATTCTTGTGTGTTTCTATTGCTGCTAACCATGGCAGGATCACAAGTCGACGAGACTGACTGGGAGAACATGACGAATAAGGAGTTGCATGATAAATTTCAGCAAATGATGAGTGGACAGGTGCAAGATGTGCTAAACAGATTTGAAGAGGCCATGGAGAAGATAGATGGCATGGAGAATACGTTCGAAACAAAGCTCGATAACAAGTTTAATGAATTGCTCGCGCGTCTTCCACCACCACGACCGGCTGCACCTAATGCGCCTCTACAACAGCAACAACAACAACAACAACAACAACAACAACAACAACAACAACAACAACAAAACAACAACAAGAAGAAGAAGAAGAAGAATGACGACAACGACGACAACGACAACGACGACGAGAACTACCTCCACGTCGCGAAATAGCCCTCTGCCGAGCGAGTCATGTCCCTCTTGCGCCTGGCCAAACTGTTGGTGCTGCTGTTGATACTTCTGTGGCTCATGCTGCTGATGTAGAGGAGGATGATTATGCGGAAGATTACGGGGATGAGGTTGATCAAAATCAGAACTATGTGCAACCACCAACACCATAACCACCAGGTCGTCCACATGCAAATAATGGCAATGGCAGGGCTCCCCCTCAGGTACGAGATCATGACCATCTCCCTAAACTGAAATTGAATATTCCACCATTTGAGGGAAGATATGTTCCTGATATATATCTTACTTGGGAGTTAGAAACTGAACAACGATTTACATGTTTACAATATCCTGAGGAGAGACGTGTTCCTGTAGCTGTTTATGCTTTCACTAGCTTTGCATGTGTTTGGTGGTCTGAACATTGTAGATTATATCCTATTCCAGCTACTTGGGCTTCTTTGAAAACTGCTATGCATACTCGTTGGGTTCCACCATATTATCAACGTGAGTTAATTCAAAAATTGCAGCGTTTAAGACAAGGAAAAAATCTTGTAGAAGAATATTATCAGGAATTACAAACTAGCATGATTAGATGTGGTGTTGTTGAGGAGAATGAAGCTATGCTTGCAAGTTTTATGGGTGGATTAAATAGAGAGATTCATACCATTCTAGAGTATAAGGAGTATAATAATATCACTCTTTTATTCCATCTTGCTTGTAAAGCTGAACGTGAACTGCAGGATCGACTGACATTGGCGCGAACTAACTTTTTTGCAGGTCGATCTTCATCATGGACACCACATGCATCCTTTACTTCCACAACACCAGCACCTCCATCAGGTGCCACCTCCAGCCTTGATACAAGAAAGAAGGCACAACCACCACTATCTGCCAAGAGCACACCTGCCGGGCCTGCGTAGAGCTCTTCTTCTTCCATGGCATCAACAGGGCACACAAGTGATATTATTTGTCGTCGTTGTAAGGGAAGAGGACATTTTGCGAGAGAATGCAAATCTCAGCGTGTGATGATTTCTACTGAGGATGGTGGGTATGAGTTCGCTAGTGACTATGATAAGGAGACTTTGGCTCTTATTACACGTGAAGAACACGGTGGAGATGATTTTGATCATGAGGCACAATACATGGCTCCTCAAGATGCTGACAGGTATGAATGTTTAGTTGCTCAACGTGTATTGAGTGTGCAGGTCACACAAGCTGAGCAAAAGCAGAGGCATAATTTGTTCCATACAAAGGGAGTTGTGAAGGAACGTTCTGTTCGCGTCATCATAGATGGAGGGAGCTACAACAACTTGGCTAGCATGGAGATGGTGGCGAAGCTATCTCTCACCACAAGACCACATCCACATCCTTACTACATCCAATGGTTCAACAACAGCGGCAAGGTTAAGGTAACACGTATTGTTCGTGTGCATTTTAGTATCTCTACATATGCTGATTATGTTGATTGTGATGTGGTACCCATGCAAGCATGTTCCTTATTACTTGGTAGACCATGGCAATTTGATAAAAATTATATACACCATGGTAGAAATAATCAGTATACTCTTGTTCATAAGGATAGCCATATTACTTTGCTTCCTATGACTCCTGATTCCATTTTGAAAGATGATATTAACAGAGCTAATAAAGCAAAACAGGAGCAAAATAAGAGTGAAAATCAGATTGTGGCAAAAGAATTTGAGCAACAATTGAAGCCTAATAATAAACCATCTAGTGTTGCTTCTAAAATTAAATTGAAAAGTGCATGTTTACTTGCCACAAAATCTGATATTGATGAGCTAGATTTCAGCAAATCTGTTTGCTATGCTTTTGTGTGCAAAGAGGCATTATTTTCATTCGAGGACGTGCCTTCCTCTTTGCCTCCTACTGTCACTAATATTTTGCAGGAGTTCGCTGACGTCTTTCCACAAGACGTGCCACCGGGATTACCACCTATTCGAGGGATTGAGCATCAAATTGACTTAATTCCCGGTGCATCATTACCCAACCGTGCGCCATACCATACCAATCCAGAGGAGACGAAGGAGACTATGCGTCAAGTACAGGAGTTGCTCGACAAAGGTTATATACGTGAATCCCTTAGTCCTTGTGTTGTTCCTATCATTTTAGTGCCGAAAAAGGATGGTACGTCACATATGTGTGTTGATTGTAGAGGCATTAATAATATTACTATTCGTTATCGTCATCCTATTCCTAGGCTAGACGACATGCTTGATGAATTGAGTGGCTCTACAATATTCTCCAAAGTTGATTTGCATAGTGGATACCATCAAATTCGTATGAAATTGGGAGATGAATGGAAAACAACATTTAAAACTAAGTTTGGATTATATGAGTGGTTAGTCATGCCTTTTGGGTTAACTAAGGCACCTAGTACTTTCATGAGATTAATGAACGAAGTTTTACGTGCTTTCATTGGATGATTTGTGGTAGTCTATTTTGATGATATACTGATTTATAGCAGATCTTTGGAGGAACATTTGGAACATTTATGTGTTGTTTTTATTGCTCTACGTGATGCACGTTTGTTTGGTAACCTTGGGAAGTGCACCTTCTGCATTGACCGAGTATCTTTTCTTGGCTATGTTGTTACTCCACAGGGAATTGAAGTTGATAAAGCCAAGATTGAAGCTATTGAGAGTTGGCCGCAGCCCAAAACGGTCACACAAGTGAGGAGGTTTCTTGGCCTCGCTGGATTCTATAGGCGTTTTGTGAGAGATTTCAGCACCATTGTTGCACCTCTCAATGAGCTTACAAAGAAGGATGTGTCTTTTGTTTGGGGTACCGCACAGGAAGAAGCCTACACAGTATTGAAAGATAAGTTGACACATGCTCCTTTACTCCAACTTCCTGATTTTAATAAGACTTTTGAGTTTTAATGTGATGCTAGTGGAATTGGATTAGGAGGTGTGTTATTACGAGATGGAAAACATGTTGCATACTTTTCTAAAAAATTGAGTGGGCCTAGTCTGAATTATTCTACTTATGATAAAGAATTATATGCTCTTGTTCGGACTTTAGAGACATGGCAACATTATTTATGGCCCAAAGAATTTGTTATACATTCTGATCATGAATCTTTGAAACATATTAAAAGTCAAGCTAAACTGAATCATAGACATGCTAAATGGGTTGAATTCATTGAGACTTTTCCTTATGTTATTAAACACAAGAAGGGTAAAGAAAATGTTATTTCTGATGCATTGTCTCGTCGCTATACTATGCTTTCACAACTCGACTTGAAAATATTTGGTTTGGAGACCATCAAAGATCAATATGTGCATGATGCTTATTTTAAAGATGTAATGCAGAATTGTAAAGAAGGAAGAACGTGGAACAAGTTCATCGTTAATGATGGATTTGTGTTCCGTGCTAACAAGCTATGCATTCCAGCTAGCTCCGTTCGTCTTTTGTTGTTGCAGGAGGCGCATGGAGGAGGACTAATGGGACACTTTGGCATGAAGAAGACGGAGCGCGTACTTACACATTTCTTTTGGCCAAATATGAGACGGGATGTTGAGCGTTTTGTTGCTCGCTGCACTACATGTCAAAAAGCTAAGTCACGACTCAATCCTCATGGTTTATATATGCCTTTGCCTATACCTAGTGTTCCTTGGGAGGATATATCTATGGACTTTGTTTTAGGTTTACCTCGAAAAAAGAAGGGAAGGGATATCATATTTGTTGTAGTGGATATGTTCTCGAAAATGGCACACTTTATACCATGTCATAAAAGCGATGATGCTGTTAATGTTGCTAGTTTGTTCTTTCGTGAAATTATTCGCTTGCATGGTGTGCCAAATACTATTGTTTCAGATCATGATACTAAATTTCTTAGCCACTTTTGGACATGTTTATGGGCTAAGTTGGGGACTAAACTGCTTTTTAGTACTACTTGTCACTGTCTGTGTCAAAACCGGTGGATCTCGGGTAGGGGGTCCCGAACTATGCGTCTAGGATCGATGGTAACGGAAGGCGGGGGACACGATGTTTACCAGGTTCGGGCCCTCTCTATGGAGGTAATACCCTGCTTCCTGCTTGATTGATCTTGATGAATATGAGTATTACAAGAGTTGATCTACCATGAGATCGTAATGGCTAAACCCTAGAAGTCTAGCCTATGAATATGGTAATGAGTACATGTGGTGTCCTTTCCGGACTATCCCCTTCGGTTTATATAGACACCAAGGGGATCTAGGGTTTACATGGAGTCGGTTACATAAGAAGGAATCTTCGGTCGCCAAGCTTGCCTTCCACGCCAAGTAGAGTCCAATCCGGACACGGTGCAGTCTTCGGCCTTCATGTCTTCATAGCCCATCAGTCCGGCCCAAAGGATAACAGGACGGACGCCTGAGGACCCCTTAGTCCAGGACTCCCTCAGTAGCCCTTGAACCTGGATTTCAATGACGAGGAGTCCGGCGTGCAGATTGTCTTCGGAATTGCAAGGCGGGTTCCCCTTTCTCCGAACTCCAAAATAGTCTTCGGATGCGATGATAGTATCCGGACTTGTCACATACCACACACAACCGCAGAGATAATATATATTTTCACACGAGTTCTATCCGCTGATAGCTTTTTACAACACGACATTGCGTTTGTTCGGTCATAATTTCGAACCGCGTTTTGTCTGTCGCTCCACGTTTTGAGACGCGGTTACCATTGACACATCTTGTCAAAGCAGAGATCGTGTCCCCTTATCGCGGGATTGTCATCAATGCAGGCATGGGTAACCCAACCGTGTCGCTTATACAGCCCTTGGGAATAGGCGAGTTTTAAGGACGAGTGGGGAGGCGCTTGATATTCGCGGCCTTTATAAGGGGATAAGAACACTCTCCCTTTACCCACACCCTTCTTCATCTTCAGTCCTTCCATCCTCGAGCTCTAGCGTCCAAGCTTTAGCTTTTCCACTTTCAAGAAGGCACTCCAATCATGTCCGGATCCAGAGCTGGAGGCAAGTGGATGGCCTCCTCCGTTGATAAGAAAGACATCACGGAGCTCCAGGAGGCTGGCTATTTAGCCAAGGAGATTGCTCACCGACTCCCGGAAAAAGGGCAAATTGTCCCTACCCCCGAGCCCCATGAGAGGGTTGTGTTTCTCACACACTTCATCCGTGGGCTGGGATTCCCTCTTCATCCATTTGTCCGTGGATTGATGTTTTACTATGGGTTGGACTTCCACGATCTGGCCCCCAACTTTATCCTCAATATCTCCGCATTCATAGTTGTGTGTGAAGCCTTTCTCCGCATCCCACCTCACTTTGGCCTATGACTGAAGACTTTTAATGTAAAGCCAAAGGTGGTGCGCGGCCGACAGGCCGAGTGCGGAGGTGCCATGGTGGGAAAGATGCCCAATACCACCTGGCTCGAAGGCTCCTTCGTAGAGACGGTGAAGGGATGGCAATCGGGGTGGTTCTATATCACCGAGCCGTGCGACACCAACTGGGCGGCGGCTCCCAAATTCTGATCCAGAGTCCCGATGCGGCTTACCTCCTGGCAAGAGAAGGGCCTGGCCTTGGGATCTTTGGAAGAGATCACGGGGCTCCAAATGTGCCTCCAGAATATGATAACCCGGAAGATCAAGCTTGTTGATGTGATCCAGGTCATGCTTGTACACCGGATCCTTCCATGTCAACGCCGGACCTATTATTTGTGGGAGTTCGATTCGGCCGAGCACCAGATGCTGCTAAGGCTTTTCGGCACGATGCACGAAGATATCTGGAAGGTGCTCTTCAAGGGCAATGAGACGCCGCCACCCTTGACCAAAGATCGCGGGCTCAACTGTAAGCGTCAGGCCAATTCGTAAGCCATCAAGGTATAGTCTTTAAGGACAAAACCTCGAGGAAGGATACTAAGCCTTCTTATCAATTTCTTTTTCAGGCCTGGGTTGACCTAGCAGGACGGATTAATAGTCTGGCTCCGCTGCCCGAAGACGAAGAAACCCCACTCCTTATGGAGATGCTATTTCCGGCGCCTTACGACGTGCCGGAGAAGAAGGTCAAAACCACGGCCAAGGGGACCAAGAGTGGGCTTCGTCGAAGGAGCACCTTGGTCATCTTGTCTGACGATGAGACAGACCCCTCAGCCGCTGACGATGACGATGAGGAGGGAGGCGACTCCCCTCCTCCTGGAGGAGGGAGAAAAGGGAGGCCTCCACGAGTTTGGAGGCGGAGGCGCCCAAGAGGGGGAGAGGCTCCCTCGCGGATAACTCCGCGTGGGATGTTGATAGCAGTCCGGAGCGACCTCGCCGGACCAAGCCTCGGGCCGCCTCGTGAGTACCAGAATCAAAAACATCTGGCCTTCTCGGTTTGTAATATTGATACATCTTAAACCTTGTCATTGCAGTCCGGCACATGATGGCTCCCCGCGATCCTTGACAGAGGATTCGTTGGACTCGAAGGAGATGGCTAGCATGTCTCCGCCACCTGCTCATTCCATCTCACCTAAGGGTGATGATGAGGTGGTGTCCAAACAGACTTTCCCAGGCCGGGGGGAGATTCCGGAGACCATCGGGGTGACGTCCCAGGATGACTCCTCGGCCGCCAGGCATACGGGGAAAAAGTCCCCATGGGGACTGGTGACGGGGCCCGAGTTCCCTTCGGGTCTCAGCCGGATACCATTCTGGAGATCTACATGGCTCCGGGGTCCAGCGAATGGCATTCCCCCCAAGGAGGGAATGTGCCTGTTCCACCGGTGACCTCTGTCCAACCAGAGGCACCGGATAATCTGCTGGAGGCGCTACGAGGCACCTCTATCGTAGATGAGCATCGTGTCCTTATGGACACGGTAATAGAGAAGGTTCGGTTTGTCAAAAGCAGACTAACTGAAGCCTGCACTAGCCTTCTAACGGGCTTTGAGGTAAGTAATGTGATTGTAGGAAAAATATCACCGTAGAGACAGTAGCCCTTGATGTTCTGTTTGCTGTTCGGGAGGAAAAGCCAAACAGAGGATCGAGAATAAATATCGCAGGAGTCTAACATGAGTTGTCTATGTGAATAAGCAGGTATCGCTGCAGGCTGCCACTGCTCATGCTGCGGAAGTTTCCGGACTGAAGCGGAAACTGGAGCGGGCCAAGGAGGAGCTCGGCCTCGTGAAGAAGCAGCTGGAGGATAGCCAAGGTATGCAGGATCCTGTGGGTACATTTCAAAAAAATGAGTAGTCCAACCGGACTAAAGTGTCATAAACTTTATTAGGGGCCACGACCGAGGTGGCGGCCCTTAAGAAGGCGCTAGCCGAGGCCGAGGACAAAGCGGCCAAGGAATGCGCCTTGCGCGAGAAGCACGAGGCCCGGGTTGGCGAGGCGCAGCAACAGCTCCAGGGCGCGATAGAGAGGTTTGAGTCCTTGGAGCGCGATTGTAAGGTGCAAGAGTCCGAATTGGCGAAGGCCCGCCAGAGCGCGTAGGATGCACGAGCCGAAGCCCGGAGCGCCCTCCAGGAAATTCAGGCGGCCAAGAAGATTACGGCGGGTAAATCTTTCACCATGCATAGCAAGTGTGTAGAAGGAACATTCCTTGTACTTGTCCTGAATTTGGATTTTCCAGGGGCGTTTACAGATCTGTCGCACAGTGTGTCAAATGTTGTCGAGCATTATAGAGCCGAAGAAGGGATGTCTACGGAGAAGCTGTTCTGGTCCCAATATCTGGGATCCGAACATCCGGTGCCCTTCAGCGACCAGCTAAAGCAGTTGGTCGAGCTGCATAGGTTGGCAGAGCTAGCCATGAAGGACCTGATAGTCCGGCTGTGGCCTGCCGGTCCTATACCTAGCAGCTACTTCGGGCTTGTGCAGCGGCTTGTGAGTGCCTATCCGCGGCTCGAAGCCGTGAAGCGGTCGGTCTATATTGAAGGTGCGCATATGGCCTTTGCCCGTGTCAAGACACATTGGGCAAAGCTGGATGCCAAGAAGTTGATGACCGAGGGACCGCCGGAGGGCAAGGAGCATCGTCGACCCGAGCATTATTTTGAAGGTGTCCTGGAGGGGTCCCACCTTGTAGTAGAGCAATGTTCGAAGGATATCATATTCACATGAGTACATGTGTATCACCTTGCCCTGTAATATGGAACAATGGTATTTATGTAGTATAATGCATATGATTTAAATTTACATCCTATGCGGCCGTTTATTAACTCTGAGGTTTGACCAGTCGTTAGCTTCTGCCCCCACGTAGATAGTACGGGGGTGTTCGAGATAAATCTAAACACTCTTTACTCCACATTCTGGTCCTTAAAGGAGGTGTTTAGCGCAATGAACAAGGCAATCAGACTATGCGGCCTTTACCGCCCTCACTTAGCCATAGGAGTTTGACAATCAAGAAAGTTGGCGAAGCCCCTGGTATTCGAAAGACCGAACTAGGGGCTCTATGCACACCTAATCGGGGGAACCGATTCTTCGCAAGAAGCGGAAAAGAATCTCTAACGATTTGGGACCTCTCGAACAGCTGACCGGCTCTCGTCGCATCATGATAGTCTGTTTTTGGTTTTCTCTACTGAGGTGCTCGTCCGGAAGAAATGGGACACAATTGCAGTAGTTCTCCCTTTACTACCCTAGCCGATATAGCGGTACATAAGGTAGTAAGCACAGGAGCCGGGCAACCCAACTATTGACCAAAGACATGATTCGGAGCCGATGCATATAATGCTATAAGTTCAGGGTGCCGAACTATACTATAAAAGTGTTTGGACTTTTTATTACCGTAGTGTTGGGTGTAATGAAGCCCCTGGCATAGTAATACGTACCATGGTGTATGTGTGCAGTGAGTAATTAATACCGAGGTGAGTAAACGTAAAAAATGAAATAATAAGCTAACGCTACCGTGTATTCACCATTGTGATGTAACTAGTACGTCAAGGCGTACTTTGTACAAGTAATGCGATAAGCAAGTAGGGCTATTTAACATGCCGCAACCAAGGGCGAGCTACGTGCGAGTATGAAAAGCAAGTATGGCAATCATTTAGTAGAGACCACCTGGGGATTCCCTTGTAAGCCAGAGCTCCTTGCCTCCTTGGTGTGTTCTGCAAGCGGGTTGTCCGCATAGGCCTCCAAAAGAGAAAAAAACCGTAAAAAGAAAAAGTAAAAGCATGCGAATCCCAGGGTCGGTCGAGCAGTACTGTGGATCACAAACGAGTTATGCCTCCATCAATTCCCATGGGGTTTTGAGTGCGTGGTTTATGTACGCGCGGTATTAGTGCCAATGCCTCATCGGGGCTGGGACGGAGGTCAAATTGCTAATTCGGCTCTTGATGAGCCGAGCTGTCCTGCTGTAGTGTGGTCCGGACCCTCTTGATGATGTCCAGGGGCTCGGCAGTCGGATTATAATGCTGCTTGAGAAGGCCGCCCCGTACTTCTGCTGCTAGGGCGGCAGTTTGCTCCTTTGTACGGAGGGAGCGTTCCATGTTTCCATTTACTGTAATGATGCCACGTGGACTGGGCATCTTGAGCTTGAGATAAGTGTAATGTGGCACCGCATTGAATCTAGCGAATGCGGTCCGTCCGAGCAGGGCGTGATAGCCGCTGTGAAATGTGACGATATCAAAGAATAGTTCTTCGCTTCGGAAGTTATCCGGGGAACCGAATACTACCTCCAGCATTATTGATCCCGTACAACGGGCCTCTACGCCTGGTATGACTCCTTTAAAGGTAGTCTTCGTGGGCTTGACCCGTGAGGGGTCGACGCTCATTTTACGTATTGTATCCTGATAGAGCAGGTTGAGGCTGCTACCACCGTCCATTAGGACTCGTGTCTGGGGAAATCCGTCGATGATTGGGTCGAGGACCAGTGCGGCTGAACCGCCATGGCGAATGCTGGTTGGATGATCTCGGCGGTCAAAGGTGATCGGAAATGACAACCATGGATTGAATTTCGGGGCGACTAGCTCTAACGCATAGACGTCCCTAAGTGCGCGCTTGCACTCCCTTTTGGGGATGTGTGTAGTGTATATTATGTTCACCATTTTGACTTGAGGGGGAAATTTCTTTTGCTCCCCAGTGTTCGGCTGCCGGGGCTCCTCGTCATCGTCCTCGCTCTGTGATTCTCCTTCCTTGTTTCTGATGTTGACCTTGTTGGCTTGTTTAAATACCTGGCAATCTCTGTTAGTATGGTTGACCGGTTTGTTTGGGGTGCCATGTATCTGGCAAGGACAATCGAGTATGCGGTCCAAGCTGGATGGTCCTCCGCTGCTCCTTTTATAGGGCTTCTTTCGCTGGCCGGACTTGGAGCCACTGAATCCGGCGTGAACTATAGTGTCATCGGCGTTATCGCCATTGCTTTGGCGTTTGTGTCTGTTGCGCCGGAGCTTGCCGGTGCTGTTTTTGGCCTCAGAGGGGCCTGTTTCGTTGGTTGTGTTTGTACTGCGAGCCAGCCAACTATCCTCTCCCGCGCAAAAGCGGGTCATAAGTGCCGTGAGGGCTGCAATGGATCTCGGCTTTTCCTGGCCGAGGTGGCGGGCAAGCCATTGTCCCGGATGATATGCTTAAAGGCCACTAGGGCTTCAGCGTCTGGACAGTCGACGATCTGGTTTTTTTGGTTAGGAACCTAGTCCAGAATTTTCTGGCTGATTCTCCAGATTGTTGAACTATGTGGCTTAAGTCATCGGCATCGGGTGGCCGGACATATGTACCCTGGAAATTGTTGAGGAAGGCCTCTTCCAAGTCCTCCCAGCTGCCGATGGAGTTCTTAGGCAGACTATTTAGCCAGTGTCGAGCTGGTCCTTTGAGCTTTAATGGGAGGTATTTGATGGCATGGAGGTCATCTCCTTGGGCCATGTGTATGTGAAGAATAAAATCTTCGATCCACACTGCAGGGTCGGTTGTTCCGTTGTATGATTCAATATTGACAGGCTTGAACCCCTCGGGGAATTCATGATCCAGCACCTCGTCTGTGAAGCAGAGAGGGTGTGCGGCGCCTCTATAGCGGGCCGTGTCACGGCGTATCTCCGACGACGTCCGTCTGTGGTTATCGACCCGGGTGTGATTAAGTTTGTCACGTCCGAATAGGTAGTTGTCGTCTCGAGTATGGTAACGTCCTCGCGATCCGTATATAGATCTGGTGTGTCCTGCTTTATTGTCCAATTCCTGCAGAAGATCGTATGTATGGTCCCGAGCTGGTCTATCCCTATTTTTGCGAGGCGGTGGGGCGGGCTGCTGTTCGGTCTGAGTTGTCGTTTATCCCGACCGTGGGGTGGTCGGTCCGCATTGTGCGAGGGAGGTATGGGATCTATTGCCTCCTCATCGAATTGAGGTAGCAGTCTGCGTTTTGGGTACCTCTTGGCTGGGCGCTTGAGGCCGTATTTCTCAGCTGTTAGGACATCAGTCCATCTGTCGACGAGCAGGTCTTGTTCAGCTTGAAGCTGTCGTTGTTTCTTTTTCAGGCTTCTTGCAGTAGCTATGAGCTGAAGCTTAAAGCACTCATGCTCGAGAGGATCCTCAGGCACGATGAAGTCTTCGTTGCCAAGGCTTGTCTCCTCCTCGAAGGGTGGATGGTAACTATCATCCTTTGAGTCATCTTCTATGGCCTATTCATCAGGGTTGTTTTGCCTGTTGTCGTGTTCCTCTTCGGATGTAGCCCTGATAGTGCCTTCATTGTTTTCGGCGTCGCCCAGAGTACTATTTTCTCCAGTGCCAGTGTTGTCGTCCTTTGAGCAGCAGGGCTTAGAGCGGTGTTTGGGCTGTGTCTTGGAGGTTTTATTCGCATCTGGCTCTTCTTTGTCGTCGCTGGATCCTTTAGGTGTATCAACCATGTACACGTCGTATGAAGAGGTAGCCGTCCAACGTCTAGTAAATGGCGGGTCTTGGCCTTGCTCCTTGTCGGCATCGTCGTCCATACAGTCGATGTCTTCGGAGCCATAGTCAAGCACGTCGGTTAAGTCATCGACGGTGGCTATGAAGTGGGTGGCGGGTGGGGAGCAAAATTCCTCATCATCCGTCTCTAGCTTGAACCCGACATAGTTTGGCTGTGAGTCCTTCTCCAAGGATAAATTCTTTAAAGATTTCAGTACGTCACCCCAAGGTGAGTGCTGGAAAACATCAGTGGCGCTGAACTCGAAGATCGATAACCGATCTAGCTCGGTGTCCGCGGGCGTACACAGTCCAGAACTTATAGCGGGAGACGAGTCCGAAGTTCTGTTAAAGCGAATATTGCAGGGCGTCGAGTCCATGTGTGGCTCCAATGCCGTGGACTCTGAGGCCTCAGATGGCTCGATCTGAAGGAAATATGCCCTAGAGGCAATAATAAAGTTATTATTTATTTCCTTATATCATGATAAATGTTTATTATTCATGCTAGAATTGTATTAACCGGAAACATGATACATGTGTGAATACATAGACAAACAGAGTGTCAGTAGTATGCCTCTACTTGACTAACTCATTAATTAAAAGATGGTTATGTTTCCTAGCCATAGACAAAGAGTTCTCATTTGATTAACAGGATCACATCATTAGGAGAATGATGTGATTGACTTGACCCATTCCGTTAGCTTAGCACTTGATCATTTAGTTTGTTGCTATTGTTTTCTTCATGACTTATACATGTTCCTATGACTATGAGATTATGCAACTCCCGTTTACCGGAGGAACACTTTATGTGCTACCAAATGTCACAACGTAACTGGGTGATTATAATGGTGCTCTACAGGTGTCTCCAAAGGTACTTGTTGGGTTGGCGTATTTCGAGATTAGGATTTGTCACTTCGATTGTCGGAGAGGTATCTTTGGGCCCACTCGGTGATGCACATCACTATAAGCCTTGCAAGCAATGCAACTAATGAGTTGGTTGCGGGATGATGTATTACGGAACAAGTAAAGAGACTTGTCGATAACGAGATTGAACTAGGTATTGAGATACCGACGATCGAATCTCGGGCAAGTAACATACTGATGACAAAGGGAACAACGTATGTTGTTATGCGGTTTGACCGATAAAGATATTCGTAGAATATGTAGGAGCCAATATGAGCATCCAGGTTTCGCTATTGGTTATTGACCGGAGACGTGTCTCGGTCATGTCTACATAGTTCTCGAACCCGTAGGGTCCGCATGCTTAAAGTTAGATGACGGTTATATTATGAGTTTATATGTTTTGATGTACCGAAGGTAGTTTGGAGTCCCGTATGTGATCACGGACATGACAAGGAATCTCGAAATGGTCGAGACATAAAGATCGATATATTGGACGACTATGTTTGGACACCGGAAAGGTTCCGGAAGGTTTCGGACATTTATCAGAGTACCGGGGGTTACCGGAACCCCCCCCCCTGGGAACTAATGGGCCTTGTTGGGCCTTAGTGGAAAGAGAGAGGGGTCGTCCAGGGCAAGAGGCGCGCCCCCTCCCCTTGAGTCCGAATACGACAAGGAAAGGGGGGCGGCGCCCCCCTTGCCTTTCCCCTCTCCCACTCCTTCCTTCCCCCTCCTTCTTGGAGTAGGAAAGGGAGGGGCAAACCTACTTGGAGTAGGTTTCCCCCTCCTAGGGCGCGCCACCCCCTTGGGTGGCCCTCTCCTCCTCCCCCCTTTATATACGGAGGAGGGAGGCACCCCATAGACACAACAATTGATCTCTTGATCTCTTAGCCGTGTGTGGTGCCCCCTCTACCATAATCCACCTCGATCATATCGTAGCGGTTCTTAGCTGCGTCGGTAGAACATCATCATCGTCACCACGCCGTCATGCTGACGAAACTCTCCCTCAACACTCGGCTGGATCGGAATTCGAGGGACGTCATCGAGTTGAACGTGTGCAGAACTCGGAGGTGCCGTGCGATCGGTACTTGATCGGTCGGATCGTGAAGACATATGACTACATCAACCGCGTTGTGCTAACGCTTCCGCTTCCGGTCTACGAGGGTACATAGACACACTCTCCCCTCTCATTGCTATGCATCATCATGATCTTGCGTGTGCGTAGGAAATTTTTTAAAATTACTACGTTCCCCAACAGTGGTATCAGAGCCAGGTTTTATGCGTAGATGTCATATGCACGAGTAGAACACAAGTGAGTTGTGGGCGATACAAGTAATACTACTTACCAGCATGTCATACTTTGGTTCGGCGGTATTGTTGGATGAAGTGGCCCGGACCGACATTACGCATACGCTTACGCGAGAGTGGTTCTACCGACGTGCTTTGCACACAGGTGGCTGGCGGGTGTCAGTTTCTCCAACTTTAGTTGAACCAAGTGTGGCTACGCCCGGTCCTTGAGAAGGTTAAAACAGCACTAACTTGATGAACTATCATTGTGGTTTTGATGCATATGTAAGAACGGTTCTTGCTCAGCCCGTAGCAGCCACGTAAAATTTGCAACAACAAAGTAGAGGACGTCTAACTTGTTTTTGCAAGGCATGTTGTGATATGATATGGTCAAGGCATGATGCTATATTTTATTGTATGAGATGATCATGTTTTCTAACTGAGTTATCGGCAACTGGCAGGAGCCATATGGTTGTCGCTTTATTGTATGCAATGCAATCGCCCTGTAATGCTTTACTTTATCACTAAGCGGTAGCGATAGTCGTAGAAGCATAAGTTGGCGAGACGAAAACGATGCTACGATGGAGATCAAGGTGTAGCGCCGGTGACGATGGTGATCATGACGGTGCTTCGGAGATGGAGATCACAAGCACAAGATGATGATGGCCATATCATATCGCTTATATTGATTGCATTGCATGTGATGTTTATCTTTTATGCATCTTATCTTGCTTTGATTGACGGTAGCATTATAAGATGATCTCTCACTAAATTATCAAGATATAAGTGTTCTCCCTAAGTATGCACCGTTGCGAAAGTTCTTCGTGTTGAGACACCACGTGATGATCGGGTGTGATAGGCTCTACGTTCAAATACAACGGGTGCAAAACAGTTGCACACGCGGAATACTCAGGTTAAACTTGACGAGCCTAGCATATAATAGATATGGCCTCGGAACACTAAGACCAAAAGGTCGAGCGTTAATCATATAGTAGATATGATCAACATAGTGATGTTCGCCATTGAAACTACTCCATCTCACGTGATGATCGGACATGGTTTAGTTGATTTGGATCACGTGATCACTTAGAGGATTAGAGGGATGTCTATCTAAGTGGGAGTGCATCAGTAATATGATTAATTGAACTTAAATTTATCATGAACTTAGTACCTGATAATTTCTTGCTTGTCTATGTTGATTGTAGATAGATGGCTCATGTTGTTATTCTGTTGAATTTTAATGCGTTCCTTGAGAAAGCAAAGTTGAAAGATGATGGTAGCAATTACATGGACTGGGTCCATAACTTGAGGATTATCCTCATTGCTGCACAAAAGAATTACGTCCTGGAAGCACCGCTGGGTGCCAGGCTTGCTGCAGATGCCGCTGACAACATTAAGAACGTTTGGCAGAGTAAAGCTGATGACTACTCGATAGTTCAGTGTGCCATGCTTTACGGCTTAGAACCGGGACTTCAACGACGTTTTGAACGTCATGGACCATATGAGATGTTCCAGGAACTGAAGTTAATATTTCAAGCAAATGCCCGGATTGAGAGATATGAAATCTCCAATAAGTTCTATAGCTGCAAGATGGAGGAGAATAGTTCTGTCAGTGAACATATACTGAAAATGTCTGGGTATCATAATCACTTGACTCAACTGGGAGTTAATCTTCCTATTGATAGTACCATTGACAGAGTTCTTCAATCACTGCCACCAAGCTACAAAAGCTTCGTGATGAACTATAATATGCAAGGGATGAATAAGACAATTCCTGACCTCTTCGCGATGCTAAAGGCTGTGGAGGTAGAAATCAAGAAGGAGCATCAAGTGTTGATGGTCAATACGACCACTAGTTTCAAGAAAAAGGGCAAAGGGAAGAAGAAGGGGAACTTCAAGAAGAACGGAAAACAAGTTGCTGCTCAAGAGAAGAAACCAAAGTCTGGACCTAAGCCTGAGACTGAGTGCTTCTACTGCAAGCAGACTGGTCACTGGAAGAGGAACTGTCCCAAGTATTTGGCGGATAAGAAGGATGGCAAGGTGAACAAAGGTATATGTGATATACATGTTATTGATGTGTACCTTACTAATGCTCTCAGTAGCACCCGGGTATTTGATACTGGTTCTGTTGTTAATTTATGCAACTCGAAACAGGGGCTACGGATTAAGCGAATATTGGCTAAGGACGAGGTGACGATGCACGTGGTAAATGGTTCCAAAGTCAATGTGATCGCGGTCGGCACGCTACCTCTGCATCTACCTTCGGAATTAGGTTTAGACCCGAATAATTGTTATTTGGTGCCAGCGTTGAGCATGAACATTATATCTGGATCTTGTTTGATGCGAGACGGTTATTCATTTAAATTAGAGAATAATGGTTGTTCTATTTATATGAGTAATATCTTTTATGGTCATGCACCCTTGAAGAGTGGTCTATTTTTGTTAAATCTCGATAGTAGAGATACACATATTCATAATATTGAAGCCAAAAGATGCAGAGTTGATAATGATAGTGCAACTTATTTGTGGCACTACCGTTTAGGTCATATCGGTGTAAAGCGCATGAAGAAACTCCATACTGATGGACTTTTGGAACCACTTGATTATGAATCACTTGGTACTTGCAAACCGTGCCTCATGGGCAAGATGACTAAAATGCCATTCTCCGGAACTATGGAGCGAGCAACAAATTTGTTGAAAATCATACATACATATGTGTGTGGTCCAATGAATATTGAGGCTCGCAGCGGGTATCGTTATTTTCTCACCTTCACAAATGATTTAAGCAGATATGGGTATATCTACTTAATGAAACATAAGTCTGAAACATTTGAAAAGTTCAAAGAATTTCAGAGTGAAGTTGAAAATCATCGTAACAAGAAAATAAAGTTTCTACGATCTGATCATGGAGGAGAATATTTGAGTTACGAGTTTGGTCTTCATTTGAAACAATGCGGAATAGTTTCGCAACTCACGCCACCCGGAACACCACAGCGTAATGGTGTGTCCGGACGTCGTAATCGTACTTTACTGGATATGGTGCGATCTATGATGTCTCTTACTGATTTACCGCTATCGTTTTGGGGTTATGCTCTAGGGACAGCTACATTCACGTTAAATAGGGCACCATCTAAATCCATTGAGACGACGCCTTATGAACTATGGTTTGGGAAGAAACCAAAGTTGTCGTTTCTTAAAGTTTGGGGTTGCGATGCTTATGTGAAAAAGCTTCAACCTGATAAGCTCGAACCCAAATCGGAGAAATGTGTCTTCATAGGATACCCAAAAGAGACTGTTGGGTACACCTTCTATCACAGATCCGAAGGCAAGACTTTTGTTGCTAAATTTGGAATCTTTCTAGAGAAGGAGTTTCTCTCGAAAGAAGTGAGTGGGAGGAAAGTAGAACTTGATGAGGTAACTGTACCTGCTCCCTTATTGGGAAGTAGTTCATCACAGAAACCGGTTCCTGTGACACCTACACCAATTAGTGAGGAAGTTAATGATGATGATCATGAAACTTTAGATCAAGTTGTTACTAAACCTCGTAGGTCAACTAGAGTAAGATCCGCACCAGAGTGGTACGGTAATCCTGTTCTAGAGGTTATGTTACTAGACCATGACGAACCTACGAACTATGAAGAAGCGATGGTAAGCCCAGATTTCGCAAAATGGCTTGAGGCCATGAAATCCGAGATGGGATCCATGTATGAGAACAAAGTGTGGACTTTGGTTGACTTACCCGTTGATCGGCAAGCCATTGAAAATAAATGGATATTCAAGAAGAAGACTGACGCTGACGGTAATGTTACTGTCTATAAAGCTCGACTTGTTGCAAAAGGTTTTCGACAAGTTCAAGGGATTGACTATGATGAGACTTTCTCACCCGTAGAGATGCTTAAGTCTGTCCGAATCATGTTAGCGATTGCTGCATTTTATGATTATGAAATTTGGCAAATGGATGTCAAAACTGCATTCCTGAATGGATTTCTAGAAGAAGAGTTGTATATGATGCAACCGGAAGGTTTTGTCGATCCAAAGGGAGCTAACAAAGTGTGCAAGCTCCAGCGATCCATTTATGGACTGGTGCAAGCCTCTCGGAGTTGGAATAAACGTTTTGATAGTGTGATCAAAGCTTATGGTTTTATACAGACTTTTGGAGAAGCCTATATTTACAAGAAAGTGAGTGGGAGCTCTGTAGCATTTCTGATATTATATGTGGATGACATATTGTTGATTGGAAATGATATAGAATTTCTGGATAGCATAAAAGGATATCTGAATAAGAGTTTTTCAATGAAAGATATCGGAGAAACTGCTTATATATTGGGCATCAAGATCTATAGAGATAGATCGAGACGCTTAATTGGACTTTCACAAAGCAAATACCTTGACAAAGTTTTGAAGAAGTTCAAAATGGATCAAGCAAAGAAAGGGTTCTTGCCTGTGTTACAAGGTGTGAAGTTGAGTAAGACTCAATGCCCGACAACTGCAGAAGATAGAGAGAAAATGAAAGATGTTCCCTATGCTTCAGCCATAGGCTCTATCATGTATGCAATGTTGTGTACCAGACCTGATGTGTGCCTTGCTATTAGTTTAGTAGGGAGGTACCAAAGTAATCCAAGAGTGGATCACTGGACAATAGTCAAGAACATCCTGAAATACCTGAAAAGGACGAAGGATATGTTTCGCATTTATGGAGGTGACAAAGAACTCATCGTAAATGGTTACGTCGCTGCAAACTTTGACACTGATCCAGATGATTCTAAATCACAAACCGGATACATGTTTTTATTAAACGGTGGGGCTGTCAGTAGGTGCAGTTCTAAACAAAGCGTTTTAGCAGGATCTACATGTGAAGCGGAGTACATAGCTGCTTCGGAAGCAGCAAATGAAGGAGTCTGGATGAAGGAGTTCATATCCGATCTAGGTGTCATACATAGTGCATTGGGTCCAATGAAAATCTTTTGTGACAATACTGGTGCAATTGCTTTGGCAAAGGAATCCAGATTTCACAAGAGAACCAAGCACATCAAGAGACGCTGCAACTCCATCCGGGATCAAGTCAAGGTGGGAGACATAGAGATTTGCAAGATACATACGGATCTGAATGTTGCAGACCCGTTGACTAAGCCTCTTCCACGAGCAAAACATGATCAGCACCAAGGCTCCATGGGTGTTAGAATCATTACTGTGTAATCTAGATTATTGACTCTAGTGCAAGTGGGAGACTTAAGGAAATATGCCCTAGAGGCAATAATAAAGTTATTATTTATTTCCTTATATCAAGATAAATGTTTATTATTCATGCTATAATTGTATTAACCAGAAACATGATACATGTGTGAATACATAGACAAACAGAGTGTCACTAGTATGCCTCTACTTGACTAGCTCATTAATCAGAGATGGTTATGTTTCCTAGCCATAGACAAAGAGTTGTCATTTGATTAATGGGATCACATCATTAGGAGAATGATGTGATTGACTTGACCCATTCCGTTAGCTTAGCACTTGATCGTTTAGTTTGTTGCTATTTCTTTCTTCATGACTTATACATGTACCTATGACTATGAGATTATGCAACTCCCGTTTACCGAAGGAACACTTTGTGTGCTACCAAACATCGCAACGTAACTGGGTGATTATAAAGGTGCTCTACAGGTGTCTCCAAAGGTACCTGTTGGGTTGGCGTATTTCGAGATTAGGATTTGTCACTTCGATTGTCGGAGAGGTATCTCTAGGCCCATTCGGTGATGCACATCACTATAAGCCTTGCAAGCAATGCAACTAATGAGTTGGTTGCAGGATGATGTATTACGGAATGAGTAAAGAGACTTGCTGGTAACGAGATTGAACTAGGTATTGAGATACCGACGATCGAATCTCGGGCAAGTAACATACCGATGACAAAGGGAACAACGTATGTTGTTATGCGGTCTGACTGATAGAGATCTTCATAGAATATGTAGGAGCCAATATGAGCATCTAGGTTCCGCTATTGGTTATTGACCGAAGACGTGTCTCGGTCATGTCTACATAGTTTTCGAACCCGTAGGGTCCGCACACTTAAAGTTAGATGACGGTTATATTATGAGTTTATATGTTTTGATTTACCGAAGGTAGTTTGGATTCCCGGATGTGATCACGGGCATGACAAGGAATCTCGAAATGGTCGAGACGTAAAGATCGATATATTGGACGACTATGTTTGGACACCGGAAAGGTTCCGGAAGGTTTCGGACATTTATCGGAGTACCGGGGGTTACCAGAACCCCCCTCCCCCCCGGGAACTAATGGGCCTTGTTGGGCCTTAGTGGATAGAGAGAGGGGTCGTCCAGGGCAAGAGGCGTGCCCCTCCCCTTGAGTCCGAATAGGACAAGGAAAGGGGGGCGGCGCCCCCCTTGCCTTTCCCCTCTCCCACTCCTTCCTTCCCCCTCCTTCTTGGAGTAGGAAAGGGAGGGGCAAACCTACTTGGAGTAGGTTTCCCCCTCCTAGGGCACCACCCCCTTGGCCGGCCCTCTCCTCCTTCCCCCTTTATATACGGAGGAGGGGGCACCCCATAGACACAACAATTGATCTCTTGATCTGTTTGCCATGTGCGGTGCCCCCCTCCACCATAATCCACCTCGATCATATCGTAGCGGTGCTTAGGCGAAGCCCTGCGTCGGTAGAACATCATCATCGTCACCATGCCGTCGTGCTGACAAAACTCTCCCTCAACACTCGGCTGGATCGGAGTTCAAGGGACGTCATCGAGTTGAACGTGTGCAGAACTCGGAGGTGCCGTGCGTTCGGTACTTGATCGGTCGGATCGTGAAGACGTACGACTACATCAACCGCGTTGTGCTAACGCTTCCGCTTCTGGTCTATGAGGGTACATAGACACACTCTCCCCTCTCGTTGCTATGCATCACCATGATCTTGCGTGTGTGTAGGAATTTTTTTGAAATTACTACGTTCCCCAACACGATCTGCTTCGGCTCTAGGGTTGTTGCAGCCGCAGGAACCATCTCCTGGTTGTGATCCGATGATAGATTTAAGTCACATTCATCGGGATGAGGGGGAGCGATAGCCGCGGGCTCAAACCCCTCGAAGATCAAGTCTCCACGGGTATCCGCGGCGTAGTTCAAGCTTTCGAATCCGACCTAATGGCCAGGGGCGTAGTTGTCGATCTGCTCCAAACGGCCAAGCGAGTTCACCCGCAGTATGAAGCCACCGAATACGAAGATCTGTCTGGGGGGAAAGTTCCTCCTTGGACAGCATCATTATTGACGATTGAAGGGGCCATCGAACCTTTTGTCGACGACACAGTGGAACTCTCAATGAAAGCACCAATGTCGGTGTCAAAACCGGCAGATCTCGGGTAGGGGGTCCCGAACTGTGCGTCTAGGATCGATGGTAACGGAAGGTGGGGGATACGATATTTACCCAGGTTCGGGCCCTCTCTATGGAGGTAATACCCTACTTCCTGCTTGATTGATCTTGATGAATATGAGTATTACAAGAGTTGATCTACCACGAGATCGTAATGGCTAAACCCTAGAAGTCTAGCCTATGAATATGGTAATGAGTATATGTGGTGTCCTTTCCGGACTATCCCCTTCGGTTTATATAGACACCGAGGGGTTCTAGGGTTTACATGGATTCGGTTACATAAGAAGGAATCTTCGGTCGCTAAGCTTGCCTTCCACGCCAAGTAGAGTCCAATCTGGACACGGTGCAGTCTTCGGCCTTCATGTCTTCACAGCTCATCAGTCCGGCCCAAAGGATAACAGGCCGGACGTCCGAGGACCCCTTAGTTCAGGACTCCCTTAGTCACCCCCAAACTGATGGACAAACTGCAGTAGTCAATAGAACATTGTCTACTATGCTTAGGGCTGTTTTGAAGAATAATAAGAAACTGTGGGAAGAATGCTTGCCTCATATTGAATTTGCTTATAATCGTTCATTGCATTCTACTACTAAGATGTGCCCTTTTGAAATTGTGTATGGTTTCCTACCTCATGCACCTATTGATTTGTTGCCTCTTCCATCTTCAGAGAAGGTTAATTTTGATGCTAAAGAACGTGCTGAATTGATTTTAAAAATGCATGAGTTAACTAAGGAAAACATTGAGCGTATGAATGCTAAATATAAACTTGCTGGAGATAAGGGTAGAAAACATGTTGTGTTTGCACCTGGAGATATTGTTTGGTTACATTTGCGTAAGGATAGATTTCCTAATTTGCGCAAATCAAACCTAATGCCATGTGCTGATGGTCCTTTTAAGGTCTTAGAGAAAATAAATGATAATGCATATAAACTTGAGATGCCTGTAGATTTTGGGGTTAGTCCCAGTTTTAACATTGTAGATTTGAAGCCTTATTTGGGTAAGGAAGATGAGCTTCTGTTGAGGATGACTTCATTTCAAGAAGGGGAGGATGATGAGGACATCAATACCATTGTTACACCCACAACCCCTGCTGCTATACATACTGGACCAATTACTAGAGCTCGCGCACGCCAATTAAATTACCATGTACTTTCATTTCTTGGTAACGATTCTAATGTTCATGAGAATATGATTGTAACACCCCGGATGTAACTTTTCCAATTTGTACTCCAACTCTTGCCGTTTCCGGCGTTAAGTTATTTTATTTTCTTGGGTTCGGGTCTTTGTCTCCGTGTGTTGTTATCGTTGTCATGCATCTCATATCATGTCATCATGTGCATTGCATTTGCATACGTGTTCGTCTCATGCATTCGAGCATTTTCCCCGTTGTCCGTTTTGCATTCCGGCGTTTCGTTCTCCTCCGGTGGTAATTTCTAGCTTTCTTTCGTGTGTGGGGATTGAACATTTCCGGATTGGACTGAGACTTGCCAAGCGGCCTTGGTTTACTACCGGTAGACCGCCTGTCAAGTTTCATATCATTTGGACTTCGTTTGATACTTCAACGGTTAACTGAGGGACCGAAAAGGCCTCGTGTGTACAGCCCAACACCCTTACAATTTGGCCCTAAACCCACCTAAGCCTTCTCCATCATCTAGAGCGTTCGATCACGATCGCGTGGCCGCAAACCGGGCCTCATTTGGACTCTCCTAGCTCCCTCTATGCCTATTTAAAGACCCCCTCCGAAATTCCCGTTCTTCTACCTCTGAAACCCTAGATCCACCCCTCGCGCGCCCGGACATGTCCGTCCCGGCCCGGACAAACGCCGACGCCGCCCGCAGCCACTAAGGGGCTGCCACGTGTCCACGTTGCCGCCGCCTCCCACCGCGCGGCCCGGGAGCCCGTGGCCGGCCCGCCCTCGCCCGCGCACGGGCCAGAGGAGCCGCCCGCGCCGCCTTCGTCTCCCCCGCGACCGGCCGCCACCCCGCCGCCCAAGTCCGCCGGCGCTGCCCCGTTCCTCGTCGCCGGCGAAGGCAAGCTCGACGCCGGCCGCCGCGAGCCGCCCCGCATCGCCCGCCGCTCCGGCCCTCCTCTCCGGCGCCGACCACCGCCACCTCGTCGCCTCCTCCCTCTCCGGCCGGCGAGCCTGCGCGCCGCTCCGGCCATCCCCGCGGTTCCGGCCACCGCGTCTGCTTCTTCCCGGCGCAGATCGGCGAGATCCGCTGCCGCCTCGGATTTCGTGAAAACCCTAGATTCGGAGGTTGATTTTTTCTACTAAGTCCCGAAATCGCAGATCCATGTGCTCATGTTCATAGCCTCGTAACTTTGCATCCGTAGCTCTGATTCATGCATATAGCATATTAAAATGTTCATCTCAGAGAGTACATCATTTCATTCCATTGCATAATTTTCATTTGAGTTCATCTTTATGCCAGAAATGCTGTTAGAAGAGGGCTACTTGAGATAATTGTCAGATCTGCTACTCCATTTAGGTTTTTGTCATTTTTGCCATGATTAATGTGTGCATGATATGCCCTGATGCTCTACATATGTTTTGTTAAGGGTTTTGTCATCTTTCCAGAGGTGCAACCCATGTATTTTTGTGATGTGTGTGGTGACTAGCACAAGCTTGCAAAGTGGTGCACTTGTTAATTCTGATTTCAGGGACTTAGCAATTCCACTAAGTCCTTGATCTGTTTATCTCATATGGCCATATGTTCATGTTGTTTCCTAGTGATCCGTGCCTCTTTTGAGGATGATCAGTAAGGATGTTTTGTTAATCTTGTAGTGATGTATCCATCCATGTATTTGTTTGCAATTATGGAGCACCCTAGCTTGAGTCAATCGAGCTCTACTTTTGCTACTTTGTGAATCTGGGCAGATTGTCAACTTGTTTGCAATTTTGCCGATGATGTTGTAGTTGATCCGTGCATGCTATGTTATTGTTCTTGCCATGTCTAGCTTGCATTTTGTGCATTCTTGATGGGTGTATGCTTAGCTTATCATGACTTGCACCGTAGTGAGTGCATCGAGCTTGTAAACATGCCTACTTGAGTTATGTTTCAGCATGTGCCAGTTTTCACTAAGTCTGAGAACTGATTATGTTTTTTCTATGTTCACATGCTTGCAATTGTATTTTCTGATCCCTTTTGGCTCAAGGTCACTAAGGGACTTTTGTTAAGATCTTTGAGTAGCTCCATGCCATGCTTTACTTTGCCATGTTCAGGTCCTGTAACATGTAGTTTTGTGGCTCCGAAGTGTGCTACCTGATCTGAAATTCCAGACAAGTGTTAATTTCACTAAGTCTGAGATCTGTTTGTCATATGCATTTTTGCCATGCTTGTTTGGACCTGTTAATGGATGAATTGGTAGCTCAGTGCTAGACTTTTGTTAAGCATCTTGTATGCATCCCTGCCATGCATTTTGTTGTCATGTTTGGGTGCTGTAGCATGTTCATCTCGTTGCATTTAGATGGCTACTTGCTGTAAATCGCAGACCGGTGTCATATTTGAATCGCTTGCCATTTCCAAACCGTAACTCTGATTCCGATGTTCTTTATATCGTTTTCAAGCGATTTCATCTCATATTTCCAGTGGCACACTTGGATTTCCATGTTGAGGCCAGGTTCTTGCATTTCCTGTCATATCTTGCATTTTGCATCCCGCATCGCATCCCGCATAGCATATCATCATTGCATCATATTGTTTGATCCTTGCACGTGGTTGATTGTGCCCTTGTTGTTTGTTTGTCTTGTTTGGGTAGAGCCGGGAGACGAGTTCGATAACGAGGAGCCCGTTGAGTTTGCTTTTGAGGATCCAGTCGACTCTGACAACTGTGCAGGCAAGATGATCATACCCTCGAAATCACTACTATCTTTGCTATGCTAGATTGCTCGCTCTTTTGCTATGCCAATGCTATGATGCCTACCACTTGCTTTCAAGCCCCCCAAATTTGCCATGTCAAACCTCTAACCCACCATGTCCTAGCAAACCGTTAATTGGCTATGTTACCGCTTTGCTCAGCCCCTCGTATAGTGTTGCTAGTTGCAGGTGAAGATTAGAGGCCGTTCCTTGTTGGAACATTTATTTACTTGCTGGGATATCATTATATTATCTTGTTATCTTAATGCATCTATATACTTGGTAAAGGGTGGAAGGCTCGGCCTCTCGCCTAGTGTTTTGTTCCACTCTTGCCGCCCTAGTTTCCGTCATATCGGTGTTATGTTCCCGGATTTTGCGTTCCTTACGCGGTTGGGTTATAATGGGAACCCCTTGATAGTTCGCCTTGATAAAAGCTTTTCCAACAATGCCCAACGTTGGTTTTACCATTTGCCACCTAGCCTCTTTTTCCCTTGGGTTTCCGGAGCCCGAGGGTCATCTTATTTTAAACCCCCCCGGGCCAGTGCTCCTCTGAGTGTTGGTCCACCTCGTCAGCCGCCGGTGGCCACCAGGGGCAACTCTGGGCTGGCCTACGGGAAGTTTGGACAATCTGAGTGTGCCCTGAGAACGAGATATGTGCAGCTCCTATCGGGATTTGTCGGCACATTCGGGCGGTGTTGCTGGTCTTGTTTTAACCTGTCGAAGTGTCTTGAAGAACCGAGATACCGAGTCTGATCGGAATGTCTTGGGAGGAGGTCTATTCCTTCGTTGACCGTGAGAGCTTGTCATGGGCTAAGTTGGGACTCCCCTGCAGGGATTTGAACTTTCGAAAGCCGTGCCCATGGTTATGGGCAGATGGCAATTTGTTAATGTCCGGTTGTAGATAACTTAAACCTTAACTTAATTAAAATGAATCAACTGAGTGTGTTACCGTGATGGCCTCTTCTCGGCGGAGTCCGGGAAGTGGACACGGTGTTGGAGTAATGTTTACGCAGGTTGCTCTCTAGTTTCTCGCTCGCGCTTTGCCTCCTCTTCTCGCTCTCTTTTGCGAATAAGTTAGCCACCATATATGCTAGTCGCTTGCTGCAGCTCCACTTACATATTTACCTTGCCTTACCTATAAGCTTAAATAGTCTTGATCGCGAGGGTGCGAGATTGCTGAGTCCCTGTGGCTCACATATTACTATTACACCAGATGCAGGGCCTGATGATTCCGCTCCAGGTGACGCTTATGAGCTCAAGTGGGAGTTCGACGAGGACTCTCAACGTTACTATATTTCCTTTCCTGATGATCAGTAGTGGTGCCTAGTTGGGGGTGATCGGGACCGTGTCGCTTGTTGAGTTATCTTTTATTTTGGCGCCGTAGTCGGGCCATGAGTGTTTGGATGATGTAATGTTATTTGTGTACTTGATTGACGTGGCGAGTGTAAGCCAACTATGTTCTCTCCCCTTTATTATTTATATTACACGGGATGTTGTGAAGATTGCCTAACTTGCGACATATGCCTTCAATGCGATTATGCCTCTAAGTCGTGCCTCGACACGTGGGAGATATAGTCGCATCGAGGGTGTTACAATGATGTTGCCTAAATTGGATACATTTGTTTGCTTACAAATGAAGGGCCTAGGTTGGACAAGAAAGATGAACCTTGGAGTAAGTTCAAGCATGGAGATGATGGCGTGCACAAGGGGAATAAGAACGGAGTTACAGTGATGATTCCAGGACTTTGAAGCCACCATAATGAGTGCATGAAGCCTTAGACGAAATATACAAGATGCCACTTCATAAATTTCGTCCAAAGGCTATCCTAGGTGTTGCGTCACCTTATTTTTGGGCCAGGCCCATGTAATTTCGAAATACTTCATTATAGGCTATTTTTAGAGTCCGTATGTGTGGGGAAACAAGAGTTTGGGTTAGTTTCAGACCCCTCCTCCAAGGGCCACAGAATTTCCCCTCTCTCCTCCATATATACAGCCCTTAGGGCATCGTTTAGACTTTGGGTTTTGTTTAGATTAAAGTTTGCCATAGCTGCAACTTCGCGTACTTCGTTTGTGTTCAACGACCAGACAAAGGCGTCACAGAACCCCACCTTTGATCAATAAAGCATTCCTCTTATATTCGCAATATCCAGATTGTAATCTTAGTTTCTTACTTGTTCTTCGTTTGCCTGCAGGAAACAGACCTTCGTGGTCAGGTTGATCGTGCTCCGGCGTGGTCAATAACCTCTCGGAGTTGGTTTAGGGATTGCTAAGGCACGACGTCCTCACACGTTCGTAGTCGGATCATCAAAGTCGACTTCCTCCAAAACGATAGCCACCATCTCATCGAAAGACGGGACACCTTATCCTCTATCATATGGCCCATGTAGGCCCAATACTTTCCCCAAAGGGTTCCGGTAACCCCTCGGTACTACAAAAAATACCCGAACCACTCCAAAACCATTCCGGTGTCCAAATACCATTGTCCAATATATCAATCTTTACCTCTCAACTATTTCGAGACTCCTCGTCATGTCCGTGATCTCATCCGGGACTCCGGACAATCTTCGGTCACCAAAACACATAACTCATAATACGAATCATCATCGAACGTTAAGCGTGCGGACCCTACGGGTTCGAGAACTATGTAGACATGATCGAGACACATCTCTGATCAATAACCAACAGCAGAATCTGGATGCTCATATTGGTTCCTACATATTCTAGGAAGATCTTTATCGGTCAAACCGCAATAACAACATACGCCATTCCCTTTGTCATCGGTATGTTACTTGCCCGAGATTTGATCGTCGGTATCCTCATACCTTGTTCAATCTCGTTACAGGCAAGTCTCTTTACTCGTTCCTTAATGCATCATCCCGTAATTAACTCATTAGTCACATTGCTTGCAAGGCTTATAGTGATGTGCATTACCAAGAGGGCCCAAAGATACCTCTCCGATACACGGAGTGACAAATCCTAATCTTGATGTATGACAACCCAACAAACACCTTCGGAGACACATGTAGAGCATCTTTATAATCACCCAGCTATGTTGTGACGTTTGATAGCACACAAGGTGTTCTTCCGGTATTCGAGAGTTGCATAATCTCATAGTCAGAGGAATATGTATAAGTCATGAAGAAAGCAATAGCAATAAAACTTTAACGATCATTATGCTAAGCTATCGGATGAGTCTTGTCCATCACATCATTCTCCTAATGATGTGACCCCATTCATCAAATGACAACACATGTCTATGGTCAGGAAACTTAACCATCTTTGATTAACGAGCTAGTCTAGTAGAGGCATACTAGGGACACTTTGTTTTGTCTGTGTATTCACACAAGTATCAAGTTTCCGGTTAATACAATTCTAGCATGAATAATAAACATTTATCATGATATAAGGAAATATAAATAACATATTTATTATTGCCTCTAGGGCATATTTCCTTCACCTCTGTCGGGCTCCCTTGAGAAAGGCCACCCCCGGTGTGTGCCACCATCGGTAGCTCCCGAGCCTGTCTAAAGTTGGAGTCCCTTCGATTTCGAGAGCCCGGGCGGGCTCCTGGCCTTGTTTGTCAAACAATGAGAGCTCGGCTTAGTGGGCCCGTAGGGACCTCGCCCGTCCGGGAGCCTCTTCAAGAGATATTGCCGCCTCCTGGAGCTCTCCTGTCCCGGGCTCAGAATCTTCTCCTCGCGAGCTTGTGGTGAGAACCCTTGGTCCCGCGGTGGCAGGCTGGGTGTCAATACTTGAAAGAGGCGTGGTCACCGACGGGGCCAACGAAGGGGCCCGGGTGACTGTCGCGCCACATCTACGATCGACGTTGCCTATCTCCATTGCCAATGTCCTACACGCCCTCGTCGTCTTCGGATGCCCACCGGACGAAAGCTAGTACTACAAGGGCATCTCCAACGCCGACCCGCAAACGGACACAATATTTGTTCGAAATTCAGTCTGGATTGGTGTTCGGATACTGATACGGGAGCCATCATCCAACCGTATCCGCATCATTTGAAGGCAATTGTGTATTAGTAAAATAAAGCACCTTTCGCCAAATCTCAAACCTTCGTCGTGTTGCTTGTGTTGGTAAAAAAGTAATCAATTAAGCTCACTAATATACACATTTCGCCAAACACCTTCCATTCACATGCACACCTTCTGGCAAAAATGCCTTAGTTGTGTGTTAGTATTGAGCTCACTAATATACACCTTCCGCCAAACACATTCCTTTCACATGTGCACCTTCCGCCAAACACTTGCATGATTAAAAGTAGTTTCCGCCAAAGCAAAAGAATTAACTGCAGCTATCCGCCATCCGGATGGAGAGAGGACACATGGTGACTTTCGATTAGTCGTGTGGATGTTTGGACTCCCACAAAACCCCTCTTTGTTTGTCTTCGGTTTATGAGAAAACAGACATATGATGAATCGTTGCCGGACTACGTTGGATGACAAATAGTACGATCCGGACGGTTGCGGGAGGATTAAGGTACGCGGTGAAGATGCTAAGCACGAAAAGTAAAAAGCACGCCGTAGACGTTCGAACGAGCCGCGTATCGGCTAATGCACGCGGGCTCACCGCACACGGCCCGTCCCTAGTCGCCCACACACACACCGGCCAGAAAGAGGCCGGCATGGCTCACATCGCTATCCAACGATCGGCTGTTATACGGGGGACCCGCATGTAAGCGAGGTAACACGGATTATATTCCGACTCCCAAGTACTCCTGCTATCCTACATAATCCCAGCAAATAGCTGTTCATCCCAAAGAGATGATCCTCCGAATATTCCGTCAACGTCGGAGCGCAGTATCGGTCGGTTGGTGTATATACGTTCCCGTCACGGGCGCCAGAAGATAAAGAAAAGGAAGAAGAGGATGATACGTAACGGCGTGACCGAAAGAAAAAGCGGGAGCGAATAGACAGAGAGGGGGCCCGGCCGTCACGTCGTCTTCCTCCTCGCTCCATTAGAACCGAGCTCTCGGGTCTCCGCCTCTGCTCGCCTCCCACTGTTATCGGAGGCGCTGCGGACGAACAAGCAGCACTATGCGTCCGTCCCTCTGTGAGTCCCGTTTCCTCCTCTTCGATTGGTTGGGTCTTCCCCCCGATACTTCCCCGCCGCGCCGATCTATCGAGCGGAGCCCGTCGAGTTGTTTATCCTCTTTTTCCCACCGTACGACTCTGATTCTTTTTCTGATACCGTACGCGCGGTTGAGCGATAAACTGGGTAGCGGCGATGTGCAGGCACGAATTGAGGTGATTCTTGATGCGGCAATTAGGCAATGGCTGTTATTATTAGGCAATGGCTGATTAAGATTGAGGACTATAGAAGTTTGTGCTAGCTAGAATTGGGGTGGGCGGCAACTAGCCAATGAACTTGCTCTGGGGTTGCTTACCTATTGCTAGTCCGCGCGATTCTGTACAATTTCTGCACTGTTAGTGGTAGACTGCTAGTTGGAAGGGGAGCCTTGGCGCAGTGGTAAAAGCTGCTGCAATGTAGGGAAAGGTTGCGTACAATAGACCCAAAGTGGTCGGACCCTGTGCAAGCGGGAACTACATGCACCGGGCTGTCCTTTTTTAGTGGTAGACTGCTAGTTCCTCTTTCTGTGGTCAAGGGAATCGTCGGTAGTGCTTTGTTAGGTGCATTACTATTTTTAGTTAGTTATCATGCCCGTTTTGTGCTCTATGTGGGGAAACTGTTGCTTGGTCGGGCAAATTGGACAGGAGAAGATATATAGAGAAGTTTTTGGTCTCAAGACTTTTCCTCAGTTGATATGTTCTGCTATGCCAAGAGTTTTTTTTCTTCGCTTCTTTCGCCGTAGAACCTGCTGTGAACTCCCGATGTTAGTGGTTTCTTTAATCGAAATTGTTGGTTTGGGAAGCCCTGGCATTGTCTTTAAAAGAAGTCAAGATAAGTTCTAAACAAGTGCCACTGAAGAAACTCACAAACTCAATCGTGTGAATTGGCCTTCACAATATATAATGCAACATAACTGAAACCAAGAAATTATATACATTGAAAACTGAGGAATTCACTTCTTTTGAACAATACTATAGTCCACAAAGAATCTTTCGTTGACTGTATCCATAGCGCAAACGTGCATATTCTTTCATCAATATGTTCAGAAGTATATATAGAAAATAAAGGGAGGAGAGCAGCTAGATTAGTTTCTTCTCCTGTCGCATATATCATGGTTACTCGTGTCTCCTGCATATAGCATCCATCCTTCTACATATTCTATCCATATAACTCCAAATTAAATCTGTCTACTTATGCTAACTCATTTCCAATCATAATGAATCTTCATGAACAACTGATGGCATCTTTGTCTTTATAAATGTTTTTCTGTGGAAGTATTTGACTCAATTTATCTCCTGTGATAGTTTTGACACTACCCATATTTAACGCCATGTAATGTTTTAAGCATTGCATGTTTTCACATGGCTACTTTTTTAAAAATTATTCAGAGGGTGCTCTGTGGTAGTTATATTTGTCACCGTTGGAGTATAGTCGAACTCTTCCGTTCGGACTGGGTATGAGGATTCTAATAACAGTGTTAAATATGTAACATTTATACACCAAAGATTTAAAGGAGTGTTGACTGTGTATTTCTAAACTGTCTACAAAGGTCACAATGAGATGTTAACTTTTGTTAAGCTATCTTATTTTAGTTATGTTATCATCCTTGGCAGGTCATGTTCCTTTTCTTCTTCTGCTACTGTTACATGTGGTCATTGCTAGACCATTCTTTCCACTACCAAGTAAGACTAGCAATGAAGAGAAGAAGCCCATACAGACATTTCGACCATATAACATTGCTCACCGTGGCTCAAACGGGGAAATCCCGGAGGAAACAAGTGGTGCTTACCTGGTACAGCTCATAGAATTTATATGACAAATAAAATAGTATCTCTCTTTTTTGCATATGGAAGATGATACCCTTATTAAGAGGATGTACCATTTGATGGTTAGATTTATCAAATTGATCATTGCAAATGCTACAAAACTCAATTCTGATAAGTTTCAATCATGTGATTTTTCACCATTGGAAAAAATTATGTTAACGGATTTCATTAAACAATCCTGTTGCAGAGGGCTATTGAAGAAGGTGCAGATTTTATAGAGACTGACATCCTTGCTAGCAAAGATGGTGCATTGATCTGCTTTCATGATGTAACACTTGATGATACAACTGATATTTCCAGCCGTAAGGAGTTCGCCAATCGAAGGAGAACCTATGAGGTGGAATGGGCCAACGTTACTGGCTGGTTTGTAGGTGTGCTTATCATAACCAACCCTGTTTCTTCATTCACTCTTGTAAATCCGTTCAGAGATATATTTGCAGTATCAAAAGTTGGCTATGGAATGCAAGAAAACACATGAAATTATTATTCTCGACTCAAATTTAGGAAGCTGACACTACTTCATGCATGATTTCCTAGAACCATTTCCTGCTGCATACTGCCAGCATTAATCGTGTAGTATATGGTATTTTCAACGGAATGCCAGAAGCTACGAGCATCTAGTGGCAAGACTGGCCTGTGGCTAACTGACCACGGCCCACCAGCATATATAGCATATAGCTCTGTGGTTGATAAATCATGGCAATATCATATTGGTTTATCTGCACCTGCTGCTGAACTATTGCTAGGATATGAACTGAATGTGAATGGTAAACTTGTGAACCTATTATTTCTTGATTTTTCTGATAATTAGGTGTCCATATGCAGTGGATTTCACGCTTGAGGAACTTAAAACACTTAAAGTGAAGCAGCGATACCCATTCAGAGATCAACAATATAATGGTATGTGGCTGTGTCCTTGAGCTTCTACTTTTTTTTTCTTTACCGTGATCACATTACCTCTCTATGAATCAACGTATTGTACTTCCAAAAATAAACTTAGAGCCTCGTAAAAAATATGTATTCAGAGCCTCACAAAAAGAATTAATTCAGAGGGATTCTTTTGTTTTGTTAGAAAGCTCAGAGGTGTAGTAATTAATTACTAGTTTTCTGTTCAATAACCTGCCTTCCAGTTCCCACCAACTAATACCTGGGAATTTATTCCATGGTTGATGTATGCATTTTAGTCTTCTCCAAAATGTGTTTTTCATTTACTTTGTCAAAGTTTCTTTGAATATTTCATTTTCTTAAACTAGCATGCTCTTATTTATAGTAGACCCATTTTGGATTCCAGTTATTTAAACTAACATAATACATGAACTAATCAGAAAGATGCAATCTGATGGCGTATTTGTGAGTTAAGAATCATCAATGATAATTTCTGGACATGCAGGCAAATTTTCAATCATCACATTTGAAGAATTCATTTCAATTGCCTTAGATGCAAGCAGAACCATTGGAATATATCCAGAGATAAAAGATCCAGTTTTTATCAACAAGCATGTAAGCCCCCCTGTTCTGAGTAAGAAATAGGGTACTTTAAGGATTCTCATAATTCTCTAATCAAGCCTTTTCTGTCAAGAAATGTGCTTAGAAGCTATATGCAAATTTGCTATGAAAATAGTTATTATAGGGAATGGATTAGCTTTTGCAAAGGTCTTTTGATAGTATATGGGTGGAGAGAATAATACTGCAGCTGATATATTTAAGTACTTCACCTTAACTTTGATGAGCTGTACAATTCAAAAGCTTTAAATTTATTAGTACAATCTTAGGCGGATTTTCCAATTTCTGAAGTGCTTCAAGCAATGAGCTTGTATTCTACTCTTGACAGGTAAAGTGGGCAGATGGAAAGAAGTTTGAGGACAAATTTGTGGATACCTTACTAAAGTATGGATACAGGGGTCAATATATGTCCGAAAATTGGCTAAAACAGCCATTGTTTATACAATCATTTGCTCCCTCTTCCCTTGTACATGTATCAAAATTGACAGACTCTCCGAAGATCTTTCTGATTGATGATATCACAGTGAGAACACAAGACACAAACCAGGTATAGATCTTTCTGTATGGAAGAAAAGTGAGTAGTATGTACTTATGGTGTTTCTCGCAACTTCAGCAGAAGCATCTGATTGTATGGATATTACTTATGTTATTTTTTGCTTGCAGTCATACTGGGAAATCACTTCAGATGACTACCTTGCATATATTAGTAACTATGTTGTGGGCCTTGGTCCATGGAAAGATACCATTGTTCCAGTTGCAAATAACTATTTGCTGGAACCAACTGATCTTGTTGCAAGAGCACATGCTCATAATCTCCAGGTGTGATATCTGTTTGTATTCCTTACAATTGTCTAGAACTACTATTTACATGCATGCTCATAAAATAATTCATGTTAGGCCGACGTAAGTTCAGACCAACTTCAGCATTTGTTTTGTTGAAGTGCCTTTTGGTCACTCTGAATATATGAATCACCAGAAGAACCAATGAAATGTCATGGTTATCTTCTACTCCGTACGTATCTTTTATCTCATTAGGATCTGACCAATTGTTAACTGAATTCATTGGAAGAAAACACATGATATACTGCTGACATCTGCATCAGGAACTCTCAGCTGTGTCCTCCTTGGTCAATGCTCTCATTTAAAGTTCTGACAAACTAACCACCACAATATATTTTCATAAGCTCAGATTTAACTAGCATTAGTTTGTTAAGACCGCTATAAATGATCCCAATGGACCAAATTGTTACCCTACCACTCCCTCTACATAAATATAAGACGTTTTAGAGACTTGACACAAGTCTCTAAAATGTCTTCTATTTATGTGCAGAGGGAGTACATGTCAACTACAATTTGATAGCAGGTAGTTTGCACCTGGTCGCATGTTAAACTGCATTCCATCATTTCTGCAGGTACACCCTTACACATACAGGAACGAGAACCAGTTTCTGCACTTCGACTTTCATCAGGATCCCTATGCCGAGTACGATTTCTGGATAAATACGATGGGGGTTGACGGATTATTCACAGATTTCGCCGGAAGCGTACACAAGTACCAAGAACTGAAATCTCCACACCCGAAGGATGCAACCGCGAACAGCCTCCTAGTAAAAATTGCTCAGTTGATCGCGGCATACGAAGGCCATTGAATAAGTTTGTGTTGCAGCAAATCACTGCCATTTTCAGTGATTAACGCGCAAGACCAAGATGAGTTGACATTTGACGACCCGTGGTGACCTGGAAAGGTCACTAATAGATGTTGGTTTACGCTGTTATATAGTGTTAACACGAGTTTATGTATGCCTCTCCATTGAACCCCTGAATCATGAGGGGGAGATCTCTATTATCGCAATAACCATTTTTTTTCCTAAAGCTTTCCACACGAAACTGTAATGGTTGGTGTATAGCTCATCCGATGGAATATCGTTTCAACAATCTCCCAAATTGGATTGTTCATATGTACTGTACAAGTGGAATTGGTGCTGAAATGCAGTTATAAAAATTAGTGTTGACAGTTGCATATGGTTCAGGTAAATAGGCATCACCTATCTGCAACTTGTGCCCTGCTGTAACTAGCTGACCACTTGATCTGGCGGCCACAGCCCCAGCGTGTGTTTGTTGGTGGCTGCGCGGTCCCTGTCAATTCTTGATAATTTTGCAAGGAACCGGTCTTGTCTTCTCTTTTGGATGGATGTTTTCCTCACCAATCTCAATGCAGGGGCAGGGGAGGATAAGCTGGAGAGAGCCCAACGGAGTCGTATCCGGCGAGCCATTGAAGGATAAAGAAGATTTGAGGCCACACAGCTCCAGCAGCGGAAGGATGGAGGCTGCGGCTCTGGCCCAGCTGCCGGAATATGCCTCCACCACCGCGCCACTCACCGGTAACGGCAGCTCTTTCTCAGTGCTCACTCAGCTAATCGCTTGCTAAGTATCCTCTCTGTAAAGAAATATAGAAACATTTATATCACTACCCTAATGATCTAAACGCTTTTATATTTCTTTACGGAGGGAGTAGTGGTAGTGGAAGTAGGTAATATGTGATGTTATTCTTTGGCGTGGAGGTTCATTGTCCAACGAGGTAGTTATCCTGGAAAGAGAGGGCGTTGAATCATAGGGGTCTGCTAATCAGGGGTCAAGGTCGGCTGAGCTGCAGAAACAGAGTCAGTCCTCTGTTTAAATCTGCACCGCTCATCAAACCAAATTAAAGAAAACCATGTATATATATTAATATAATTCACTACTACAGTAGTAAACTGGCAAGGCACTAAATTGCACCTTTGACTCAAAAGGTTAGGTGATGAGAATTTTAGGAAATTTCTGTGCCGATCTAGTAGTAGTAGAACCAGCCGTTTAGTCAACTTGTAACCCGATCGGTGCTATTCCAACTGGCATGGGTACGCATGTCTACTCCCTGAAGTATGTGGTTACCGGATATTGTGGATTTTTCTACTAGTCAATCATGTAACCTCTTGGTTAATCCATGATACTAGTTAACCGCACCCGTTAGTCCTAAGTTTTGCAGTCAACCTCCACAAAACTACCCATACAAATCACAGGCACGCGAGTTCGATGGGTACTGTATTCATGCTGTACCCAGCAGTGTCATATCATTATCATCAGACGATATGCTGAATCTTCAGAATTTGACCGGTATTTATTTCGCTCGCAACCCTTTTGACCAGGACCTGCAACTTGGCTAAAGAAATCTACCACTCCAGCTTTACCTGAGCATGACTAGCTAGCAGCTCCGGAATCCTGCTGAGAAATATCATGGAAGCACGCCTTCCTTCCTTTAGTCTGGGAATATTTATCTCCTCGGAGAAAGCTTGCCGCATCTTCCAGCTTTTGTACTACGTACGGAAAATCGACACCGGGCAGCCGGCAGCCCACCTTTGAATTGAATTGAATTGGATTGAGCGACGCTTCCGTCTTTCAAAAGCAAAAGCGAGAAAGCGGGAGAAAGCAACCGAAAAGATGGCACAATCGTGGCAGCATACCCGTCAAATGCTCCCCGATTTCCATCAATAGTCAGAGAGCGCTACCACTTCGTTTGATTTCCTGTAATTTTCTCTGCATGTACCACCACATTGCTACGTGCAGGCAAAAGATGGTCGTTGCCCCGTGCCCAGAGGCGATCGTCCAGGGCGGCAGCACTGGCGCCCGGAGTCGCGAGCTTCTCCAGCGCATCTCCCATTACGAGACCACCGAGAATTCAACGCCGAGGCCCCGGGACAAAGGTCAGAGTCCCATCCATCCATCCATTTCCATCGTGGAACGGTCCAAGATATCGTTACTGTTCAATCTATCAATCCTTCAATCATGGCAATAATTTTCTACGTTGTGCAGTGTCGGATAGTGGCTGTATTTTGTGTGTGATGTGGATTTTGGGTTTGGTAGTGTGCGGGGCGCAGGAGGCGGGCGGACATCCAGTCGGACACGTACGTGCTGCTTGAGCCCGGGATGGACGAGGAGTTCGTGTCCAAGGAGGAGCTGGAGGAGCGGCTGCGTGGGTGGCTGGAGAGGTGGCCGGGGGGCGCGCTGCCGCCGGACCTCGCTAGATTCGACACGGTGGACGACGCCGTCTCGTACCTCGTCAGGTCGGTGTGCGAGCTCGAGGTCGACGGCGAGGTGGGCTCCGTGCAGTGGTACCAGGTCCAGATCGAATAGCTGGAGCTAGAAGTGCCATCCGTCCAATGCTGCGTGGCTGCATGTGTATGTGGTTCTGAGTGACGAAATTTTGGCCCGAGATATATGGAGCCCTTTGGCGCCCGTGGACAGCGAACGTGAGTACTTTCGGAGAAACTGAACCGTGTTATTAGACAAATCGTTCGCTGTTGCGTACGGAGAGCTCGCAGTCGCAGGGCCCGGCCATCGAGAAACCAATAGTTTTGTTTTGATATGGACGTGGAGGGAAGTTAGAGCAACTCCAATGGAACGATTCATTTTGTCCGCGGCCGTCTGTTTGTGTCGACGCGGATAGAAAAAACGGCCCAACGTGTCGACCTAAACGGACGCGTATCCGTTTTTCGTCCGCGGGCGGTTCATTTTTTAGCCTGATTTGCATCGGCGCGGACATGCGACGGACGCGCGCGCGCTCGCCTACTTCTGTCTCCGGATCCGCTGGTCTGTGGCACATTGGCCTCCCCTCTCACCCCTCTTCCCTCCCCCCGGCCAACAAGCAACCCTCGCCCCGCCTCCTTCGTCACCGACACTGCCGCCCATTTTTGCCAGCGACTCTTCTAGCTGCCGCCGCCTCCACATCCGCCCAGCAACGTCGCCCCTGCCCGCCGTCGCCCGCCGTCGCCGTTTTGCCGCCGAGGAGCAAACTGGTTCCCGCCGCCGCTTCCCCGCCGCCACATCCGACCGGCACGCTCGTCGGACGCCGTCACACTCGTCGGACGCCGGCAGGGCAGCTAGCTGGTCTGTGGGCGCCGCCGGCAGGGCAGCTAGCTGGTCTGTGGGCGCCGCGTCTCCCCTCGCCGGCCGTCTCCTTCTTTGACGCCCGCAAGCTGTTCGACAGTTTGTCAAGGTACGAAAATGGACTCCGTCGACGAGTTATTTTTCCACAATTTCCTTTGTGACTCCGACGATTTGTCGTCCGACGACGAGGAGATATTGGCTGCCGTGTTGGTCCATCATCACCTCAACAACCAGTGGCCGTTGTTCCGTGGCTTCATTCCGGGCCACCTTCCGGCGTTGAATCGCAACCGAGAGAGCGGGCATTTCCTTCTCTGGAAGGACTACTTTAATACAACAAATCCGTTGTTCAAACATCACAAATTCTACCGCCGGTTCCGTATGAGTAGGCATGTTTTCAACCGTATTAGAGAGGGAGTGGTCAGCTATGATGACTACTTCGAGTGCAAAGAGGATGCCGTCGGCAAAATTGGTTTCTCCTCTTATCAGAAATGCACTGCCGCCATCCGAATGCTTGCATACGGAGTGCCCGGTGATCTCATTGACGAGTACGTCTGTATGAGCGAGTCTACATGCCTAGAGTCCCTGTATAAGTTCTGCAAGGCTGTGATTGCCGTGTTTGACCTCGAGTACTTGAGAGAGCCGATAACTGAAGATACAGCCCGTTTTGTTGGCGATGAATGTCAGCAGGGGCTTCCCGGGGATGCTTGGCAGCATAGACTGCATGCACTGGGAGTGGAAGAATTGCCCTTCTGCTTGGCAAGGGCAGTATAAGGGACACGTCAGAGCTTGCACTGTCATACTAGAGGCCGTGTTGTCTCAAGATCTCTAGATCTGGCACTCTTTCTTTGGCATGGCTGGATCACACAATGATATCAACGTGCTTCAGCGCTCGCTGGTGTTTGCTAGGCTTGCCGAAGGCAACAACCCACCGGTGAACTTTACTGTCAACGGCCACAACTACGACAAATGATACTATTTGGGTGACGGTATCTATCCTCAGTGGACCACTATTGTCAAGACAATACCCAACCCTATCGGAGAGAAAAGGAAAAGATTTGCCCAAGAGCAAGAGAGTGCTAGGAAGGATGTCGAGCGTGCCTTTGATGTTTTGCAATCTCGATGGGGCATCGTTCGGTATCCTGCTAATACTTGGAGCACACAGAAACTATGGGAGGTGATGACTGCTTGTGTGATCATGCACAATATGATCATAGAAGACGAGCGCCCGGAACGTCTGTACGATCAAGGCTTTCAGTTTCAGGGTGAGAATGTTGTACCCGAGCATGGAGTAGCGGCAACATTTGAGCATTTCACTCAGTTTCATGAAGACATGCGTGATTGGGAAACTCACGTGCAACTGCAAAATGATTTGGTTGAGCATATGTGGACTCATGTTAGCAACTAATAGATCTTTTATTCGTTTGCAAAACTATGTGAAATATTTTTATTTGTATTTGGCTTGTAAAACTATACTATTTATTTGGACGGCTAAACTATTTTGCTTGTTAACATTTTCATTTCACAATATGTTTGAATGCAAATCAATGTAAAATTGGACGGCCAGCCGACCACGTCTGCACATATAAGTCGGCATGTTAAGCGCGCTGCCGACTCATATGAAAAACAAGACAGACGCCGACCGACCTAAACAAACAAAAAAGGATGAAATCGCCATCCGTTTGGGTCGGTCCGTTGGAGTTACTTTTATTGCAGTCAGAGAAATGAACAGACAATATAGTAAGAAGATGATTCGTCCATGTGAGGTCACGGCCAGGCGGTCAGCGGAAGCCGGTCGGTCCAGTGCGAAAGCTCGCCCTTCTTCCTCCGTTTTCCACAGGGCTAGAGAAAACCGGAGCCTATTGTGTCTGTCTCGGTGTGTGTTTTTCTCCCGTCAGAACGGAGCGGCATAGAGTGAAGGAACGGAACAGAGAGAGACCCCGGCGTCACGGCATTCGTTCCGAATTCCATTCCACGGACCATTCCGCAGTCTGTCTCGCTCCCGTCGCCCTCGCCCCTCGCCGTCGCCGTCGCCACCCCCGGGTTGACTTGACTTGCCCTCCCACAACCTGACCTTCCTCCCCTGCCCACTCCAATCCCGTCTCCCTCTCCCATCTTCTCTGCTCTCCCTGCTCTCTCCCTGCTCTCTCTCTCTCTCTCTCTCTCTCTCTCTCTCTCTCTCTCTCTCTCTCTCTCTCTCTTCCGCAACCAATCTTGGGTTGCGCCGGCGGGCTCCAGTACGGCCGCCGGGGCCGGGGAAAGCGAAGCGGCAGCAGCTCGCCAGTGCTGCGGTGAGTTCCTCATACCACCCTTCTCTTGCTCCGTTAAGGGGTTAGCGTAGCCACGGCCTTTATTTTTCATTTTTCTTTTGGGGGAGCAGCATCAGCTTTCTTAACTTTTTTC
>NC_041384.1:547753112-547760216 GCF_002162155.2 Triticum dicoccoides
CCGGTAGGGAAGATCTTCACAGAAAGTGGTAACTAGTAGAGTAGAAGAATTTTGGCCTAATTCTTTTCAAGTGGTAAATATGGATGAACTTATGGAGTAGTAGTAACATAGTAATCTGTAACAAAAGTACTACTATCCTTTGTAGCTGTCGTTTGTTGGCGTCTTTTTTTTGTTTGGAAAGTCACCATGACCCAGTCGGCAGTATCCTTAACTTCTGATGGAGGTGCTAGCAAAAGGTGTTCTAAAAGTACAGTACAGAGGAATCATCTGTTTTTTTTTTTTGGTTTATGTGGATCAAGTTAGCCCAATGAATATTATTTATAGCGCCAAAGTTAATAAGTTGTTTTATGTTTTCGGAACAAGAAGTGATAAGTGGTGGTACTGCTATATGCCTCCTTTGTGGCAACCTAAACAAATCCAACCTAGGAAATATGCATTCATGTTAAAAACTTACTGAAATTTGAGTAAATAAAGAGATTTGCGTGGTTAACAACAAACTAGGGAAAAAAAAGGATAATATCACTTTTAACCGTAGGGTTGCCATGTTCTCTTGCTACCATTACTGGTAATTGTGTTATAACATCCCTGTATATCAGTCTCTCGAGGTGCTCAAAAGATTATTTTTCGCTAATTTAGCTCCCAGTGTCTACTTTTTTTGTTCTTTTGCATTGTCGATGTCTTGCGATACTTCTCATCATATGATCTTCACTACCTTAAGTGTTCTTCATCTGAAGCTTTTCCAAATTTGGAGTTGGACCTGATCTTTGTTATAAACATGTGAAGCAGGGAAAGGAAACGGGAAGACGCTGAATATAAAATCTCAAAATGATGGCTCCTGAGTTAGATAAGCAATACTCAAACATCCAGCTGGGAGAAGAAGTGGAGATATGTGACATTAAGCTTGCGCTCAAGGCACTGCGAAAGAAGATCCTTAGTTTGGATTTTCATAACTCCTTGCATGTTCATGATCCACAGAACTCATTTGAGTACTTAGAAGTGTTGTACAAATTACGGCAGCTGTCTGAGAAGTTAGGTAATTTGGACCCTGGTGGAGAAGTAAAAGAGCACAAGGAACTCACCGTATATGCTGATGACCTTTTTGAAATGGCGATGGCAAGGCTCGAAGAGGAATTTGTTTACCTTCTTACGTACTACAAACAGCCGTTAGAACAGGAGCTTCTCTCCTTCCGTTCTACAGAGGATGGCAGCACGGATGAATTTTCAAGCAGCTCATTCAGTGAGGAACAAAGTGAAGGCAAGTCAACACAAACCGGTAGCAGCGGAGGATCTGAATATTTTGTGGCTGATTTGATCCAACCTGGTGCACTCTCTGCTGTCAAGTCCATTGCCAACTTCATGTTCCTGAGTGACTACAATAACGAGTGTTGCCAGGCTTATATCAATGCACGGCATGGTGCAATAGATGAGTTCATTGGGTCTCTTCACATCGACAAGCACAGCATAGAAGAACTTATGAGCACTAAATGGAACAAACTGAGCGCATCGATAAAGCGGTGGAATCGGGCAATGAAGGCTTTTGTCCGAGTCTACCTTGCGAGCGAGAGGCGCCTTAGCAGTCTTGTCTTTGGTGACCTTTCAGAAACAGCTGTAGACCTGTGCTTCTATGAGATTTCATTTAGCTCGGTCATGCAGCTTCTGAGCTTTTATGAGTCTGTAGCAATTGGACCTCCTAAACCGGAAAAGCTTTTCCGGATTCTTGATATGTATGAGGTCCTGGATGATTTGCTCCCCGAAGCAGAGTTCTTGTTCCAAGCAGGGGGCAATGATATGGTTTTAGCTGAGTATCATGAAGTCCTACTCCAGCTGGGAGAATCAGCGAGGAAAACATTTGCGGAATTCAAGTATGCCATCCAATCCTACACGTCATCCAGTGCAGTGCCTACTGGTGCAGTGCATCCCCTCACCAAGTATGTCATGAACTATATAAAGGCTGTCACTGTTTACAGCAAAACTCTTGATTCACTGCTGAAGGATGCGGATCAACAGCCTATACCAAACTCATGCACTCATTTCACGGCTACAGCATTGCATCTGCAGTCTGTTGCTGCAGTTTTAGAAGCAAATCTTGAAGCCGGGTCTAGATTGTACAGAGATTGTCGATTGCGGAACATCTTTATGATGAACAATATCTGCTACATGGTCCAGAAAGTGAAGAACTCGGATCTCAAGAGCTTTCTTGGCGACGACTGGATCCGGCTGCACAACCGGATGTTTCAGCATCAGGCGACCAACTACGAGAGGGCGTCGTGGAGTCAGGTGCTGTCTTACCTGAGTGATGATGGCTTATGTGCCGCCGGAGGTGCCGCTTCTCGTAAAATCATCAGGGAGAAGTTCAAAAACTTCAACCTGTCCTTTGAAGATGTTTATCGAGTTCAGACTGCATGGTCTGTCCCGGATGACCAACTCCGCGAAGATGTCAGGATTTCCATATCACTGAAAGTTATACAGGCTTACAGGACATTTGTGGGAAGATACTCTGCCTTCCTTGATGGCACCAAGCAGAGAGATCGCTACATAAAGTACAGGCCTGAGGATCTGGAGGAACTTTTGCTGGATCTGTTTGAAGGAACTCAAAAGTCATTGCAGCATTCTGGCCGAGCTTGAAGCTGAAAGCACAGTTCTTCTTCGAGGGATAACACGGTGGTTGTAATTTTGCTTTGTACCAATTAAAAGAATTTTATTGCTTGTTTCGTTGTATTGATGTCCATGCTCAAAAGAATATATTTTTGGATGCCTTGTGTTTGCAGAAGTGTATCAGTTCCTTCATGGCAGCAATGGTGCATAAAGTGCTTCATGTACTATATATGTAACCGAAGTACAGATGATGCTTAGATGTAGGTAGCAATACGTTTTTTGCCAAAACATTTTTAACAAAAAGCCTGTATAGTTTCTGAACACCACTCGGTTACTGATTTAGTAATCTTCCACACACGAGTGGAAGGGTATGTTTCTCCTTAGAACTAGACAAACCTATTCTGGTTTCCGTATGGGTACGCCCACTTGTCGCCTCCAAGTGTCCAAACTATTACATGAACAAAATATAAACGAGCTACTAAACATGGTTTCTAGCTGCCGCTTGCACGGCCAACAACACCCCTAATTAACGGGCTTGCTAAAAGTCAGTCAAATGAGATTTAATCATGTCTCAGTCGACTGCATAGCCGTTAGATCTTAGCATGGAGATTCGTGCGGGACTCAGCACTGTCCAACGGACCTTGCAACATTTTGTCCCAACGTTTGCAACATATCTTGCTACCAATAGATGCTCGACTGCATAGCCGTTAGATCTTAGCATGGAGATTCGTGCGGGACTCAGCACTGTCCAACGGACCTTGCAGCATTTTGTCCCAACGTTTGCAACATATCTTGCTACCAATAGCAGCATGCATCTTGCTGGTTGTAGGCCCTGACAAAATCCTTTCTTAAATGAGAACTTTATACATATGGTGTCCAGTTTATCACCATCTCACGCGAATGCACTCGTTGCCATTGGAAGGACACACACAAACCTTGAAGCAGTACATGAGACATATAAGCTTCGCGGAATTGTTCGTTTGAACTGCACATTGACATGAACGAAAACCTGCACAACTTATCTCTCACTCCCGGTTTCCATCTCACTCACTTCTCCTCTCCTCTCTCACTCCCAGTTCCCCATTGATGGAGTTAAATCCAGCAGATCTCGGGTGGGGGTCCGAACAGGTAGCCTTGGTGCGATGGTGAAAGGAGACACAAGAATTTACCCCGGTTCGGGTTCTTGCGAAGAGCTTACAACTTACGTCCTGCTTTGATTGTATTGATTTCGGGGAAGTACAAATTTAGGTTGATCTACCGCGAGATCGTTGTGCCTAGAATATGATCCGCTACAAGGTGGGTTCCAGCGGCCTTGCGGAAAGGTCTCGCCTCCCTCGCCCTTCTCACTGCGTGGTCCATCTGGCGCCACCGGAATGCATGCATCTTCGACCACATGCACCCCTCCTCTACGCTACTTCTACAGATCATCAAGGACGACGCTCGGGCATGGGCTTCTGCCGGGGCCAAGGACATTGCAAACTTTATGCCTCCCTGATGTGTAGATAGCTAGGTTGGGGCCGAGCACCCCCATCTATTCTGCTCATGTACCACTTTTCCACGCCAACTCTGCGTACGTGGTAAAGTGATACCCGTGTAATCCTGACACTCTTGCTTTCTATCTATCAATGGAATGATACACATCTTGCGTATTTGTGAAAAAAAAGAATATGATCCGCTGACTAGCCTAGCCTCGGTTTATATAAGAGTACCGAAGGCCTACGTTAACAGGAGCCCTAGTCGGTTATGTTAGTGGAGATGAGTCCTCCACGGATCAGGAGTCCTTGTCTTGAACGCCAAGGCTTCTTGATTCTTCCTTGTATGCGCCATGGGCCTTCTTAGGATGGTCCCTTGATGAACCGTCACGGGGGTCCTTGGCCCGACCCACCTGGTTGGGAGACGACGTGGTGGATGGCCCCTAATTTAGGACACCATCACCCATCTCAATCACCTCTCAGGTGACTAGACGGACTGCGCCGGCGACTAGGCATGCGACGGGAGACGAGGTTGAGGCGGGTTGCATGGGCGGCACCATCGACGAGGACAAGCACCCTCCTCCCCTCTCAAGCCACTGGCCATACACGGGGCATGCATGGTGGACCTCGCCCCTCCTCCCTCTCTGTTGTTTGCTGTCCACACGCATGACATGGCGGGCTTGTGTTGCTCCTCCATTCACCGTTGCTGGTCGTCGATGGGTCGGTGTCCTCACCACTTGATCTGCTAGGGTGGTGTGCTGGAGGACGTGCTGCCTCTCATGGAGGTGGTGCTGTCGAAGGAGAAGTTGTTGCTCGTGAGGTGACGGTGCCAGAGGAGGTGCTGCTACTACGCGGAGGTAGTGCGCTAGAGGAGGAGCTGCTACTGCTTGTGTAGGCGACACTGTCGAAGTAGGTAATGCTACTACCTCCGTCCGGAATTAGTTGTCGCTAAAATGGAATAAGAGAGCCACGGAGCCAGAAGGACACCTGGAGGCAGCCACGAGGTGGGCACACGCCCCCACCATGCACTTACCCCAGGGAGGCGCACATGCCTACTGTGTGGGGCCCTCGGGCACCGCCGTATGCTCTTCTTTGGCTATAAGATCACCCTGACTTAAAACATGTGCATTTTTTGAGAATTTTTTGTGGTACGAAGCTGCCGCTACCTTCGTTCTTTGTCCGAAGAGCTAATCTAGAGGCTGTTCTGGGCATCCAGAGAGGGGAATTTGTCGCCATCAGCAACCTCTTCTTCATCACGACCATCATGATCTCCTCTCTCACGTATGAGTAATATTGATGTACGCACATGGGGGTGGCTGGAATTGGATGAGATTTTCTATCTAATAGCACTAGTAGAAAACATGGCTTTGGTTCGGGCAGGGCAAGCCCATTAGTCCTGGTCCAGTCACGAACCGGGACCCATGGGGGCATTCCTCCCGGTTCTTTAGCCCAGGGGGCCGGCCGGGGCCTCGTGGGCATTGGTCCCGATTCGTATGGACCCATTTGTCCCGGTTCTAGGCACGAACCGGGACCAATGGGCCTCGCTCCTGGCAAACAAATATTGGTCCCGGTTCTTGGCTCGAACCGGGACAGAAGGCTGGGCTTTAGTCCCGGTTCCAGCCACGAACCGGGACAAATGAGTTGCCTATATATACCCCGTCGCCGCAGCAGAGCACTCCATAGTGCTCTGTTTTTTCTGGCCGACGAGGAGAGGGCATTTGGGTGCTCTAGCTCACCTCCTATGCACATGAGGTGTTCGATGAAATGCACGAGCCACGCTAGTTAAGCTTTCTCCTCTCAAAACTCGATCTCCAAGCTCCATTTTCCCCGAGATTTGTCTAGATTTAGCGGTCCGTCCCGTCCCCGTCTTCACCGCCGTCGATCGCCCATGCCGATCTCGTCGCCTGCACCACCGTGGTGAGCCTCTTGTTCTTATCTTCTTCTGAAAGAAAAAAAATTCTTACCTTAGATAGATACTTGTCTAATTTTCTTACTTTTATTATTGCTTGTTATTATATAGTGCGATGGTTTTGGTATCTGCCCACGTCGGCCCTCGTCCTGGCTATGATTCAGATGTGGTATATATATTATCTTTTATAACTATTTGGTTCATTTATTGTTTATGACAATTATGCCCATCAAGTTGACATAGATTTTATTTATGTAGGATGTAGTTGAACCGGAAATTCCAACCGACCCTATTGTCGAGAGGTTAAATTTAGTTGAAGAAGAAAACAATTACTTGAAGGAAAAAAATTGAGGAGGAGAAGATGATATTGGAGTTGCATGTTGCGGATGTCGCCGATGATCACAAGATCAAGATGGATGCAATGAGGTTGAAGATTAGAAAGATTAGAAAATATACCATTCATACCGAGGCTTGGTATCATTATGCCGTTGGATCAATTTTTACCTTGTTGTGATTATGATCGCATCTGTTTTTGCATTGAAAGGTTTTACATAGTTTCAATGTATGGTTTAACTAGATGCTATGGAGAGCTATATGTTGTTCAATGAGAACTATGTATGTACTTTGTTTTTAATGTGATGATGAACTTCTATTAATTTGGTCACTTAACTATTCATGAGAGCTATATGTACTAAATTGATGATGTGGCTTTAAATGGTGCATTTTGAACACAGAAAAACTATGGAGTTCAAACAAGTTAAAAAATGAAATCCCTTTGTAACAGACGAGTTTCCGTATGAAACCCTCATACTTCGAAAGAGATTGTCCGTTTTGTACATGAAGTGCATCCAGTTTTTGTGGTAACCCTCTCTACTTTCTTGCACATTCTATGTGGGTGAAATGATGATACCATGCCAACTTTCAACCTTTTCAGAGTTCATTTGAAATACTTTTCAATTTCAGGGTCTTATAGCTCAAAATAATCAGTAAATGCATGAAAAATAACAAATGAAGTCAGAAATGGTTGAAAATTGATGATGTGGCTTTGAATGGTGCATTTTGAACACAGAAAAACTATGGAGTTCAAACAAGTTAAAAAATGAAATCCCTTTGTAACAGACGAGTTTC
>NC_041384.1:547760405-547761647 GCF_002162155.2 Triticum dicoccoides
ATACTTTTCAATTTCAGGGTCTTATAGCTCAAAATAATCAGTAAATGCATGAAAAATAACAAATGAAGTCAGAAAGGGTTGAAAATTGATGATATGGCTTTGAATGGTGCATTTTGAACACAGAAAAGTCTGGAGTTCAAATAAGTTCAACAAAATGAAATCCCTTTGTAACAGACGAGTTTCCGTATGAAACCCTCATACTTCGAAAGAGATTGTCTGTTTTGTACACGAAGTGCATCCAGTTTTTGCCGTAACCCTCTCTACTTTCTTGCACATGCTATGTGGGTGAAATGATGATACCATGCCAACTCTCAACCTTTTCAGAGTTCATTTGAAATGCTTTTCAATTTCAGGATCTTATAGCTCAAAATAATTAGTATATGCATGAAAAATAACAAATGAAGTCAGAAATGGTTGAAAATTGATGATGTGGCTTTGAATGGTGCATTTTGAACACAGAAAAACTATGGAGTTCAAACAAGTTAAAAAATGAAATCCCTTTGTAACAGACGAGTTTCCGTATGAAACCCTCATACTTCGAAAGAGATTGTCCGTTTTGTACACGAAGTGCATCCAGTTTTTGTCGTAACCCTCTCTACTTTCTTGCACATTCTATGTGGGTGAAATGATGATACCATGCCAACTTTCAACCTTTTCAGAGTTCATTTGAAATACTTTTCAATTTCAGGGTCTTATAGCTCAAAATAATCAGTAAATGCATGAAAAATAACAAATGAAGTTAGAAAGGGTTGAAAATTGATGATATGGCTTTGAATGGTGCATTTTGAACACAGAAAAGTCTGGAGTTCAAATAAGTTCAAAAAATGAAATCCCTTTGTAACAGACGAGTTTCCGTATGAAACCCTCATACTTCGAAAGAGACTGTCCGTTTTATACACGAAGTGCATCCAGTTTTTGCCATAACCCTCTCTACTTTCTTGCACATGCTATGTGGGTGAAATGATGATACCATGCCAACTTTCAACCTTTTCAGAGTTCATTTGAAATGCTTTTCAATTTCAGGGTCTTATAGCTCAAAATAATCAATAAATGCATGAAAAATAACAAATGAAGTCAGAAATGGTTGAAAATTGATGATGTGGCTTTGAATGGTGCATTTTGAACACAGAAAAACTATCGAGTTCAAACAAGTTTTAAAAAATGAAATCCCTTTGTGACAGACAAGTTTCCGTATGAAACCCTCATATACTTCGAAAGAGATTGTCTGTTTTGTACACGAAG
>NC_041384.1:547761777-547764050 GCF_002162155.2 Triticum dicoccoides
CTTTCTTGCACATGCTATGTGGGTGAAATGATGATACCATGCCAACTTTCAACCTTTTCAGAGTTCATTTGAAATGCTTTTCAATTTCAGGGTCTTATAGCTCAAAATAATCAGTAAATGCATGAAAAATAACAAATGAAGTCAGAAAGGGTTGAAAATTGATGATGTGGCTTTGAATGGTGCATTTTGAAGATAGAAAAACTATGGAGTTCAAACAAGTTCAAAAGAATGAAATCCCTTTGTAACAGACGAGTTTCCGTATGAAACCCTCATACTTCGAAAGAGATTGTCCGTTTTGTACACGAAGTGCATCCCGTTTTTGCCATAACCCTCTCTACTTTCTTGCACATGCTATGTGGATGAAATGATGATACCATGCCAACTTTTAACCTTTTCAGAGTTCATTTGAAATGCTTTTCAATTTTAGGGTCTTATAGCTCAAAATAATCAGTAAATGCATGAAAAATAAAACTCTAATAGCAAAAGGAATGAACTAAAAAGCTTTTATAAACCTCTAATAGCAAAAGGAATGAACTAAAAAGCTTTTATAAACCTCTAGTATTTTAAACTAAATAAGTAGAAACAAAATTAAATTCATGCCACTGAAATTATCAAAGTATTTTCTATTCAAAACATGAAAAGCAGAAAAAAACAAAATAAATAAGTAGAAACAAAATTAAATAAATTAAAATTTAATAAAATAAATAAGTAGAAACAAAATAAAACAAAATAAACTTTAATAAAATAAATAAGTAGAAACAAAATAAAACAAATTAAAATTTAATACAATAAATAAGTAGAAACAAAATAAAATAAACTTTTATAAAATAAAGAAGTAGAAACAAAATAAACTTTCTAAAAGTAGAATAAATAAACTTTAATAAAATAAATAAAAATAGCAACAATAAGTTTTTTGTTGTAAGTAGAAACAAAATAAAATAAATAAAACAAAAAGAAAAATTTAAAAAGTGCCAACTATTGGGCCACCACGGCGTGAATACGACTAGAAACCCTATCATGGGCCAAGATTCAGGCCCGCAGAAGGCCCAGTAGGCCCATCAGGCATAGCAATGACAATTAGGCCCGTAAGCCTACAATCGAGAGGAGCTCGAGAGGGGTGCGGCAGTGGGGCTTATAAACCACTCCGCACCCCTCTCAACTAGCGAGGTGGGACTACAGTTTTGGCCACGAGGAGCACGAGGCCTTTGGTTCCGGTTGGTGGCACCAACCGATATGAATGCCCCCCTTTGGTACCGGTTGGTGCCACCAACCGGAACCAAAGGCCGCCGCTTCCCGCCCTTTGGGCTGTCGAAAATTGACCTTTTGTCACGGTTGGCGGCACCAACCGGGACTAAAGGGTGCATTGGTCCTGGTTTGTGCTATGAACCGGAACCAATGCTCTGGGCATATAAGCAGGACTTGTGAAAATTTTCACTTCTCATCTCACAGTTCCGCCCCGACAACGTCGACGACATCGATGCTGCCAGGCTGCCACACGTCCCCGTCCGCCATCTCCATCGCCCTTGCCCCGGCCTCGCCACACCCTGCCCCGACCTCGACGCGCCCTGCCCCGACCTCGCCATCGCCGAGCCCTGCCCCGACCTCGCCGCGCGCTGCCCGGCCCGACCTCGCCGTCGCGCACGCGGAGCGCCCTTCCCCGACCTCACCGCCGCTCGCCTGCACTGTGAGCGCCTCACCGCGCCGTTCCCCCTCCTCTCCCCCTTCTCCCTCGCGCCCCAACGCCGCCGCGCGCCCCAACGCCACCGCCCGCCCCGACACCGACGACGCGCAGGCCCCTTGTGATCATATATATTTATTTTTTTGTTCATATTGTAGTAGTAGTAGTAGATGATGATGATGATGTATGTATGTTCATATGCAAAAGTTAGGATTTTTTTCTGTTCATAGATTTTTTGGTGATATTATTGTAGAATATGCAAATGTTTGTATGTTCATATGCAAAGAATATGTCATTTTTAATAAAAATTTTATGATTTTGTCTGTTGTAATTTTGTTCATAGAATTTTTATAAAAAGAAGAAGAAGAAATAAAAAGGGAGGAGGAGAAGTTTTGTTTAGTTTTAGGATTATTTTAGTTTATGTTTAGTTTAGGAAGAAGGAAAAGAAAAAGGAGAAGAAGAGGAGAAATAAATAAGAAGAGGAAAAAAGAAAAAATATTCTATTTTTTCTTCTTCTCCTCTTTTTTTCTTATTCTTCTTCCTTTTTTTTATTTTTTATTGGGTATGTCGTTATCGATATACCCCCTCCCCGATA
>NC_041384.1:547764212-547800490 GCF_002162155.2 Triticum dicoccoides
TCGAGGGGCGAGGGTCGGGAAATAGCTAGGGTAGAGGGTCGAGGGTCACCGAGGGGTCGAGGGTCGCTGAGGGTTCGAGGGTGGAGGGGCCGTCGTATGTCGTCATTCTCGATATACCCCCTCTCGACCGTGATAACTTATACCACGGGAGCACCCCCGGCCCTCTCACTTGACCAAAACTCTCGAGGACACCCAAACCCTAGAAAAAAACGATGTCGGTCTCCTACAGCCTCCCGCCACGCCCCTACCCGACAAACTCTCTCGAGGCCACCCAAATTTACCAAGTTGAAAGAGCGTTGTCATCAAGGCCACCCCACACCCTTGAAGCATTGTCGAGACTAGTAACCGTCTTAGACTCGAGACGAAAAGATCCCGAGACTTATGCGGACATGACTAAAATTCTCAACAAGTAAGTTCAATCGATTATTATTGCACCATATCGGCAACTTTTTGTTCATTTCCTGATATCTCAAGTAATAATTATTTTCTTTGTCTTGCAAGGTTTGGAAAAGTTCACCGAAGAAGCTCCCGGACTGCCGAAGGAGTTGCGATATACATACCCGAAAGTAAGTACTATTAGCTAGCTAGTTCCGCGCATCTCCCGTTGATTCTAGCTACTTTCATCAATGCCATTTATAATGCTTCATTATCAGTTTGATTGACCTCTATTTCTCGTAAAGTGCTTGTGGCAGGAACAAGGGAATGATTACTATGGATAACTACGTGTGCGAGTTCATCTACAACGCGACTTGCAAAGATAAGCGGGGTTACTCTAAAAGACAATTTGATGTGCGTAAGCAATAATATTCACAATTTCATTTTATTACACCATCATTTCTGTTGAGTTTCATTCATATATATGTATTAACCCCCTTCTTCAAATTAGACGTGGGAGATGCGGAATGAACTCCTACCAGAAGATTGCATGAAAGCAATTCAAGAGGAATTTGCGGGATTCTTCCTTGACCACGTCATCAATAAAGCCGGAGAATACCATGTGGAACTTGATTTCAGATGCTAGGGGATTGTAAGAGATCTTACATATTGTATATGTATGTAGCCAGTAGCATCAGATAGATAATACGAAAACTTGTTGTTCAACCAATCTCTCAGAGAAGGAGAGGTCGATCACTTCTCTCGGTATGCATGACGAACTTCTGTACTTAATGGTTTCCTTCGTTTTCTTACTAGCTAGCGTGTCGAGGGCTTCTCTATACGTATAGTACGTAGCGTCGACCAAGCATGGAGATAAGAGAGGACACTTCTCTCTATTAATTAATTAGCTACCTAACACAATATATGAAACAGCTTAATTAACCATACAAAACCCCCAAATCCTCCCCCCTTTCAGAAAAAAAACAAAAACCCTAGCCCTTGAATAGCTAACGCGTGGATGCCTTTTGGTCCCGGTTGGTGCCACCAACCGGGACCAAAGGCCCTCCTGCCTGGGCTCGCAGCACCGGCCACGTGGAGGCCCATCTGTCCTAGATCGTGGAAGAACCAGGACTAAAGGCCAAGGGCATTAGTAACAACCTTTTAGTCCCGGTTCCAAACCCGGGCCAGAAGGCCCTTACGAACCGGGACAAATGGCCCTTTTTCTACTAGTGTAGATGCGAGATTTGTTAGTTTGATTCCTAGTTCCCTCTATGTTATAAGATTGATGTTGCTATGACTTTGCTATTCTCAATGCTTGTCATTAGAGCTCCGAGTGCCATGATTTCAGAACTGTACTTTTTATGTTTTCATGAATATTTATGTGTTTTGGATCTTATATGGAAGTTATATGCACCCGTTATAGTTCTAAACCCTAGACGTTGAAGTGAGAATAATTAGGGTATCGATGATGATGACTATGATTTGAGGATTACGTGTATTCATTCACTGTTAATGCTTTATTCTAGTACTTTGTAAAAGGAGTACCTTAATTACCTATAATTTTCATCGGGGTCATGCTAAAACGGGCAATGATAACCCACAAGTATAGGGGATCAATTATAATTTTTTTGATAAATAAGAGTGTCGAACTGAACGAGGAGCTAAAGATAGGATTTATATTCCCTTCAAGTTCTATCGATCAATGATACAACTCTACACACACTTAGCGTTTGCTTTACCTAGAACAAGTATGAAACTATTTTGTAGGTGATAGGATAGTTTGCAAGATTAAAACTGGGTGTACTTAGCGAGAATAAAACTATGAGTAATTTGCAAGATAATAAAGTTAATTCTTTAGTAGAGAGATTTTTGTAACACAAGAGAAGTATTTTGTCCCTAGGCAATCGATAACTAGACCGGTAATCATTATTGCAATTTTATATGAGGGATAGGCACGAGCTAACATACTTTCTGTCGTGGAATTGTCACGGCAGATGTCCTAGCGAAAGGAATTAATCATAGGGCTATCGCAACAAGGAAGCTTAAAGGGGTTAATCGGGACAAAGGACATGAGAGGTTTATACTAGTTCGGCCCCTTACGGTGAAGGTAAGGCCTAGTCCAGTTGATGTTGTATTTCTAGGTTTCGATGACCAAGGAGCGAATCCGCTAGCTTGGTTATCGATCTCTTCTTCCTTGTCCTAAGCCGCCGCCGGGTCGTCCCCTTATATACATGGGGTGACGCCTGGCGGCCTGCAAAGTCCCGGCCGGCTCATAAAACGTGTTCGGCTCGGTGACTACTTTTATATGCCTTTCTTTACAAGTCTTTCTGTACATACGATGGTTTACAATATTGGGCCTTAAGCCGCCTCTGGGCTTAGGCCTTCTTCAAGTCTTAATAAACTATCACCTTGAATATTACTGGGCTTCTTTTGCAACCTGCCATTGGGGTTAACCCGGCCCCTCCTGGGCGGGTCATACCTGGTAGCTATATTCCCAACATTAGGCCCCAGGTTGACTTGAACTTTGTTCTTTGTCAATCTTCAATACTTAGACGAAATCCATCTTCCTCTCTCTGTAAAAATTATGTAACCCGCCATGATGTCATCTTCTGAAAACACAAAAGCCTGCTATGATGTCATCTTCAACGGATCTTTATCTTTTAATGTCGTCCGAGAATCGAGGCGTCCGTTTAGCTGGATAATCATTATTTTGGTCTTCCTCAATTTTCGTGCCTGCCTATTCACCTATCCCCTTATAAATAGGCTTGGCCGGTCTTTCCCCTTTTCTTCTTCTTCCTCATCTTCTCGCTACCTCTCTGCCTCTCGAGCTCCGCCGTCACCGCAGTGCCCGCCGTCGCCTCTCAATGTCGGCCGCTGCATCACCCTGTGCTCGTCCCGAGAATAACGACGACCCTTCGCAGAAGCTCTGCATTTGTATGTTCCTACCTTTCCGTGCCCTTAGATCTCTTTAGGGTTATGAGTTCATTGACATTCTTCGCCGTTCATCACAGACCTCCTTGTAGTTCTTCTCCGTACCCTCTCTTGATCCAGAAGGAAAGTAGAACTTATGCGGTAGTGGTTTTACGCCCATTTTAGATCTTAGTAGATCCTTTTCCTTTGCACAGATACCTTCTTAGAACTGATGAACTCCTCCGCGCTCATTCTTTAGGTCTAGATTTATTTTTCTTTTTTGACCCATTTTGATCCAGAATACTAGTGATAGCTTTGGGAAATCTTTTTGTCTCAACACTTAGCCAATTCTATTTCTGGTTTCCTTCAAATGTCTTTAGTCATGGCCACTTATTACGCCGGCTCACTTTTCTCTTATATGACATTAGCCCTTACTTAAGCTGCCATTACTCATTTGCACCATCATCATTTAACTTTTAATTTCACCATTGAATTGAACCGGCACGTTACTTTCTTTTCAGTTTGTCCTTTGATCATCATGCTGTCAAAAGCACCGACTGTCTGCAACTGGGTCCCTTCCACAGTCACTGAAGATACCTTGAAGGAATTCTTCACCATAGGATTTTTGCCAGGGAAAAATGTTATGTCTTATCGTGCACCTGACCCGGACGAGGAACAGCCTAATCCCAAAGACGGTGAAGTTATTGTCTTCACTGACCACATGAATCGGAGGTTTTCACCACCCGACTCAAAGTTCTTCAGAGACGTTCTTCATTTTTTCAAACTTCACCCTCAAGATCTTGGACCCAATTCCATATCCAACACATGCAATTTTCAAGTTCTCTGTGAGGTGTATCTTCAAGAAGAGCCGACTGTGGAACTCTTCAGAGAGTACTTTTATCTGAACCGCCAGAATGAGTGTACCAATGGCCCTAGCTTGGAACTCGGTGGAATCTCAATTCAGCGCCGGCAGGGCGCCGTCTTTCCCTTAATAGTCTTACCGAGTCATCCCAAAGATTGGAATCAGACCTGGTTCTATTGCCAAGATATGTCTCCAGCCAACGAAAAACCACTGCCGGGTTATCGCGCGGGGCATCTGGATTCCAAGTTTGTGCTCCCTGATAAGCTTACTGCTGCTGAACGCAAGAAGCTTATTCCATCTATTAAAAGGATCAATGCCTTACTAGGGAATGGCTTAACCGGAGTTGACTTGATCCGTTGCTGGATCTCGTGGCGGGTCATTCCTCTAAGCCGCGATCCAAATTGATGTATGAATATGGCGGAGGCCCAAATGACTCTCTGCGCCACAACTCTGTACAACTAACTAAAGAAGACATTGTTTCAATGTCAACCATCCTTGTGAACGACAATTATGAGGACTGCAGTAAGGTTGGGTTAAACCCCTTCTGTAAACTTAACCCGGCACTAGAGGTGAGAAACTCCTAACCTCTTTCTCTTTCTGTGTTTTCCTCAGTAGTTTTAAATACTTGCATGACCTTTTATCCGGTTTATTTGTTTACAGGCCAAATCCGACTTCTGGAAAGCCAAGTATGACCATGAAGCTGCCAAGAAGGCTAGAGCCGCCGCCATAGCCGCTAGGAAGACGACCCAGAGGTCCAAGAAGAAAAGGAGCACTACTTTGGACTTGTTAAAGCTTGACGATGATACTGAGTCGGAGGTAGCCCTTGACTCCCTTGGTCAGTTTTTTAATAACCTTATTGACACTGACTATTGCCAGGATGGCATGGGGGCCAACCAGGCCACAGAAGAAGAGGTAACTATTTCCTCCGACTCAGCCCATTCGCCAAGACAGAAACTTCGACTGGTAACCCAGAAAGTAAGGTTTTCGCACCCTTTGGCTTATTTGGACCCTCATTTTCTTTTGAAAAAGCAGCAACATGAGAGCCGCCGTCAGGCCCGGAATAATGACGATGATGAACCGCCTTCCGTTTTACAACAAACTCCTCGAAAGCGCCAGAATGAGGTTTCTTTCATCTTCATCTGTTGCTTCCATTAATGAATCTATTCCCTTGCCCCACTGACTTTATTTTACCTTTTACAGGAGGTTTCTCGCTCTTTTGGCGACTCATCTCAGACTCAGTTTCCGGCTTTCAAAACTGCTCCTGGCTAAAGAAAAATCAGCTTTCCTCTGTAACTTTAAAACTGCATTCTTACACTAACTGTCTCATAAAACTTTTCTTAGCAGCCAAGCCAAATCCAAGAAGGCCAAGGTGATTAAGCTGTCAGAAGACCCGAAGGTTCCTGCACCTGAACCGGCCATGCCAACTCCTCCCTCTGAAACTGAAGCACCTGAAGACCGGCTATTCATACTCAATTGGACCCTCCTGAGTTGTCAGCCGATGAGATCACCCTTAATCCCACTATCACTGAACCATCTAGTTCAGCTAACCCACCAACAACTTCTGATACTGACATGTTGATTACTGGTAGCCGATTTGTTGAACCGGGGACCCCCACTGTGTTAGCCTGGCATACTGCTAAACAAGAAGCCTTGGAGAAGCAGAAAGTGCGTTTTGATATCTCTCACTACACTCATCTGAATGCTAGTGACATACTGTCCGGCTATCTCAGTCTTGTTCATTCCAGACATGAGTCAGAAATTGAGATGGTCAAGCAATTGCAGCTAAAATATGAGGTATGTTCTCCGGTTCGCTTATACTCTGCCAGCCCCCAAGTCTTCAGATGATGAACCTGAATGATCCGTAGACTTTATGATATAGGTTGATACTTTCTCTCTAAGCTTTTTGAAAGTCCAACAAAGTAGTGTAAACTTCACATGTAGTCCCCAAGGGCCGGCTCAATTTATCATAAATGAAATGGTACTTAACTTCATAAATGTCTTTTACTAGTCCCAATAAGTATTGCAATCCGGCTTAATCTTGAGAAACTTTCTGAATATCATGCATTAGCCCCCAAGTGCCAAATGCTGTTACTTTGTAAAGCACTTGGGACTTGAAACATATAAGAGTCATAAAAAATTGCTTTGGCAGACATTAGCCCCCAAGTGTCAAGTGGTATTGCGGTGCATAGTACTTGAGACTTGAACCCTTATAACTTTTAGTTTAAGCCTTGACATACCTGTGTATGTTTTGTAGAACGCCCTATCTGAATTGAGCTCCCAATTAACTGATGCAAAGACCCGGCTGACGGATCAAGAGGCAGCCATCAAGACTACTGACTCTAAACTTCAATTGAGTCTTTCTGAGACAGAAAAATTGAAGACTAGCTTGATTGCAAAGAAGAAATCCTGGGCCGAAGAAAAGATGCTAGTAACACAACATGCTGAAACAGATGAAACGACTCTTGAGGAGGTTACCACAGAGCTCGCCGGCTTAAAGAACCGGGTGTCTCAAATGCTCTCCGCCATCTTTGGTAAGTCATCTGTATTAATCACTTATACCTTCTTTTGACCCGGAATATAAGCCGCCTGCTGAGCCTTTGTTTAAAAACACTCGCAGGTCCGCGAAGCAAAAATCCGAGCCAAGACAGTGTGACCAAATTGAAGGCGGTTTATACCTTGGTTGAGCAATTGTATACTAGCGCTCAACGAGAACTTGCCACCATCTCCCCTGCCAACCAAGGACCCAATCGGTTGAGCGATGTCTTGAAGAAGTTGTCAATCTTACCGCCAGGTTTCAAGAGGTCAAATGATCCTGTGCCAGAGCCGGAGCCCTGACTGCCCTGAGCCGCTCCAAAGCCTGGGTGCCAGATCTAGACTCGACAGATGTAGCTAAGGGGTACCCTACCATGAAGGAAAATGGGACTCTATTTGAGCAAGATGACTTCATTGCCTGCGTGAGGGGAGTTCAACCTCAAGCTACCGTTCTTGGAGATGAGACCAACATCGATAAATATCAGCCGAGTTTTGATATGGAGAATAAGAAGATGGTGACTCCCTCTTATAAGGTGATAGATCTTATCCCACCGGTTCGTCAACATACTTTTGCTTCAGAAGTTGATCCGGCCGGCCTGATTGGTGATGAAGCAGAGTTCATTGCCCTGAACGGCTTTGACTGGTCCAATCCTAGCTTCTAATTAGTAGAAGGAGGTGAACCAACGAGGGGAGAGTTATAACCATCTTATGGGCTCTTAAAGCCTTGTAATAGATTTAGCCTGAAACTGTATGTGTTGCTTATGCCATCACACACAAAATGTTGCATACTACTCTTTGCCAGCACATCTTTGATTACATCTGCAATGTTTTAACTTTGCTCCTGCAAAAAGTGAAAGAGCTGGCCTGGCGGTTTAACACCGGACGGTTAAAAACACCCGCTATATGTCTATGAAATTGTCATATTGGAAAAGATAAACAAGGCTGAAAAACCTGTTCGTGAACAACACTGTCATACCTGTGTTTGGACTGCCGGTTTCATGATACAATCTTTTTTTTGAGAAATCAATGCTTCCATATACCTGATGACTATCATGCTTTGGCAGCTTATTGTCAAATAGTCAAGCCGGGTTAAATAAAAACTATACCGATAGTTTAAATTCGAGACAATAAAAACCAGTAAGACAAAATAGCAAATTTCAAACAACATAAATGTGGGGGTTTCTGATTCGAATACGATCATAAGCCGTACCAAATGGGTTAAGCTAAGATTCGAATACGATCATATAGCCCCCAGTGGCTTTGGCGTTGCACCGATCAAGAGGGTACCGACAACTATGTTCTCTTTGGTTCGAATATGACCTATGTTTGAATAGAAAGCCCCCAAATGACCTTGAGAGGTTTTTAACGACCCTGATTCGAATACGATCCAAGTCGGACCCAAAAGGGGTTAAGCTATGATTCAGATACGATCAAGAAGCCCCCTAGTGAGTTTGGCTTTGAGCTGATCAAGAGGGTTACGACAGCTGTGTTCTCTTTGGTTCGAATACGACCTACGTTTGAACAGGAAGCCCCCAAATGATCATGAGGTTTACATCTAGATTTGAATACGATCATAAGCCGAACCAGAAAGGTTAAGCTAGATTCAGATATGATCATCTCCTTAATAGTCATTTAAATAATGAAAGTAGCAAAGATATATGATCTTTGAAGAGGAAAAAGACAGAGGTCCTGCTTTATTACTTATCATAATATATACAATGTCAAAGTATGTACATGACGAGAGCCGGTAGTTCAGGTGTAGTATGGCCGAAGGTGAGCAATGTTCCACGGCCGGCGGGTCTCCTCCTCCGACTTACGTGAGTCTTTGTGCTCTCGAACGTCAATGAGGTAATATGACCCGTTGTTTAAATTCTTGCTGACCACAAAGGGTCCTTCCCAAGGAGGGGATAGTTTGTGTGCATCCGACAGATCTTGGATGAGCCGGAGCACCAGGTCACCTTCTTGAAAGGTCTTGGACTTAACCCGACTGCTGTGATAACGGCGCAGGTCCTGTTGATAAATTGTTGATCGAGCCGTCGCCAAGTCTCTCTCCTCATCTAACAAGTTAAGTGCATCCTGTCGGGCTTGTTCATTATTAGCTTCAACGTAAGCCGCCACGTGAGGTGAGTCGTGACAGATGTCACTAGGCAGCACCGCGTCCGCTCCATAAACCATGAAGAAAGGTGTATAACCTGTAGACCTGTTAGGAGTGGTGTTGATACTCCACAGCACTGAGGGTAATTCCTCTACCCAACAACCCGACGTCCGTTGTAAGGGAACTATAAGCCGGGGCTTGAGACCTTTTAAGATTTCCTGATTTGCTCTCTCAGCCTGACCATTAGATTGAGGGTGAGCTACGGAAGAAACATCAAGCCGGATATGCCCACGTTGACAAAACTCCTCCATAGCACCTTGGGACAAATTAGTGCCATTGTCAGTGGTAATGTTGTGTGGAAAACCAAAGTGAAAAATCACCTTTTTCATGAACTGAACCACCGTGGCTGCATCACACTTACTCACTGGCGCTGCCTCAACCCATTTTGTGAATTTGTCAACTACCACTAAAAGATGTGTCTTTTTATCCTTGGACCTTTTGAAAGGTCCGACCATGTCAAGCCCCCAAACTGCAAACGGCCAAGTGATTGGAATCATCCGCAACTCTTGAGCCGGCACATGCGCTCGTCGTGCAAATTTTTGACATCCATCACACCTACTGACCAGATCCTCTGCATCAGCGTGAGTCATTAACCAGTAAAAACCATGACGAAAAGCTTTGGCCACAAGAGACTTTGACCCGGCGTGATGACCACAATCCCCTTCATGGATCTCACGAAGTATTTCTTGACCTTCTTCAGGAGAAACACAACGCTGAAACGCTCTAGTGACACTGCGATGATACAACTCTCCGTCAGAAATCGTCATTGACTTGGACCGCCGGGTTATCTGTCGGGCCAGGGTTTCGTCCTCTGGTAACTCGCCCCAGGTCATGTAAGCCAGGAACGGTACTGTCCAATCTGGAATAATGTGAATAGCCGCCACTAACTGTGTCTCCGGGTCAGGAATGGCCAAATCTTCCTCTGTAGGCAACTTAACAGACGAGTTATGTAAAACATCCAAAAAGGTGTTAGGTGGTACCGGCTTACGCTGAGATCGCAACTGGCTTAAGGCATTGGCCACTTCATTCTTTCTGTGGTCAATGTGTTCCACTTGATAACCCTTAAAATGCCCTGCAACAGCGTCGACCTTGCGGCGATAAGCCGCCATGAGAGGATCCTTGGAGTCCCACTTGCTTGCACCTGTTGAGCCACCAAATCTAAATTGCCAAGGCACCGGACCCGGCTTAGACTCATCTCTTTAGCCATTCGAAGACCATGGAGCAAGGCTTTATATTCTGCTGCGTTGTTAGTACAAGGAAACATCAATCGCAACACATAACAAAACGTGTCCCCTTGAGGAGAAGTTAAAACAACTCCGCCCCCCCGAGCCTTCCAACTGTCTGGACCCATCAAAATGAATCGTCCAATATGTGTTGTCTGGTTTCTCCTCTGGCATCTGCAACTCCGTCCAGTCGTTAATGAAGTAAACTAGTGCTTGAGATTTGATCGTAGTACGTGGCATATACTTCAAACCATGAGACCCGAGTTCAATAGCCCACTTGGCGACTCGTCCTGTGGCTTCTCTATTTTGAATGATGTCTCCTAGAGGAGCAGAGCTAACCACAGTGATTGGGTGACCCTGAAAGTAGTGTCTGAGCTTCCAGCTTGCCATGAACACCCCATAAACGAGCTTCTGCCAATGTGGATATCTTTGTTTAGATTCAATCAGCACCTCACTGACGTAGTAAACTGGCCGTTGGACCGGATGTTCTTTGCCAGCCTCCTTGCGCTCCACAACAATGGCCACACTGACAGCACGTGAGTTAGCAGCTACATATAACAACAACGACTCTTTCTCAACCGGGGCAGCAAGAACCGGCGGCTCAGCGAGCTGTTTCTTCAGATCCTCAAAAGCAGAGTTAGTAGCATCACTCTAGACAAAGTCATCCGCCTTTTTCATCATTTGATACAAAGGCATCGCCTTCTCCCCTAACCGGCTTATGAACCGGCTTAAGGCAGCGACACGACCCGCCAGACGCTGAACGTCGTTGATGCACACTGGTTTGGCCAGAGATGTAATTGCCTTAATTTTCTCCGGATTAGCCTCAATACCTCTATTAGATACCAAAAAACCCAAAAGTTTGCCAGCTGGGACTCCAAAAACACATTTGGCCGGGTTAAGCATCATCTTGTAGACCCGGAGGTTATCAAAGGTCTCCTTCAGATCAGTTACCAAGGTTTCCTTCTCTCTGGATTTCACCACTATGTCATCCACATAAGCATGAATGTTACGCCCAATCTGGCTGAGAAAACAATTCTGTACACATCGTTGATAAGTCGCCTGAGCACTTTTCAGTCCAAAAGGCATAGACACATAGCAGAAGGCTCCAAACGGAGTGATGAAAGCCATCTTCTCCTGGTCCTTAACTGCCATCTTGATCTGATGATAACCTGAATATGCATCCAAAAAACTCAAACGCTCGCAACCCGTCGTAGCATCAATGATCTGATCAATACGAGGGAGAGCAAAAGGATCGGCCGGACAAGCCTTGTTCAAATCGGTGTAATCCACACACATACGCCAGGTGCCATTCTTCTTAAGTACAAGCACCGGGTTAGCCAACCACTCTGGGTGAAAAACTTCAACAATGAACCCGGCCGCCAAGAGCCAGTCCACCTCTTCTCCAATGGCCTTACGCCTTTCCTCGTTAAACCGTCGAAGAAACTGCGTGACCGGTTTAAACTTCGGATCAATATTAAGAGTGTGGTCAGTGAGTTCTCTCAGGACACCCGACATGTCAGAAGGTTTCCATGCAAAGATGTCCCGGTTCTCACAGATGAACTCGATGAGCGCGCTTTCCTCTTTTGGATCCAAGTTGGCACTGATGATGAACTGTTTGGATGAGTCGCCAGGCACAAAATCAACCACCTTGGTGTCATCAGCTGACTTGAATTTCAACACCGGTTCATGATCCGTAGTTGGCTTCTTCAAAGACGTCATGTCTGTCGGGTCAACATTATCTTTATAAAACTTTAACTCCTCTATCGCACAAACAGACTCAGCATAAGCAGCATCACCTTCTTCACATTCCAGGGCTATTTTCCGGCTTCCATGTACTGTGATGGTGCCTTTATAACCCGGCATCTTGAGCTGCAGATATACATAACATGGCCGAGCCATGAACTTGGCATAAGCCGGCCGTCCAAACAGAGCATGATATGGGCTTTTGATCTTAACCACCTCAAAAGTTAACTTCTCAGCCCTGGAATCATATTCATCCCCAAAGGCTACTTATAGTTCAATCTTACCAACTGGGTATGGCGACTTACCAGTCACAACACCATGAAAAATAGTGTTGGATTGTTTAAGACTCTTATCAGTCAACCCCATCCGACGAAACGTCTCATAATAGAGGATGTTGATGCTACTGCCTCCATCCATGAGCACCTTAGTGAACTTATATCCACCAACCTGAGGTGCCACTACCAAGGCCAAGTGACCCGAATTATCAACCCGGGGAGGGTGATCTTCCCTACTCCACACAATAGGTTGTTCTAACCATCTCAAATAACATGGAATCACCGGCTCAACAACATTGACAGCCCTCTTATGAAGCTTCTAGTCCCTCTTGCATAAACTAGTGGTAAATACGTGGTACTGCCCACTATTCAACTATTTTGGATTGCTCTGATACCCGGACTGTTGCTGCTGATTACTTTGGCCGGGTTGCTGATTATAGCCACCCTAGTTACCCGGATGGTCCTGACCGAGAAAACCGCCCCTCCTGAACTGGTGCCTGGGCCATGAAAACCGCCTCCGCCTGAACCGCCGCCAGGTCCGTGGCTACCATCAAACATGTTGGAATTTTTAAATGCCTTCATGATCGTACAGTCCTTCCACAGATGGGTAGCTGGCTTCTCCCGGGTGCCGTGTCTTGGGCAAGGTTCATTCAGTAGTTGTTCGAGGGTGGGACCTGACCCGCCTGACCGAGGAGGTGGCATACCCTTGCGCCGTTGGTTGTTGCCCTGTGTATTGGTGTTAGCCACAAACTCGTCAGCCTTACGTTTATTACCTCCTTGATTCGCCGGGTTATGCTGGTGACCCTTGCCATTGCCGTTCTTCTTTCCCTTCCCTGTTTTTCTTCATCAGACACGCGATCCTTGGTACTGTCAGAATCAACATATTTGACCAGGACCGCCATCAACTGGCCCATGTCATTACAGTCACGCTTGAGCCGCCCCAGCTTCTGTTTTAGAGGTTCAAAACGGCAATTTTTCTCCAACATTAAGACCGCAGAGCCGGCATCCAGCTTATCAGATGAATGTATTATCTCCTTGACCCGGCGCACCCAATGGGTCATGGACTCATCTTCCTCTTTCTTACAATTAGTCAGGTCCACGATTGACATAGGTTGTTTGCATGTGTCCTTGAAGTTTTGAATGAACTGGGCTTTCAACTCCGCCCATGACCCGATGGAATTGGGTGGCAATCCTTTCATCAAAGTGCGAGCCGTTCCATCCAACATCATAGTGAAATACTTAGCCATTGCTGCATCGCTGACCTCCAACAGCTCCATCGCCATCTCATAACTTTCAATCCATGCCCCAGGCTGCAAGTCGGCCGTGTAATTAGGCACCTTACAAGGCCCCTTAAAGTCTTTTGGCAAGCGCTCATTACGTATAGCCGGCACCAGGCAAGGGACACCTCATGTTCTTGTGCTACTCCTGCCTCAACAGAGGTTGCCGGATAAACCGGAGAACCCTGATGAGCCGCCTGCTCAGCTACCAGTTGAACTGCCCGCTCAGCCTCCTGACGGATTCTCTCTTGATCCGCCAAGTTAAGGGCTCCACCCCGCGCCGGCTCATGCCTGCGCGGTTGGTTACGGCGTTGAGCGTTGCTCGACATAGCGGCTGAGTCCATATGCCTGCTATAGCTCGGGCTCCGGCTTGGGCGAGGGGTTGAATGGATTCTGTCTCGACTGTAAGAGTACACATCCTGCTGCGCCAAAGCCGTCTGAAGAAGTTCTATCACCCTTCATGTTTCAATTGCTGTTGGAGAATCGCCTTCCATCGGGAGAGCCGCCAAACAAGCCGACACAGCAATGAGATTCTCCAAAGGGTTAGAAAAGTGACCCGGTGGTATTGGTGTGTAATGAGGCGGAGCGGTATTCATATGAGGTGGCTCCATGGCCCGCGGTTGAACCGGCGCCCCAGCCCCGGGTGTCGTGATCCGCTTTGCCTCTGGTGGGTTATTTGGACCAGCGCCGGGTGTGTGGAAAAGGTTCCTAGGATCGTATGTCAGAGGCAGACGTGACTGAGTTTTCTGGTGCCTTCTTCTCATGACCTTGTTTGACGCGTTCAGATCCACCGAGAGCCAGAAAGTCTCCGCTTGAAGCTGCTGAGCATGAGCATCCAAAGCCGCCCGCTCCATGGCCATCCTGACCTCTTCTGCTGCTAAATTTTCCTTGGCCTGTGCCATCTCTTCGCATAGCCGTGCCACCTCCGCGTCGTTCTGCCATCTGAGCCGGGGGGCGCGCGGGGTCTCCTGACCCGGCTGCTGCCGACCCGGTGGGTATTGCTGCCGCAGCCGTAGAATTATGCCCGGGTTGAGTGCCAGCCATGAAAACTCCAGCTTGATTCGGCGGCTCAAAGAGGCCCAGAATACTGCTGCCATCGGAACAGCCCCCAAGCACACCATCTTGTAGCTGATACAAAGAATCTGTCTCGCTTGAGGACGACTCACCGTCAGAACAGATGGCCGTCTCACCGCCATCCACTGATCCTTCAGAGAACTCACCTCCATGGATGCAACCCACGAAGGCATGCTTTATGACAGGTTGGGCCCGGGCGGATCTCACACGCTGAGCCGTATCGATGAGGTTGGTGCAGACGTCCGGCTCAGGGCCCGACTCACCGATCTGGCCGATGAAGACATGGATTCCGCCAAAGGGGACCCGGTACCCGTACTCAATTGAGCTGGCCTCGGGGCCCCAGCCTTCATCATTGATGTAGAGCTTGCCGCGAGGACTCTTGGTCATCCGACCCACAGCGTATCCCTTGAGCCCTTCGAAGTTGCCCTTCAAGAACTCAAATCCACCATGCGCTGGCCCCACGATGGGCGCGAACTATCGTGGAATTGTCACGACAGATGTCCTAGCGAAATGAGTTAAATCGTAGGGCCATCGCAACTAGGAAGCTTAAAGGGGTTAATCGGGACAAAGGACACGAGAGGTTTATACTAGTTCGGCCCCTTACGGTGAAGGTAAGGCCTAGCCCAGTTGATGTTGTATTGCTAGGTTTCGATGACCAAGGAGCGAATCCACTAGCTTGGTTATCGATCTCTTCTTCCTTGTCCTAAGCCGCCGCTGGGTCGTCCCCTTATATACATGGGTTGACACCTGGCGGCCTACAGAGTCCCGGCCGGCTCATAAAACGTGTCCGGCTCGGTGACTTCTTTTATATGCCTTTCTTTACAAGTCTTTCTTTACATACGTCGGTTTACAATATTGGGCCTTAAGCCGCCTCTGGGCTTAGGCCTTCTACAAGTCTTAATAAACTATCACCTTGAATATTACTGGGCTTCTTTTGTAACCCGCCATTGGGGTTAACCCGGCCCCTCCTGGGCGGGTCATACCTGGTAGCTATATTCCCAACACTTTCCGTACTTGGATCATATGCACTTCTGATTGGAACTCTAGTAAGCATCCTCAACTACCAAAGATCATTAAGGTAAAACCCAACCATAGCATTAAGTATCAAGTCCTCTTTACTCCCATACGTAACAACCCCCTTACTCGGGTATAAGTTTCTGTCACTCTTGCCACCCACTATAAGCGAATTATGAATGTATTGCAACACCCTACAGCGGGAATCCCACACACCCGCGCGACACGAAGGGTACCATAGGACATCACCAAAATAAAACATACAACTCAAACCAATCACGATCATCAATCGACACATACGGCAAAATGAATTTACTCAAATATCATAGGATGGACATACATCATTGGATAATAATATATAACATTAAGCACCATGTTTAAGTAGAGATTACAGTGGGGAGAAGAGGTATTACACCACTGCATAGAGGGGGATAGAGTTGGTGATGATGGAAGTGAAGGAAATATGCCCTAGAGGCAATAATAAAGTTGTTATTTATATTTCCTTATATCATGATAAATGTTTATTATTCATGCTAGAATTGTATTAACCGGAAACTTGATACATGTGTGGATACATAGACAAAACACCGTGTCCCTAGTAAGCCTCTACTAGACTAGCTCGTTAATCAAAGATGGTTAAGTTTCCTAGCCATAGACATGTGTTGTCATTTGATGAATGGGATCACATCATTAGGACAATGATGTGATGGACAAGACCCATCCATTAGCTTAGCATGTTGATCGTTCAGTTTTATTGCTATTGCTTTCTTCATGTCAAATACATATTCCTTCGACTATGAGATTATGCAACTCCCGGATACCGAAGGAATACCTTGTGTGCTATCAAACGTCACAACATAACTGGGTGATTATAAAGATGCTCTATAGGTATCTTCGAAGGTGTTTGTTGGGTTGGCATAGATCGAGATTAGGATTTGTCACTCCAAGTATCAGAGAGGTATCTCTAGGCCCTCTCGGTAATGCACATCATAATAAGCCTGGCAAGCAATGTGACTAATGAGTTAGTTGCAGAATGATGCATTACGAAACGAGTAAAGAGACTTGCCGGTAACGAGATTGAACTAAGTCTGAAGCTACCGACGATCTAATCTCGGGCAAGTAACATACCGATGACAAAGGGAATGACATATGTTGTCATTACGGTTTGACCGATAAAGATCTTCGAAGAATATGTGGGAACCAATATGAGCATCCAGATTCCGCTATTGGTTATTGACCGGAGAGGTGTCTCGGTCATGTCTACATAGTTCTCGAACCCGTAGGGTCCACACACTTAACGTTTGATGACGATTTGTATTATGAGTTATGTGTTTTGGTGACCGAGGATTGTTTGGAGTCCTGGATGAGATCATGAACATGAGGAGGAGTCTCTAATTGGTCGAGAGTTAAAGATTGATATATTGGACGATAGTATTCGGACACTGGAAGTGTTTCAGAATGTATCAGGTACGTATCGGAGTACCGGGGGGCGGGGGTTACCGGAACCCCCCAGGGGAAGATATGGGCCATAGGAGGGAGGTAGACCATCCCACAAGGGGTGCCCCCCCAAGGGAGGAGTCCGAAGTGGACTAGGGGAGGGGGCGTGGCCCCCCTTTCCTTCTCCTTCTCCCTCTCCTTCCCCCTTTCCCCCTCCGATAAAAGGAATAATGTGTAAGTGCATCTAGTTCCCCTTAGTGATTTTGGTGTACTGATGACTTATATGTTAAGGGAATAATGTGTTTGTTAGTGTACATAGGTCTATAAGTCTATGAGGAGTTTGATATTTACGATGAAAGTCGATCCCTAAAAACGAATGTCTTCAGCTGAAGACTTTGGTTTTCTTGAAGACATTGAAAGTGAAGAAATTGGTGTGACCCTGAAGGCTTGGTATTCATGCAAGGATTATGAATCATGAAGACTTTTGTTTTCATAGTTTCATTTTCTTTTTCTTGAGTCATAGGAAACACCGTACTGTTAAAGGGGGTCGAGGTAAAACCAAGGAAAAGTTTCCAAGTGATGCTCATCTCAAAATCCTAAACCTACCCATTCCTTTCGAGTGAAGCCATTGGAAATCTCATACAGTCCAGTCAATTTCTTCAGTGACAGAGACGAAGATCTTCTGGTCTCTGAGGAATTTGTTCTGACTGAGGAGTTAGGAGTTTGCAAGTGCGCGGATTACCTACAAGTGAGGAACATGATAGCCCTGAGGAATTTGATAATCAAATATCCGACCGTTGCTGTGCTACACGCCAGCTGTCCTAAAATATTTACCCACCTAACGGTCATATCATTGAAGGGCATTTATGTCTTATCATGTCGGGCTACTCCCTAGGCTATAAATATCCGCCCCCTACAACCACTAGTTGGTTGGCCGCTCCGAGAGAAACTGACACTTGTCATTATGAGCATCCCATCCTCCGAGGACTTTGAGCGAAAATCATCAAGTGAGGAAAAAACCCAAACCCAAACACCTACAAACCCAAAGTGATTGAGCATCACTGAAGAGATTGTTCCTGTGTGGAACCGACGCTTGTTCCCTTTGTCGACTGTGCATCCTCCAGATGGTTAGGCGTCATGGTCTAGAGCATCCAACAGGAAATTGTAGATCGCCGAGTGACCGAGTCTATCAAGGTTTGGAAGTCACCTGAAGACTTACCATGAGTGATTGGGCGAGGTCTGTGTGACCTTAGCTCAAGGAGAATACGGTGAGGATTGTGTGTCCTCAGGTTTAAATACCTAGCTGCTCTAACCAGACGTACGACTGTCACAACAGTTGGAACTAGTCTACCAAATCATCATCTTCACCAAGCTACTGGTTCTATTTCCTCAACCCTTTCATTTCCTCATTCTTGTGTAGAAGTACTTGATCATTATTGTTTGAAGACTTTGACTGAAGACTTATTCGATTTCCTCAATCCTAATTCTTCAGTCACTTTGTCTTCAGCCTGCTTGTCTTGTGTTTATGCTACTTGTACTCTATGCTTGTTTTCATTTCATCATGATGACTGTGCTACTGCTCTATTACATTTGCATCTGAGTACTTATTCCGCTGCTAAGTAGTTCGTTGCTTAGGAATTTCCTCACCTAGAAATTCCTCAGCGACGAATTTATAAAAGTCGCCTATTCACCCCCCTCTAGTCGATATAACACACTTTCAATTGGTATTGGAGCAAGGTACTCCCTTGTTTTGTGCGATTTTGGTTTAACCGCCTGGAGTTTTAGTTGTGTCGACTGCAGGAATGAAGAAAGTGACATGCTCCATCTTTGACGGTCATGATTATCCCAAGTGGAAGGCCATGATGAAGAAGTGTCTCATGGTGGTGGACAGCGAGTTGTCGATCGTCACTGAGATTGGTGTTACTGATCTTTGCAAGATGGCAAAGGCTGATGATATTCGCAAGTACACTCGACTTGACATCATAGCGAAGGATGTCATCTGCTCCTGCTTATCCCGAAATCAGTCCAGGAACATTATGCATCTCTGCCATGCGAAGCTTATCTGGGACCGACTCTCTGATGTCTATGAAGGTAATCGAACTTGTCATGATCCCTGGTTTGAGGAATTCAAGAAATCGCTTAAAACGATGACTTTCGATCCTGAATCATCATCCTCTGCACCATGCCTTATGGCAAAAGGTGCCAAGGTAACTGAATGCTTCCTATCTAAGTCTAGTGATGATGAACCTGGTGATGAATTTGGACCCAACCATACCAAGCTTGCTTCCCTTGCCACTAAACAACAAAGAGCTTTGGAAAAAGTTCAAAACATGCTAGATGAAAGCGATGATATGTTGGGTGAAGAAATGGATCAAACTCAAACTCTGACTGATAATCTTCAGAGACTTCAGTCTAAGTTTGACAACCTTCAGAGTCATCATAACACTCTCTTAGCTGAGCATGAGAAACTTTCTTATGAATTTCTTCAAAGAAAGCAAGATCTTGAGAAGCTAAGGGTGAGTTATGAAGTTCTTCAGAAGGAGCGTGATTCATTACTTGCTCAACAGATCAGTTCCGCTTAGGTTGAATTCATTCCACCATGTTTAAAATGCATTGAACGAGAATATGCTAATTCTTCACCTGAAAGTTCAACTGCCTCTATTACTGCAAATTCTTCAACTGTCTCTGTTATCACAAATTCCGCATCTGAGGATACCACTAGTATCACTAACAATGCAGGGTTGAAGGAATTGTATGTGGCAGGCATGTACAAAAGCCTCAAAGGGCATCAGGCTCTTTGTGATGTGCTTACAAAGCAGATACTCAACAGGAACCCTAGGAAAGAGGGTATTGCCTTTCAGAGGAAACTCAATGCCGATGAGACCTACTGGAAACCTAAGCACTATCCCAAAACCTCATTGGTTACTGCAAAAGGACCTCCCATAGATCCATCCACTTTATCTGGATTTACTTGTGAATCTTCATATTCTTCTAATGAGTCATTTGACTCCAACTATAAACTGTTCAAAAATCAGAATGGTGAAGTATTTGCTAGATATGTTGGAACTAACTGCAGGAACGTCCCCCTATGAAGAAAATCTGGGTTCCCAAAAGGTGCCTAGAAAGTCTTCAAGTGAATGTCATCATGACACCACCTGTGAAGAATAGGAACCCCAGATCAAATTCTTCATATGGACTAAAGTCTTAATATGGATCCAAGTCCTCATATGGACCAAATTCCTCACATGGATCAAATTCCTCATATGGATCTGGATCCTCATATGAACATCATCGTGCTAACACTTCTGTTTCGCAGGGAAAGCCTAAGGGCTATGAATATGTGCATTATTCTTCAAATCATTATGTTCATAAGTCCTCGAAGAATTTCTCTGCTTATTCATATGCTTACTCTAACCCCTCATATGTGAAACGAAGTGGACTGGCTTCTATGCCACCTTTTTCTTATGGAGCTCACAGAATGATGAACTCTTTGCCACCCCTCCAGATGTGGGTGGTGAAGAAAAAGAACTAATCTCTTATGTAGGGTCAGGTCTCCAGACGAACTTGAACGTCCAATGAATTTGCTGGAGACCTGAATATGCTTGAAAGGATGCAAGCTAATTGTTGGTGTCAAAACTGGCAGATCTCGGGTAGGGGGTCCCGAACTGTGCGTCTAAGCTCGATGGTAACAGGAGACAGGGAACACAATGTTTTACCTAGGTTCGGGCCCTCTCTATGGAGGTAATACCCTACGTCCTGCTTGATTGATCTTGATGAATATGAGTATTACAAGAGTTGATCTACCACGAGATCGTAATGGCTAAACCCTAGAGGCCTAGCTTGTATGGTCATGGTAATGTATGTCCTCTAGACTAAGTCCTCCGGTTTATATAGACACCGGGAGGATCTAGGGTTACACAAGGTCGGTTACAAAGAAAGGAATCTACATATTTGGTCGCCAAGCTTGCCTTCCACGCCAAGGAGAGTCCCATCCGGACACGGGTGCAGTCTTCGGTCTTCATATCTTCACATCCCATCAGTCCGGCCCATGGCTAACAGGCCGGACGCCCAAGGACCCCTTAGTCCAGGACTTCCTCAGTAGCCCCTGAACCTGGCTTCAATGACAACGTATCCAACACGTAGATCTGTCTTCGGCATTGCAAGGCAGGTTCCTCCCTCCAAACTCCAAGATAGTCTTCGGACGTATTTAAATGTGTTCAGACCTGTAACACCACACCACACACAACCATATAGAGAATATAATATTCCACGAGTCCAATCTGCTAACAACTTTTTTACAACATGACATCACGTCTGCCCGGTCACTATATCGAACCGTTTTGTCCGCCATCCCATGTTTTGAGATGCGATTTCCATTGGCACATCTCGTTAAAGCAGAGATCGTGTCCCCTTATTGCGGGATCCTCATCAATATGGGCGTGGGTAACCCAACCGTGCCATTTATACAACCCTTGGGAGTACGCGAGTTTTAAGGCGAGTAGGAAGGCGTTTGACATTCGCGGCCTTTATAAGGGGATAAGGATTCGTCCTCATTCACCCACGCCTTCTCCTCCCTCTGCCCATCCATTCTTGAGCTCCAGCGCCCAAGCTCTAGCTTCCCCCGCCGGAAAACGCACTCCAACCATGTCCGGATCCAGAGCTAGATGCAAGTGGATGACTTCCTCTGTTAAGAAGAAAGACATCAAGGAGCTCTGAGAGGCCGGATATCCGGCCAAGGAAATTGTTCACCGTCTTCCGGCCAAGGGACAGATCGTCCCTACCCTAGAGCCCCATGAGGGGGTTATGTTTCTCACACATTTCGTCCGCGGGCTGGGATTCCCTCTCCACCCGTTTGTCCATGAACTGATGTTTTACTACGGGCTGGACTTCCATGATCTAGCCCCTAACTTTATCCTCAACATCTCGGCATTTATAGTCATTTGCGAGGCCTTTCTCCGTATCCCACCTCACTTCGGCCTATGGCTGAAGACCTTTAATGTAAAGCCGAAGGTAGTGAGAGGCCAACAAGCAGAGTGCGGAGGCGCCATGGTGGGCAGGATGCCCAATGTCACATGGCCCGAAGGCTCCTTTGTGGAGACGGTGAAGGGGTGGCAGTCGGGGTGGTTCTACATCACCTAGCCGCGCGACACCAACTGGGCGGCGGCCCCCGAATTCCGATCCGGAGTTCCGATGCGGCTCACCTCCTGGCAAGAGAAGGGTCTAACCTGGGGTTCTTCAAACGAGCTAACCGGGCTCCAGACGTGCGTCCAGAACATGATAACCAAGAGAATCAAACTTGTCAACGTGATTCAGGTCATGCTCATTCGCCGGATCCTTTCGTGCCAACGCCGGACTTTCTATTTGTGGGAGTTCGATCCGGCCAAGCACTAGACGCTGCTAGAGCTCTTCGGCACGACGCATGAAGACATCTGGAAAGTGCTCTTCAAGGCCGGTGATGACCCACAAGTATAGGGGATCTATCGTAGTCCTTTCGATAAGTAAGAGTGTCGAACCCAACGAGGAGCAGAAGGAAATGATAAGCGGTTTCCAGCAAGGTATTCTCTGCACATACTGAAACAAGTGGTAACGGATAGTTTTGTGATAGGATAATTTATAACGAGCAACAAGTAACAAAAGTAAATAAGGTGCAGCAAGGTGTCCCAATTCCTTTTGTAGCAAAGGACAAGCCTGGACAAATTCTTATATAGAGAAAAGCACTCCTGAGGACACATGGGAATATCATCAAGCTAGTTTTCATCACGTTCATATGATTCGCATTCGGTACTTTGATAATTTGGTATGTGGGTGGACCGGTGCTTGGGTACTGTCCTTACTTGGACAAGCATCCCACTTATGATTAACCTCTATTGCAAGCATCCGCAACTACAACAAAAGTATTAAGGTAAACCTAACCATAGCATGAAACATATGGATCCAAATCAGCCCCTTACGAAGCAATGCATAAACTAGGGTGCTTCTGTCACTCTAGCAACCCATCATCTACTTATTACTTCCCAATGCCTTCCTCTAGGCCCAAATAATGGTGAAGTGTCATGTAGTCGACGTTCACATAACATCACTAGAGGAGAGACAACATACATCTCATCAAAATATCGAACGAATACCAAATTCACATGACTACAAATAGCAAGACTTCTCCCATGTCCTCAGCAACAAACGTAACTACTCACAAAGCGTATTCATGTTCAAAATCAGAGGGGTATGAATATGCACATAGGATCTGAACATATGATCTTCCACCAATTAAACCAACTAGCATCAACTACAGGGAGTAATTAACACTACTAGCAACCTACTAGCACCAATCCCGGACTTGGAGACAAGAATTGGATACAAGAGATGAACTAGGGTTTTGAGAGGAGATGGTGCTGATGAAGATGTTGATGGAGATTGCAATCTCCCGATGAGAGGAGCGTTGGTGATGACGGTGGCGATGATTTCCCCCTCCAGGAGGGAAGTTTCCTCGGCAGAACAGCTCTGCCGGAGCCCTAGATTGGATCCGCCAAGGTTCCGCCTCGTGGCGGCGGAGTTTCGTCTGAGAAGATGGCTTCTGATTTTTTCCCATCGAAAGACTTCATATAGCAGAAGATGGCCATCGGAGGGCCACCAGGGGGCCCACGAGGTAGGGGGTGCGCCCAGGGGGGTTGGGCGCGCCCCCACCCTCGTGGGCAGGGTGTGGCCCCCCTAGTGAACTTCTTCCACTAAGTATTTTATATATATTCTGAAAACGTCTTCCGTGAAGTTTCAGGACTTTTGGAGCTGTGCAGAATAGATCTCTAATATTTGCTCCTTTTCCAGCCCAGAATCCCAGCAACTGGCATTCTCCCTCTTTATGGAAACCTTGTAAAATAAGAGATAATAAGCATAAGTATTGTGACATAATGTGTAATAACAACCCATAATGCAATAAATATCGATATAAAAGCATGATGCAAAATGGACGTATCAACTCCCCCAAGCTTAGACCTTGCTTGTCCTCAAGTGAAAGCCGAAATCGAAAAATATGTCCACATGTTTAGAGATAGAGGTGTCGATAAAAATAGAATACGGACATGAGGGCATCATGATCATTCTTAGAACAACAACTTATATAATTCTTGTCATATGATTTCTTATGCTAGAGTAACAATTCAATCACAATTTCAAGTATGAATCATAAACTTCATTGAAAACTAACAGACTATAATCTCAGTCATTGGAGCAATTGCAATTTATGATAACATAGGAAAGAGTCAATGTATAAGAGCTTTTCAGCAAGTCCACATACTCAACTATCATATATTCTTTCACAATTGCTGACACTCACACAATACTTATGGGTATGGAGTTTTAATCGGACATAGAGAAAGATAGGGGCATATAGTTTTTCCTCCCAATGTTTTACCTCGAGGGTAATGTCAACAATAATAGTTCATGAAAACTCACATCCAATTAGCCATATATACCAGGATCTTTCCAACATACTGTGCTTGCCAAAGGATAAAATGTAAAAAGGGAAGGTGAAGATCACCATGACTCTTATGCAGTATAGGAGATAAAAGTAAAAGATAGGCCCTTCACAGAGGGAAGCAGAGGTTTTCATGCGCTTTTATAGTTGGATGCACAAAATCTTAATGCGAAAGAACGTCACTTTATATTGCCACTTGTGAAATGGACCTTTATTATGCAGTCTGTCGCTTTTATTTCTTCCATATCACACGATCGTATAAAGCTTATTTCTCCTAGACTAATAAGTCATACATATTTAGAGAGCAATTTTTATTGCTTGCACCGATGACAACTTACTTGGAGGATCTTACTCAATCCATAGGTAGGTATAGTTGACTCTCATGGCAAAACTGGTTTAAGGGTATTTGGAAGCACAAGTAGTGTCTCTACTTGGTGTGATGAACTTGGCTAGCATGAGGGGGAAAGGCAAGCTCAACCATGTTGGATGATCCATGACAATATAATTTATCTCAGATGTAAGAAAACATAACCCATTACGTTGTCTTCCTTGTCCAACGTCAACTCTTTAGCATGTCATATTTTAATGAGTGCTCACAATCATAAAAGATGTCCAAGATAGTATATCTATATGTGTAGACCTCTCTTTCTTTATTACTCCCTATTAATTGCAACAATGACCAAAACTATGTTTTTCAACCCTCAACAACTTTTATTCATCATACTTTTTCTATGTGAGCTCATTACTCTCCATAAAGATCCATATGATCTCTTTGTTTCTTTTTATTTCTTTCTCTTTTCTTTTATTCACTTAGGATCATGGCAAAATAATCAAGCCCTTGACTCAACACTAATCTTTATTATATATAGCTCACGGACTCGATTACATAGAGGGATCATAAAGCAAAACTCAAAACCAGATCATACTAAGAACTTTTATTCTACTATATCAAGATATTACCAAAAGGATCGAACTAAGAAAAACGGTAAAGATAAAAGTGATGGTGATACGATACCAAGGCACTCCCCCAAGCTTGGCAGTTGCCAAGGGGAGTGCCCATACCCGATGCTCAGTTCTTCTTCATTGGTGAAGAAGGTGGAGTTGTTGATGATGGATAGTCACACATCGAGCGTAGGAGGTCTTCTAACTTGCGGATAATGCCTTTGAGTGCGATGATATGCTCCTTCAACAAAATATTTTCACGTGTGAGATACTTATTTTGTATATGAGCTAACTCAATCATCTTGAAAGCTTCAATCTCAGTGGGGGTAAGAAGATTGTGATCAAGTTGAAGGATGTCTTCTGTTGCCGGAACTTGGTCCTCCGTAGCCTTCTTGATCCCTTCATCCTTGTTGATCTCCATGGGTTCTTCTCTCTTCAGCTCTATCTTCATCAGCCAAGCATCGTTGCCCTCATAGTTGGAGGAGGAGGGAGACAACATGATGCTTGGTGTTGACAACTCTGGCAGAAAATAGCTCGAAACAAGATCAGAGGATTTTTGCGTGATATAGTGGTCAAAACCTTCAGGAGGTTATATAATGAATTTTTATCGACCAAAATACGTGTCGTGTACGAAAACGGAGTCCGGAGAGTGCACGAGGTGCCCACGAGGTAGGGGGGGCGCCCAGTAGGGTAGGGCGCGCCCTCCACCCTCGTGGAGGCCTTGTGTCCTTCCCGGACTGCTACTTATTTTTCTTTTTTCTAAATATTCCAAAACGGAGAAATATTGCCTTAAAAACTGTTTTGGAGTCGGTTTACTTACCGTACCACATACCTATTCCTTTTCGGAGTCTGAAACATTCTGGAAAGTGTCCCTTATAAATTCCTCTGGGGTTACGGTTTCAATAACATTGGTTTCAACATTTATGGGATTACCTGAGATATAATGTTTGATTCTTTGACCATTCACCACCTTCGGATTTGTGCCTTCGAAGTTGTTGATTTTTATGGCACCGGAATGATAGACCTCCTCGATAACGTAAGGACCTTCCCATTTGGAGAGATGTTTTCCTGCAAAAAAATCTTAAACGAGAGTTTTATAGCAATACATAATCACCTACATTAAACTCACGCTTTTGTATTCTTTTGTCATGCCATCTTTTAACTTTTCCTTTAAACAACTTGGCATTTTCACAGGCTTGGGTTCTCCATTCATAAAGTGAGCTAATATCAAATAGCCTCTTCTCACCGGCAAGTTTAAAATCATAATTGAGTTCTTTAATGGCCCAATATGCCTTGTGTTCTAGTTCGAGAGGTAAGTGACATGCTTTTCCATAAACCATTTTATACGGAGACTTACCCATAGGATTTTTATATGCAGTTCTATAGGCCCATAATGCATCATCAAGTTTCTTGGACCAGTTCTTTCTAGATCTATTAACAGTCTTTTACAAAATTAATTTGAGCTCTCTATTACTCAATTCTACTTGACCACTAGACCGTGGGTGATAAGGAGATGCGATTCTATGATTAACATCATATTTAGCAAGCATTTTACGGAAAGCACCATGAATAAAATGTGAACCACCATCAGTCATTAAATATCTAGGGACTCCAAATCTTGGAAAAATAACTTCTTAAGCATTTTAATAGAAGTGTTATGATCAACACTACTAGTTGGAATAGCTTCTACCCACTTAGTAACGTAATCAACAACAACTAAAATATGTGTATATCCATTAGAGGAAGGAAAGGGTCCCATATAGTCAAAGCCCCAAACATCAAATGGTTCAATTACGAGTGAATAGTTCATAGGCATTTCTTGACATCTACTAATATTACCAATTCTTTGACATTCATCACAAGATAAGACAAACTTACGGGCATCCTTGAAGAGAGTAGGCCAATAAAAACCAGATTGCAATACCTTATGTGCAGTTCTATCTCCAGCACGGTGTCCTCCATAAGCTTCGGAGTGACACTTGCGTAGGATCTGTTCCTGTTCATGCTCAGGTACACAACGTCTAATAACACCATCTACTCCTTCTTTATAAAGATGTGGGTCATCCCAAAAGTGATGTCTCAAATCATAGAAGAACTTTTTCTTTTGCTGGTATGTGGAACTAGGTGGTACAAACTTAGCAACAATGTAATTAGCATAATCAGCATACCATGGAGTAGTATGAAAAGCATTTATGACATTTAATTGCTCATCAGGAAAGCTATCATCAATAGGTAGTGGGTCATCAAGCACATTTTCTAACCTAGACAAGTTGTTTGCAACGGGGTTCTCAGCTCCCTTTCTATCAACAATATGTAAGTCAAATTCTTGTAGCAAGAGAACCCATCTAATAAGTCTAGGTTTAGCATCTTTCTTTTCCATAAGATATTTAATAGCAGCATGATCAGTGTGAATAGTTAGTTTAGAATCAACAATATAAGGTCTGAACTTATCACAAGCAAATACAACTGCTAAGAATTCTTTTTCAATAGTAGCATAATTTCTTTGAGCATTGTCTAGGGTTTTACTAGCATATTGAATAACATTTAATTTCTTATCATCTCTTTGCCCTAGAACAGCACCTACAACATAATCACTAGCATCACACATAATTTCAAAGGGTAAATTGCAATCAGGTGGCTGAACAATAGGTGTAGAGATCAATGCTTTCTTAAGTATTTCAAATGCTTCTACACAATCATCATCAAAGACAAATGGTATATATTTTTGTAATAAATTAGTCAGAGGCCGAGAATTTTTTGAGAAGTCCTTAATGAACCTCCTATAAAATCCGGCATGACCAAAGAAACTTCTTATACCTTTGATGTCCTTGGGACATGGCATCTTCTCAATATCATCAACCTTGGCTTTATCAACCTCAATACCTCTTTCAGGAACTTTGTGCCCCAAGACAATACCTTAATTAACCATAAAGTGGCACTTTTCCCAATTCAAGACAAGATTAGTTTCTTCACATCTCTGCAAAACTCGATCAAGATTGCTCAAGCAATCATCAAAAGAAGATCCATAGACGGAGAAATCGTCCATGAAAACCTCACAAATGTTTTCACGAAAGTCAGAGAATATAGCCATCATGCATCTTTGAAAGGTAGCAGGTGCATTACATAAACCAAAAGGCATACGTCTATAAGAAAAAGTACCAAAAGGGCATGTAAAAGTAGTCTTTGATTGATCTTTGGCTGACACAGGTATTTGAGAGAAACCAGAATAACCATCTAGAAAGCAAAAATGTGTATGTTTGGATAATCTTTCTAGCGTTTTATCGATAAAAGGTAAGGGGTAATGATCCTTTTTAGTGGCCTTATTTAATTTACGGAAATCAATTACCATCCTATAACCTGTAATAATTCTTTGAGGAATCAATTCATCTTTATCATTAGGAATGATAGTAATACCTCCCTTCTTAGGGACACAATGGACAGGACTTACCCACTGACTATCAGCAACGGGATAGATTATACCTGCCTCAAGGAGCTTTAGTATTTCCTTTCTTACCACTTCTTTCATTTTAGGATTGAGCCAGCGTTGATGATCACGAACTGGTTTAGCATCTTCTTCCAAATTAATTTTATGTTGACATAGAGTGGGACTAATGCCCTTAAGATCATCAAGAGTATACCCAATAGCAGCACGGTGCTTCTTCAGAGTTTTCAATAATATCTCTTCCTCATGCTCTGAAAGGTTAGCACTAATAATAACAGGATATATCTTTTTCTCATCAAGATAAGCATATTTAAGAGTATCAGGTAACAGTTCAAGCTCAAACACGGGATCACCCTTGGGTGGAGGAGGATCCCCTAGGATTTCAACAGGTAATTTTTTTCCAGAATAGGTTCCTGTTTACAGAATACTTCATCTATTTCCCTTCTTTCATTCATAAACATATCATTTTCATGGTCTAGCAAATATTGTTCTAAAGGATCACTAGGAGGTACGGCAATAGAAGCAAGACCAATAATTTCATCCTTACTAGGCAATTATTTTTCACGGTGTTGTCTACTAAATTTAGAAAAATTAAATTCATGAGACATATCATCTAAACTGATAGTAAAAACATCCCTTTTGCAATCTATGGTAGCATTAACAGTGTTCAAGAAGGGTCTACCAAATATAATGGGACAAAAGCTATCTTGTGGGGAACCAAGAACAAGAAAATCAGTAGGATATTTAGTTTTCCCACACAAGACTTCAACATCTCTAACAATTCCCATTGGTGAAATAGTATCTCTATTGGCAAGTTTAATTGTGACATCAATATCTTCTATCTCGGCAGGTGCGATATCATGCATAATTTCTTTGTATAAGGAATAAGGTATTGCACTAGCACTAGCACCCATATCACATAAGCCATGATAACAATGATCTCCTATTTTAACAGAAATAACAGGCATGCCTACCACAGGTCTGTTTTTATCTTTAGCACAAGGTTTAGCAATTCTAGCAGTCTCATCAAGGAAATGAATAACATGCCCATCAATATTATCAGACAAGAGATCTTTAACAATAGCAATATTAGGTTCAACTTTAATTTGCTCATGAGGTGTATAAGTTTTAATATTGCTTTTATGAACCACAATTGAAGCTTTAGCATGATCCTTTATCCTAACAGGGAAAGGTGGTTTCTCAACATAAGCAGCAGGAATAATAGGATCATTATAAGTGACAATCTTTTCTTCAACTTTAATAGGTGCATCTACTTTTACTTCTATGGGAGGATGATATTTAAACCACTTCTCCTTGGGGAGATCAACATAAGTAGCAAAAGATTCACAGAAAGAAGCTACTATCTCAGAGTCAAGTCCATATTTAGTGCTAAATTTACGAAAAATATCGGTATCCATAAAAGATTTAACGCAATCAAAACTAGGTGTCATACCTGACTTCTTACCTTTGTCGAGGTCCCAATCTTCAGAGTTGCGTTTAATTCTTTCCAATAAATCCCATTTGAATTCAATAGTCTTCATCATAAAAGAGCCAGCACAAGAAGTATCAAGCATGGTGCGATTGTTATCAGAAAGCCGAGCATAATTTTTTTGAATAATCATTTCTCTTGAGAGCTCATGATTGGGGCATGAATATAACGTGGTTTAAGCCTCCCCCAAGCTTGAGTGATGCTTTCTCCTTCACGAGGCCAAAAATTATATATATAATTGCGATCACGATGAACAAGATGCATAGGATAAAACTTCTGATGAAATTCCAATTCAATCGTTTGTCATTCCAAGACCCCATATCATCACATAGCCTATACCATGTCGATGCATCTCCCTTCAAAGATAAAGGGAAGATCTTCTTCTTAACAACATCTCTGGGTACACCTACAAGCTTAAATAATCCACAAACTTCATCCACATATATTAGATGCTCATCAGGATGCTTTGTTCCATCTCCTAAAAAGGGATTAGCTAGCAGTTTTTCTATCATACCCGAAGGAATTTCAAAGCAAACATTTTCATTTTCAGTAGGTTCAGTAGGTTGAGGAGCAACTCTTTGCTCTACTGGTTGGGGTGAAGATACCCCGAACAAGCCCCTCAGAGGATTACTTTCCATAGTAACAAGTGACTGTAAATTTCAGCACACTATATAAATTTTTCCTTAACAAATTCCACCTACCAAAGGCGCTTCACTCCCTAGCAATGGCACCAGAAAAGAGTCTTGATGACCCACAAGTATAGCGGATCTATCGTAGTCCTTTCGATAAGTAAGAGTGTCGAACCCACCGAGGAGCAGAAGGAAATGATAAGCGGTTTCCAACAAGGTATACTCTGCAAGTACTGAAACAAGTGGTAACAAATAGTTTTGTGATAGGATAATTTGTAACGAGCAACAAGTAATAAAAGTAAATAAGGTGCAGCAAGGTGGCCCAATCCTTTTTGTAGCAAAGGTCAAGCCTGGACAAATTCTTATATAGAGAAAAGCACTCCCAAGGACACATGGGAATATCATCAAGCTAGTTTTCATCACGTTCATATGATTCACATTTGGTACTTTGATAATTTGGTATGTGGGTGGACCGGTGCTTGGGTACTGTCCTTACTTTGGACAAGCATCCCACTTATGATTAATCTATATTGCAAGCATCTGCAACTACAACAAAAGTATTAAGGTAAACCTAACCATAGCATGAAACATATGGATCCAAATCAACCCCTTACGAAGCAACGCATAAACTAGGGTTTAAGCTTCTGTCACTCTAGCAACCCATCATCTACTTATTACTTCCCAATGCCTTCCTCTAGGCCCAAATAATGGTGAAGTGTCATGTAGTCGACGTTCACATAACATCACTAGAGGAGAGACAACATACATCTCATCAAAATATCGAACGAATACCAAATTCACATGACTACAAATAGCAAGACTTCTCCCATGTCCTCAGGAACAAACGTAACTACTCACAAAGCGTATTCATGTTCATAATCAGAGGGGTATTAATATGCATATAGGATCTGAACATATGATCTTCCACCAATTAAACCAACTAGCATCAACTACAAGGAGTAATTAACACTACTAGCAACCTACTAGCACCAATCCCGGACTTGGAGACAAGAATTGGATACAAGAGATGAACTAGGGCTTTGAGAGGAGATGGTGCTGATGAAGATGTTGATGGAGATTGCCCTCTCCCGATGAGAGGAGCGTTGGTGATGACGGTGACGATGATTTCCCCCTCCAGGAGGGAAGTTTCCCCGGCAGAACAGCTCTGCTGGAGCCCTAGATTTGATCCGCCAAGGTTCCGCCTCGTGGCGGCGGTGTTTCGTCCGAGAAGATGGCTTCTGATTTTTTTCCCATTGAAAGACTTCATATAGCAGAAGATGGCCACCAGGGGGCCCACGAGGTTGGGGAGCGCGCCCCGGGGGGTAGGGCGCGCCCCCACCCTCGTGGGCAGGGTGTGCCCCCCCCCTGGTGAACTTCTTCCACTGAGTATTTTTTATATATTCTGAAAACGTCTTCCATGAAGTTTCAGGACTTTTGGAGTTGTGCAGAATAGGTCTATAATATTTGCTCCTTTTCTAACCCAGAATCCCAGCTGCCGGCATTCTCCCTCTTTATGGAAACCTTGTAAAATAAGAGATAATAGGCATAAGTATTGTGACATAATGTGTAATAACAACCCATAATGCAATAAATATCAATATAAAAGCATGATGAAAAATGTACGTATCAGCCGGTGGGACACCACCTCCTACGACCGAGGATCGCGGTCTTAGCTTAAAATGCCAGGCTAATTCGGCAAGTTCTTTCATGTTTTCAAGGTATAGCCTTTACTGGCATATTTTGAGAAGGAGTCTAAGCCTTCCTATCAATTTTTAGGCCTGGATCGACATAGCGGGGCAGATTAACTGTCCGGCTCCGCTGCCCGAAGACCAAGAAACCCCACTTTTGCTGAAGATGTTGTTTCCGACACCTTATGATGTGCCGGAGAAGAAGGCCAAGAAAACGGCCAAGGGGGCCCGGAGTGGCCTTCACCGAAAAGGTGCTTCGGACATGACGTCCGAAGACGAGTCTCACTCTTCGGCCACCGAAGATGAGGAGGAGGAGGAGGAGGAAGAAAGCGACTCCCCCTCTGAGGGGGGAAGGAAGAAAAGAGGGGCCTCCACAAATTTGGAGGCGAAGGTGCCCAAGAGGGGGAAGGGCTCCCTTGCGGATAACTCCGCGTGGGATGTCGATAGCAATCCGGAGCGAATGCCCCGGACCAAGCCTCAGGCTGCCTCGTAAGTACCAAAAACCTTATGCACGTCCACATGCCTGGCCTTTCCAGTTTGTAATATTAATATGTTTAAATTATGCCATCAGAGTCCGGCCCGCGACAGCTCCCCACGATCCTCGACAGAGGGTTCGCTAGATTCAAAGGAGATGGCTAGCATGTCGCCGCCGCCCGCTCACTCTATCTCGGCCAAGGGTGATGACGAGCTGGTGTCCCAAAGGACCTTCCTAGATCGGGGGGAGGTTCCGGAGATCGTTAGGGTGGCGCCCAAGGATGACTCCTCAGTCGCCAGGCATATGGGGGGAAAAGCCCCCGCGGGGACTGGTGATGGGGGCCAAATTCCATTCGGCCCTCAGCCGGATACCATTCCGGAGACCTACACGGCTCCGGAGTCCAGCGAACAGCCTTCCCCAAAAGGGGGAGGTGTGCCTGTTCCGCCGGTGACCTCTGTCCAACCAGAGGCACTGGATAATCTACTGGAAGCGCTGCGAGGCACTTCCATTGTGGATGAACACCGTGTCCTTATGGGTATGGTGATCGAGAAGGTTCAGTCTGCCAAAAGCGGACTGACCGAAGCCTGCGCTAGCCTTTTAACAGGCTTTGAGGCAAGTAATGTAATTGTAGAAAGGATATCACAGTGTAGACAGTAGCCCCTGATGCTCTATTCGGTGTTCGGAAAGAAAAAGCCGAACAGAGGATCAGAATAATTTTCGCAGGAGTCTAACATAAGATGTCTATGTGAATAAGCAGGTGTCACTTCTGGCTGCTGCCGCTCATACTGCAGAGGTCTCCGGCCTGAAGCAGAGCCTGGAGCGGGCCGAAGAAGAGCTCGGCCTCATGAAGAAGCAGCTGGAGGACAACCAAGGTATGTAGTGACCTGCGCGTATATTTAGGAAGGATGAATGTTTCGTGCTGACTAAAGTGTCATGAATTTTATTAGGGGCCACGACCGAGGTGGCGGCCCTCAAGAAGGCGTTAGCCGAGGCTAAGGACAAACCGGCCAAGGAGCACGCCACACGCGAGAAGCACGAGGCCCGGGTCAGCGAGGTCCAGCAAGAGCTCCAGGACGCCGTCAAGAAGTATAAGTCCTTGGAGCGTGATTCTAAGACACAAGCGTCCAAACTTGCAACGGCCCGCCACAGCGCACAAGAGGCTCGAGCCGAGGCCCAGAGCACCCTTCAGGAAATCCAGGCGGCCAGGAAGATCGCGGCGGGTAAGGCATTCATTATGCAAAGCAAGTCTGTGAAGGAAACATTCCTTTTACTTACCCGAATTTGGAGCTCTCTAGGCGCGTTTACGGATTTGCCGTGCAGTGTATCAGATGCTGCTGAGTTCTATCGAGCCGAAGAAGGGAGTTCTACGGAGAAGCTGTTCTGGTCTCAATATCTTGGACTAGAACATCCGGTACCCTTCAGCGACCAGCTAAAACAGCTGGTCAAGCTGCACAAGGTGGCCGAGCTAGCCATGAAGGACCTGATAGTCCGACTATGGCCCGCCACGCCGATACCCAGCAGCTATTTCAGACTTGTGAAGCGGCTTGTTAGTGCCTGCCCACGGCTTGAGGTCATAAAGCGGTAGGTCTGTATTGAAGGTGCCCGAATGGCCTTTGCCCGTGTCAAGATGCACTGGGCGAAGATGGATGCCAAGAAGCTGATGATCGAGGGGCCGCCCGAGGGCAAGGAGCACCGCCGACCCGAGTTATATTTTGATGGTGTCCTGGAGGGATCCCGCCTTGTGGCGGAGCAATGTGCGAAGGATGTTATATTCCCATTATAATATTCATATTATCCTGTCCTGTAACATGAAACAATGATGTTATGTAATATAATGCTTGTTATGTTTTAATTTTTTCCTCCTATGCGGCCGTGTTGTATGAAATCTGAGGGTTGGCCAGTCGTCGGCTTCTACCCCCACGTAGGTAGTACCGGGGTGTTCGGGATGGAATCTAAATAATCTTGATCCAATTATATGGTCCTTGAAGGAGTTATTTAGCGCAACAAACCATGCAACCAGACTATGCGGCTTGAATGACCTCACTCAGCCATAGGAGTTTTACAATAAAAACATGGGCACAACCCCTAGTATCCAAACTAGAGTGCTATAAGCGTCTGATCGGAAGTACCGATCCTTCACATAATGCGGAAGAAATCTCCAATGATTTGTAACCTCCGAACAACTGACCGGCTCTCGCCGCATCATGTGAAACGCCCTCGATGCGGCTATATCTCCCACGTGTGGAAGCACGACTTAGAGGCATAACCGCATTGAAAGCAATGTTGAGGTAATCTTCACACAACCCATGTAATACAATAGGGGAAAAAGATACATAGTTGGCTTACAATCGCCACTTCACACAAGTACATGAATAAAGCATTACATCATCCACATACAATCAAGGTCAGACTAGGAACCAAAATAAAAGAAGAACCCCAAATGCGACAAGGTCCCCGATCGACCCCAACTGGGCTCCACTACTGATCAACTAGAACGAAACAACACAAAGGACAAGATCTTCATCGAGCTCCTCCTTGAGCTTGGTTGCGTCACATGCTCGGACGAATCGGCACCTGCAAGCTGGTTTTGGAAGTATCTGTGAGTCACGGGGACTCAGCAATCTCACACCCTCGCGATCAAGACTATTTAAGCTTATGGGTAAGGTAATGGTATGAGGTGGAGCTGCAGCAAGCGACTAGCATATTTGGTGGCTAACCTATACGCAAAAGAGAGCGAGAAGAGAAGGCAAAGCACGATCGAGAAACTATGATCAAGAAGTGATCCTAGAGCCACCTACGTCAAGCATAACTCCAACACCGTGTTCACTTCCCGGACTCCGCCGGAAAGAGACCATCACGGTTACACACGCAGTTGATGTATTTTAATTAAGGTCAACTTCAGGTTTTCTACAACCGGACGTTAACAAATTCCCATCTGCCCATAACCGCGGGCACGACTTTCGAAAGTTCAATCCCTGCAGGGGTGTCCCAACATAGCCCATCACAAGCTCTCACGGTCAACGAAGGATATTCCTTCTAGCGGGAAGACCCGATCAGACTCGGAATACCGGTTACAAGACATTTCGACAAACATAAAACAAGTCCAGCAACACCGCCCGAATGTGCCGATAAATCCTGATAGGAGCTGCACATATCTCGTTCTCAGGGCACACCGGATGAACACTACGTACAACTAAAACCAAACGTCGAGTTGCCCCGAGGTGGCGCTGCAAGTGGCTCTGTTTTGGACCAACACTCAGAGGAGCAC